>NW_021703768.1:8712803-8911502 GCF_005190385.1 Monodon monoceros | reverse complement strand
TGGTAGTTCTATTTTTAGTTTTTTAAGGAAGCTCTATACTGTTCTCCATAGTGGCTGTATCCATTTACATTCCCACCAACAGTGCAAGAGGGTTCCCTTTTCTCCACACCCTCTCCAGCATTTGTTGTTCGTAGGTTTTCTGATGATGCCCATTCTAACTGGTGTCAGGTGATACCTCATTGTAGTTTTGATTTGCATTTCTCTAATGATTAGCGATGTTGAGCATCCTTTCATGTGTTTGTTGGCAGTCTGTATATCTTCTTTGGAGAAATGTCTATTTAGCGCTTCTGCCCATTTTTCGATTCGGTTGTTTGTGTTTTTAATATTGAGCTACATGAGCTATTTATATATTTTGGATATTAATCCTTTGTCCATTGATTCATTTGCAAATATTTTCTCCCATTCTGAGGGTTGTCTTTTCATCTTGTTTATGGTTTCCTTTGCTGTGCAAAAGCTTTTAAGTTTCATTAGGTCCCATTTGTGTATTTTTGCTTTTATTTCTGTTACTGTAGGAGGTGGATCAAAAAAGATCTTCCTGTGATTTATGTCAGGAGTGTTCTTCCTATGTTTTCCTCTAAGAGTTTTATAGTGTCCGATCTTAAATTTAGGTCTCTAACCCATTTTGAGTTTATTTTTGTGTACGGTGTTAGGGAGTGTTCTAATTTCATTCTTTTACATGTAGCTGTCCAGTTTTCCCAGCACCACTTATTGAAGAGACTGTCTTTTCTCCATTGTATATCCTTGCCTCCTTTGTCATAGATTAGTTGACCGTAGGTGCGTGGGTTTATCTTTGGACTTTCTATCTTGTTCCATTGATCTATATTTCTGTTTTTATGCCAGTACCATATTGTCTTGATTACTGTAGTAATCTTTGTAGTATACTATACTTTGTAGTATACTTTATAGTATAGTCTGAAGTCAGGGAATCTGGTTCCTCCAGCTCTGTTTTTTTCCCTCAAGACTGCTTTGGCTATTCAGGGTCTTTTGTGTCTCCATACATATTTTAAGATTTTTTTGTTCTAGTTCTGTAAAAAATGCCATTGGTAATTTGATAGGGATTTCATTGAATCTGTAGATTGCTTTGGGTAGTATAGTCATTTTCACAATATTGATTCTTCCAATCCAAGAACATGGTATATCTCTCCATCTGTTTGTATCATCTTTACTTTCTTTAATCAGTGTCTTATAGTTTTTTGCATACAGGTCTTTTGTCTTCCTAGGTAGATATATTCTTAGGTGTTTTATTCTTTTTGTTGCAATGGTAAATGGGAGTATTTCCTTAATTTCTCTTCCAGATTTTTCATCATTAGTATATAGGAATGCAAGAGATTTCTGTGCATTAATTTTGTATCCTGCAAATTTACCACATTCATTGTTTAGCTCTAGAAGTTTTCTGGTGGCATCTTTAGGATTCTCTATGTATAGTATCATGTCATCTGCAAACAGTGACAGTTTTGCTTCTTCTTTTCCAATTTGTATTCCTTTTATTTTGTTTTCTTCTCTGATTGCTGTGGGTAGGACTTCCAAAACTATGTTGAATAATAGTAGTGAAAGTGGACATCCTTGTTTTGTTCCTGATCTTAGAGGAAATGCTTTCAGTTTTTCACCATTGAGACTGATGTTTGATGTGGGTTTGTCGTACATGGCCTTTATTATGTTGAGGTAGGTTTCCTCTATGCCCACTTTCTGGAGGTTTTTTTTTTTTTATCATAAATGGCTGTTGAATTTTGTCAAAAGCTTTTTCTGCATCTATTGAGATGATCACATGGTTTTTCTCCTTCAATTTGTTAATATGGTTTATCACATTGATTGATTTGCATATATTGAAAAATCCTTGCATTCCTGGTATAAACCCCACTTGATCATGGTGTATGATTCTTTTAATGTGCTGTTGGATTCTGTATGCTAGTATTTTGTTGAGGATTTCTGCATCTATATTCATCAGTGATATTGGTCTGTAATTTTCTTTTTTTTGTAGTATCTTTGTCTGATTTTAGTATCTGGGTGATGGTAGCCTCATAGAATGAGTCTGAGTGTGTTCCTTCCTCTGCAATTTTTTGGAAGGGTTTGAGAAGGATGGGTATTAGCTCTTCTCTACATATTTGATAGAATTCACCTGTGAAGCCATCTGATCCTGGACTTTTGTTTGTTGGAAAATTTTCAAATACAGTTTCAATTTCATTACTTGTGATTGGTCTGTTCATATTTTCTATTTCTTCCTGGTTCAGTCTTGGAACCTTATAACCTTCTAATAATTTGTGGTCAGAAAAGATGCTTGATATGATTTCAGTTTTCTTAAATTTACTAAGGCTTGATTTGTGACCCAAGATGTGATCTATCCTGGAGAACGTTCCGTGCACACTTGAGAACAAAGTGTAATCTGCTGTTTTTGGATGGAATGTCCTATAAATATCAATCAAATCTATCTGGTCTATTGTGTCATTTAAAGCTTGTGTTTCCTTATTAATTTTTTGTTTGGATGATCTGTCCATTGGTGTAAGTGAGGTGTTCAAGTCCCCTACTATTATTGTGTTACTGTCGATTTCCTCTTTTATAGCTGTTAGCAGTTGCCCTATGTGTTGAGGTGCTCCTATGTTGGGTGTATATATATTTATAATTGTTATATCTTCTTCTTGGATTGATCCCTTGATCATTTTGTAGTGCCCTTCCTTGTCTCTTGTAACATTCTTTATTTTAAAGTCCATTTTATCTGATATGAGTATTGCTACTCTAGCTTTCTTTTGATTTCCCTTTGCATGGAATATCTTTTTCCATCCCCTCACTTTCAGTCTGTATGTGTCCCTAGCTGTGAAGTGGGTCTCTTGTAGACAGCATATATATGGGTCTTGTTTTTGTATCCATTCAGCAAGCCTGTGTCTTTTGGTTGTAACATTTAATCCATTCACATTTAAGGTAATTATCAATAAGTATGTTCCTATTACCATATTCTTAATTGTTTTGGGTTTGTTTTTGTAGGTCCTTTTCTTCTCTTGTGTTTCCCAGTTAGAGAAGTTCCTTTAGCGCTTGTTGTAAAGTTGGTTTGGTGGTGCTGAATTCTCTTAGCTTTTGCTTGTCTGTCAGGGTTTTAATTTCTCAATCGAATCTGAATGAGTTCCTTGCCAGGTAGAGTAATCTTTGTTGTAGGTTCTTCCCTTTCATCACTTTAAGTATGTCATGCCACTCCCTTTTGGCTTGTAGAGTTTCTGCTGAGAAATCAGTTGTTAACCTTATGCGAGTTCCCTTGTATGTTATTTGTTGTTTTTCCCTTGCTGCTTTCAATAATTTTTCTTTGTCTTTAATTTTTGCCAATTTGATTACTGTGAGTCTCAGCATGTTTCTCCTTGGGTTTATCCCATATGGGACTCTCTGTGCTTCCTGGACTTGGGTGGCTATTTCCTTTCCCATGTTAGGGAAGTTTTTGACTATAATCTCTTCAAATATTTTCTTGGGTCCTTTCTCTCTCTCTTCTCCTTCTGGGACCGCTATAATGCGAATGTTGTTGCGTTTAATGTTGTACCAGAGGTCTCTTAGGCTGTCTTCATTTACTTTCATTCTTTTTTCTTTATTCTGTTCTGCAGCAGTGAATTCCACCATTTTGTCTTCCAGGTCACTTATTTGTTCTTCTGACTCAGTTATTCTGCTACTGATTCCTTCTAGTGTAGTTTTCATTTCAGTTATTGTATTGTTGAGCTGTGTTTGTTCTTTAATTCTTCTAGATCTTTGTTAAATATTTCTTGCATCTTCTTGATCTTTGCCTCCATTCTTTTTCCGAGATCCTGGATCATCTTCACTATCATTATTCTGAATTCTTTTTCTGGAAGGTTGCCTATCTCTACTTCATTTAGCTGTTTTTCTGGGGTTTTATCTTGTTCCTTCATCTGGTACATAGCCCTCTGCCTGTTCATCTTTTCTATCTTTCTGTGAATGTGGTTTTTGTTCCATAGCCTGCAGGACATAGTTCTTTCTTATGCTGTCTGCCCACTGGTGGATGAGGCTGTCTGAGAGGCTTGTGCAAGTGTCCTGATGGGAGGGACTGGTGGTGGGTAGAGCTGGCTGTTGCTCTGGTGGGCAGAGGTCAGTAAAACTTTTGTCTGCTTGACTGCTGATGGGTGGGGCTGGGTTACCTCCCTGTTGGTTGTTTGACCTGAGGCGACCCAACACTGGAGTCTACCCGGGCTCTTTGGTGGGGCTAATGGCGGACTCTGGAAGGGCTCATGCCAAGGAGTACTCCCCAGAACTTCTGCTGCAAGTGTCCTTGTCCCCACGGTGAGCCACAGCCACCCCCCCCGCCTCTGCAGGAGACCCTCCAACAGTAGCAGGTAGGTCTGGTTCAGTCTCCCCTGGGGTCACTGCTCCTTCCCCTGGGTCCCGATGCACACACTACTTTTTGTATGTGCCCTCCAAGAGTGGAGTCTCTGTTTCCCCCAGTCCTGTCGAAGTCCTGCAATCAAATCCCGCTAACCTTCAAAGTCTGATTCTCTAGGAATTCCTCTTCCTGTTGCCGGACCCCCAGTTTGCGAAGCCTGACAGGGGCTCAGAACCTTCACTCCAGTTGGTGGACTTCTGTGGTATAAATGTTCTCCAGTTTGTGAGTCACCCAGCCAGCAGTTATGGGATTAGATTTTATTGTGATTGTGCCCCTCCTACCGTCTCATTGTGGCTTCTCCTTTGTCTTTGGATGTGGGGTGTCTTTTTTGGTGAGTTCCAGTGTCTTCCTGTTGATGATTATTCAGCAGTTAGTTGTGATTCTGGTGTTCTCACCAGAGGGAGTGAGAGCACGTCTTTCTACTCTGCCACCTTGAACCAATCTCAGTAATATTCTATTGTATATATGTACCCTGTCTTTTTAAACCTAGCTGTTGGGATGGACCTTGATGTCTGCCAATTAGCCAATTTGCCTGCTAATGGCCATGTGACCCAAATATGTTACAGTTTATGTGAGAGTTTTTAAAAACCCCTGGTGAAGGAGACCATCACTGCCAGCCAGATCCATCCCTGTGTCTTTCCTCTGTGTGGGAAGAAAACAATTTGTATTATAAATGTATTTCTATCAAAGAGTTTGGCATTAGACATTTAAGAATTTGTTGAAAGCTAAAGGAATTCATATAAAGATATAATTAGAGGTACATTTGAAACTTGTAAAATAAACATGTTTGAAATGCTTGGCTTTTCTGAGCAATTGGGAGGTTGTTAGCTGTTTCTTTTTCCTACATTAGCTTCCAGATGATTAATGGGATTTATTTAATTAAATGTTCACATTTAAGTGACATGGAGGCCCAGGGAGTGTTCTGAAAATAGTATCAATTTTTTTCTATTGATCTACAATGTGCACTATGGCTTGCTTATACTTAGAGAAAAGACATTCAATTTTATATTAATAATCTTCTTTAAAATTATTTAACTGTTAGCTCTAAAGTGAAAAATCTGTTTAAAAAAATCTTATGAGCACCCTGAAAATTTCCCTATCGTGAAATGCTACTCCTTTACTGCATTCCTCAGGAGGAAGCCAGTTTTGAAATGAGAAGCACGTTTCTGTGGCTGCCACAGTAAGTTGAAATGTTCTGAGGGGTAGCTGGGCTATTTTTAATGTGTTCCAATGTATCCTGTGGTGGCTGATTTCCAATGATCCAAAATTAGTCATTGGGATCTTGGCCACCACAGTATCTGGGGTTCAGGTGATCAGCATGCTCCATATCTTTAAATTGTCAACCTAAATCTACCGCTAGCATTGATTGCTTTGGTCAAACAATATATCATTCTTTCGAGAAAACAAAAGGATAACCTCTCATTGTGAGCTAAGAGGTCAGGAGCTATGGAATTACGTGCTAGGTAAAGTGGGTGCTGACCAAAATTGGGAACACTTTCAGACTTTTGGAAGGTGACAGTCTCTTGGTGATGAGAACGGTTAAATACCTAACAGGGACATTTTAATTTTATTGGTAGGGTCATAAAAAAGAACAGCTGAGATTTTTTTTTTTCCTCTTCTGTTTTGTTTACGTGAAAAGAAGGTCAAAGGAGAAGGTTGACGGGACCCCTAGGGCAGGAAAGGCTTGATGATCACAGGGGTCTTTCATCTGTAGAAAAAGGAAAGATACAGTTACCCTCCTGAAAAGATCTCTTCTTACACATGTTGCCCCCCAATCATTCTAGAGACAAATGACCAATTCACTTTGGAAGAATTAAGTTTACATTCCCCTATGTGTAGAGAAACACTTCCTTATTAAATACATTTGCAGCATACAATTATCCTTTGCTGTGTTCATTGATGACTGTTTTTCCTGAAGATTTTTTGTTTGGTTGTAATCTACAGTTGATAGAGGATGGGCTAATTTTTAATAGCTTTATTCTGACAAACCCTTTCTGTTGTCTTAATTTAAATTGACATGGCAGCCGGGGAGGTGGATTTGATTCGAAGGAAGGGAAATGCACTTGACTGAAGCATAGTGTCTTATTTGTTGACTGTTGACTGCCTTCTAATTGATATAACCATTCCATAGAATTGCAGAATATGGGGGACACTGTTGAGGCTGTCCACTGCATCTCTTTGTCTACTAACAAGGGTGTTGCATTATAATGTGGGCCATCAGTTTATACTGTAGTCCAGCTCCAGAGGAGCACCAGGTGAAAGATGACATTTGGTCATCCAAGAAATGTTTACCAGAAACTTTCTCTGTGACAGATCCCAGGCAGTGCTCTGGGAATACAGAGTGTGTAGAGGACAGAGATGGTCTCTGCTCTCTTGGTGACGATTTTCCAGGTGGATGTTCCTTGTCGTGGCATGGATGCCATTTTTCTCTGGTGTTCCTCAAGAACCTGAATGATGCTTCAGACACCATCAAACTTTGAAGATTGCCTAGAACCTCGAGCCAGCATGAGGCGACAGCAGGCGGAAGACTGGGGCATGAGAACATTTGGAATACCACTCTTGTCTCCATGCTCTGGCAGAGCTTTCTTCCTTGCTGGGACTAAAGGGAGCTAAGGAGGTTGGGAAGATGCCCCACTGGCACGGACACATGGTTGGTACTTGGTCCAGGGCTTTGGGGAGGACCCTCCACTCTGGGTGCACAGCTGCACCCATTCAGAGCATGTGTAGCCGGGATACGTGCCTTCAGATATGGTTCTCTGTGAGCATAGAGGACCTGGAACCCAGAAATGGCTTCAAGATGACTAAGGGAAAGATGGAACTGTTCACAGCCTTCCCTTCAGGATCTTAGAGAAGTTTGCAGGCATCTCCGTGGGGTGGCTCAGAGTCCTTCCTCATCAGGGCTGGATGCTGAGACCTCTGTATGATTAGCTCACTGTATGATTTGGAGAAAGGTGTTTATGTCACTGGTTCCAAACGTGAGATAGGTTTCTTGGTGTGTTTTAGGAGACAGAAATCACGTAATCCCCCTTCATTGCAGAACTGTCATTTCCAGTGTCTGATGCACCTTGCAGTCAGGATAAAGAAGGGATGCTGACCTTCCCTGAAATTGAAGAGCCTCAGGATGTGAAGAGGGGGATTGGCACTGGAGCAAAGTCAGATAACTAAGCTGCTTAAGACCCACTCCTGGCCAGCCTTCCCCAGGGATGCCCGCACACTCCGCCTACCTCTCTCACGCTGATTTCGAGCCCCTTAGCATAGCGTCCAGGTTTATGTGAACGCTCCTTTGTAGAGGGATTTCAGCTTGTTGGTCAAGATCCCTAATTACACCGTGTGCTGCTGGACAGGGTCATTTCTCTCTTCCGGAAGTCTTCCTCCGTGTATCCCAAATGCTCCCTTTCTCTGACTTGAGCCATCATCAGTGGGTTCCATGACGACAGAATGCCAGTGACTGTTTAAATCACTCAGGTTGTGTGCCGGTGGGGTCCATCCATCATTTCTCATTGCAGAGATGTTTGTGAGCCAGAAGAATTAACTCACTTCTGTTCTATTTTCTTCCCTTTGTCTTTTATATAAGCCTGAAAGAGAAGCACCTCGTTTGGGGATGAATGTTAGCAAATATCTTGGAAATAAAGGGCCTATTTTAAAGGAGCCCCCTTTTTTTTCCAGGACATTGTTTGAGACTTGAAGAGTTTATTGATGATGCGGGTTTTTTCCTTTTAGATGTTTAATTTGGATAAAGGTGTTGATGTTATAATTATCCATCAAGTTGTATGCATCTGTGAAAGCCTCGAAATGTAAACAAAAATGTGGCTGTTAGTTTAAAAGGGAATATCTGAACTCTCATCCTGTTACCTGCAGCCCTAAGTGAACATAACTTTTTTTAAAACACATGATCTGTCTCTTCATGGGATAACCCAACACAGCAAAGAATTGCCAACAGGCTTTTTTTTTTAACATCTTTATTGGAGTATAATTGCTTTACAATGGTGTGTTAGTTTCTGCTTTATAACAAAGTGAGTCAGCTATACGTATACATATATCCCCAATATCTCCTCCCTCTTGTGTCTCCCTCCCACCCTCCCTATCCCACCCCTCTAGGTGGACACAAAGCACCTAGCTGATCTCCCTGTGCTATGCAGCTGCTTCCCACTAGCTATCTATTTTACATTTGGTAGTATATATATGTCCATGCCACTCTCTCACTTTGTCCCACCTTACCCTTCCCCCGCCCCATATCCTCAAGTCCATTTTCTACGTCTGCGTCTTCATTCCTGTGCTGCCCCTAGGTTCTTCAGAACCTTTTTTTTTTTTTTAGATTCCATATATATGTGTTAGCATGCGGTATTTGTTTTTCTCTTTCTGACTTACTTCACTCTGTATGACAGACTCTAGGTCCATCCACCTCACTACAAATAACTCAATTTAGTTTCTTTTTATGGCTGAGTAATATTCCATTGTATATATGTGCCACATCTTCTTTATCCATTCATCTGTCGATGGACACGTAGGTTGCTTCCATGTCCTGGCTATTGTAAATAGTGCTGCAATGAACATTGTGGTACATGACTCTTTTTGAACTATGGTTTTCTCAGGGTATATGCCCAGTAGTGGGATTGCTGGCTCGTATGGTAGTTTTATTTTAAGGTTTTTTTTTTTTTGCCGTCCATGGGCCTCTCACTGTTGTGGCGCCCCCCGTTGGGGAGCACAGGCTCTGGACGCGCAGGCTTAGCGGCCATGGCTCACGGGCCCAGCTGCTCGGAGTGGCATGTGGGCTCTTCCTGGACCGGGGCACAAACCCGTGTCCCCTGCATCGGCAGGCGGACTCTCAACCACTGTGCCACCAGGGAAGCCCCTATTTTTAGTTTTTTAAGGAACATCCATACTGTTCTCCATAGTTGCTGTATCAATTTACATCCCCACCAACAATGCAAGAGGTTTCCCTTTTCTCCACACCCTCTCCAGCATTTACTGTTTGTAGATTTTTTGATGATGGCCATTCTGACTGGTGTGAGGTGATACCTCATTGTAGTTTTGATTTGCATTTCTCTAATGATTAATGATGTTGAGTATCCTTTCATGTGTTTATTGGCAGTCTGTATTTCTCTTTGGAGAAATGTCTATTTAGGTCTTCTGTCTATTTTTGGATTGGATTGTTTGTTTTTTTGATATTAAGCTGCATGAGCTGCTTGTAAATTTTGGAGATTAATTGTCATTTGCTTCATTTGGAAATATTTTCTCCCATTCTGAGGGTTGTCTTTTCATCTTGTTTATGGTTTTCTTTGCTGTGCAAAAGATTTTAAGTTTCATTAGGTCCCATTTGTTTATTTTTGTTTTTATTTCCATTTCTCTAGGAAGTGGGTCAAAAGGATCTTGAAGTGATTTATGTCATAGAGTGTTCTGCCTATTTTTTCCTCAAAGAATTTTATAGTGTCTGGGCTTACATTTAGGTCTTTAATCCATTTTGAGTTCATTTATGTGTATAGTGTTGGAGAGTGTTCTAATTTCATGCTTTTACAGGTAGCTGTCCAGTTTTCCCAGCACCACTTATTGAAGAGACTGTCTTTTCTCCATTGTATACTCTTGCCTCCTTTATCAAAAACAAGGTGACCGTATGTATGTGGGTTTATCTCTGGGCTTTCTATCCTGTTCCATTGATCTATATTTCTGTTTTTGTTCCAGTACCATACTGTCTTGATTACTGTAGGTTTGTAGTATAGTCTGAAGTCCAGGAGCCTGATTCCTCCAGCTCCATTTTTCTTTCTCAGAATTGCTTTGGCTATTCAGAGTCTTTTGTGTTTCCATACAAATTGTGAAATTTTTGTTCTATTTCTGTGAAAAATGCCATTGGTAGTTTGATAGGGATTTCATTGAATTTGTAGAATGCTTTGGGTAGTATAGTCATTTTCTAGTCATTTTCACAATGTTGGTTCTTCCAATCCAAAAACATGGTATATCTCTCCATCTGTTTGTATCATCTTTAATTTCTTTCATCAGTGTCTTATAGCTTTCTGCATACAGGTCTTTTGTCTCCTTAGGTAGGTTTATTCCCTGGTATTTTATTCTTTTTGTTGCAGTGGTAAATGGGAGTGTTTCCTTAATTTCACTTTCAGATTTTTCATCATTAGTGTATAGGAATGCAAGAGATTTCTGTGCATTAATTTTGTATCCTGCTACTTTACCAGATTCATTGATTAGCTCTAGTAGTTTTCTCGTAGCATCTTTAGGATTCTCTATGTATAGTATCATGTCATCTGCAAACAGTGACAATTTTACTTCTTCTTTTCCTACTTGGATTCCTTTTATTTCTTTTTCTTCCCTGATTGCTGTGGCTAAAACTTCCAAAACTATGTTGAATAATAGTGGGGAGAGTGGACAACCTTGTTTTGTTCCTGGTGTTAGTGGAAATGGTTTCAGTTTTTCACCATTGAGAATGATGTTGGCTGTTGGTTTGTCATATATGGCCTTTATTATGTTGAGGTAAGCTCCCTCTATGCCTACATTCTGGAGAGTTTTTATCATAAATGGGTATTGAATTGTGTCTAAAGCTTTTTCTGCATCTATTGAGATGATCATATGGTTTTTCTCATTCAGTTTGTTAATACTGTTTATCACATTGGTTGATTTACATATATTGAAGAATCCTTGCGTTCCTGGGATAAACCCCACTTCATCATGGTGTATGATCCTTTTAATGTGCTGTTGGAGTGTTTGCTATATTTTGTTGAGGATTTTTGCGTCTATGTTCTTCAGTGATATTGGCATGTAGTTTTCTTTTTTTTGTGACATCTTTGGTTTTGGTATCAGGGTGATGGTGGCGTCATAGAATGAGTTTGGGAGTGTTCCTCCCTCTGCTATATTCTGGAAGAGTTTGAGAAGGATAGGTGTTAGCTCTTCTCTAAATGATTGATAGAATTCACCTGTGAAGTCTTCTAGTCCTGGGCTTTTGTTTGTTGGAAGATTTTTAATCACAGTTTCAATTTCAGTGCTTGTGATTCATCTATTTATATTTTCTATTTCTTCCTGGTTCAGTCTTGGAAGGTTGTGCTTTTCTATGAATTTGTCCATTTATTTCAGGTTGTCCATTTTATTGGCATATAGTTTCTTGTAGTAATCTCTCATGATCCTTTTTATTTCTGCAGTGTCAGTTGTTACTTCTTTTTCATTTGTAATTCTATAGATTTGAGTCTTCTCCCTTTTTTTCTTGATGAGTCTGGCTAATGGTTTATCAATTTTGTTTATCTTCTCAAAGAACCACCTTTTAGTTTTACTGATCTTTGCTATCATTTCCTTCATTTCTTTTTCATTATTTCTGATCTGATGTTTATGATTTCTTTCCTTCTGTTAATGTTGGGGTCTTTTTGTTCTTCTTTCTCTAATTGCTTTAGGTGTAAGGTTAAGTTGTTTATTTGAGATGTTTCTTGTTTCTTGAGGTAGGATTGTATTCCTATATACTTCCCTCTTAGAACTGCTTTTGCTGCATCCCATAGGTTTTGGGTCATCATGTTTTCATTGTCATTTGTTTCTAGGTGTTTTTTGATTTCCTCTTTGATTTGTTTAGTGATCTCTTGGTTATTTAGTAGTGTATTGTTTAACCTCCATGTGTTTGTATTTATTACAAATTTTTTCCTGTAATTGACATCTTGTCTCATAGCGTTGTGGTCAGAAAAGATACTTGATACGGTTTCAATTTTCTTAAATTTATCAAGGCTTGATAAGTGACCCAAGGTATGATCTATCCTGGAGAATGTTCCATGAGCAGTTGAGAAGAAAGTGTATTCTGTTGTTTTTGGATGGAATGTCCTATAAATATCAATTAAGTCCATCTTGTTTAATGTATCATTTAAAGCTTGGGTTTCCTTGTTCATTTTCATTTTGGATGATCTGTCCATTGGTGAAAGTGGGGTGTTCAAGTCCCCTAATATGACTGTGTTACTGTTGATTTCCCCTTTTATGGCTGGTAGGATTTGCCTAATGTACTGAGGTGCTCCTATGATGGGTGCATAAATATTTACAATTGTTATATCTTCTTTTTGGATTGATCCCTTGATCATTATGTCATGTCCTTCTTTGTCTCTTCTAATAGTCTTTATTTTTAAGTCTATTTTGTCTGATATGAGAATTGCTGCTCCAGCTTTCTTTTGATTTCCATTTGCATGGAATATCTTTTTCCATCCCCTCACTTTCAGTCTGTATGTGTCCCTAGCTGTGAAGTGGGTCTCTTGTAGACAGCATATATATGGGTTTTGGTTTTGTATCCATTCAGCCAGTCCGTGCTTTTTGGTTGGAGCATTTAATTCATTTACACTTAAGGTGATTATCGATATCTATGTTCTTATTACCATTTTCTTAATTGTTTTGTGTTTGTTATTGTAGGTCTTTTCCTTCTCTTTTGTTTCCTGCCTAGAGAAGTTTCTTTAGCATTTGTTGTAAAGCTGGTTTGGTGTTGCTGAATTCTCTTAACTTTTGCTTGTCTGTAAAGGATTTAATATCTCTGTCAAATCTGAATGAGATCCTTGCTGGGTAGAGTAATCTTCGTTTTAGGTTTTTCCCTTTCATCACCTTAAATATGTCCTGCCACTCCCTTCGGGCTTGCAGAATTTCTGCTGAAAGATCAGTTGTTAACCTTATGGGGATTCCCTTTTATGTTATTTGTTGTCTTTCCCTTGCTGCTCTTAATACTTTTTCTTTTTATTTAATTTTTGATAGTTTGATTAATATGTGTCTTGGCATGTTTCTCCTTGGATTTAACCTCTATGGGACACTCTGTGCTTCCTGGACTTGATTAACTATTTCCTTTCCCATATTTGGGAAATTTTCAAGTGTAATGTCTTCAAATATTTTGTCAGTTCCTTTCTTTTTCTCTTCTTCTTCTGGGACAGCTATAATTAGAATGTTGGTACTTTTAATGTTGTCCCAGAGGTCTCTGAGACTGTCCTCAATTCTTTTCATTCATTTTCTTTATTCTACTCTGCAGTACTTATTTCCACTATTTTATCTTCCAGGTCAGTTATCCATTCTTCTGCCTCAGTTATTCTGCTATTGATTCCTACTATAGAATTTCTAATTTCATTTATTGTGTTGTTCATCATTGCTTGTTTGCTCTTTAGTTCTTCTAGGTCCTTGTTAACCGTTTCTTATATTTTCTCCATTTTATTCCCAATATTTTGGATCATCTTTACTATCATTACTCTGCATTCTTTTTCAGGTAGACTGCCTATTTCCTCTTCATTTGTTTGGTCTGGTGGGTTTCTGCCTTGCTCCTTCAATTGCTGTGTGTTTCTCTGTCTTTTCATTTTGCTTAACTTGCTGTGTTTGGGGTCTCCTTATCGCAGGCTGCAAGTTCATAGTTCCCGTTGATTTTGGTGTCTGTCCCCTGTGGCTCAGGTTGGTTCAGTGGGTTGTGTAGGCTTTCTGGTGGAGGGGACTGGTGCCTTTGCTCTGGTGGATGAGGCTGGATCTTGTCTTTCTGGTGGGCAGGATCACGTGTGGTGTGTGTTTTGGGGTGTCTGCGACCTTATTATGATTCTAGGCACCCTCTCTGCTAATGGGTGGGGTTGTGTTTCTGTTTTGCTAGTTTTTTGGCATAGGGTGTCCAGCACTGTAGCTTGCTGGTCATTGAGTGGAACTGAGTCTTAGCGTTGAGATGGAGATCTCTGGGAGAGCTTTTGCCATTTGATATTACGTGGAGCCGGGACGTCTCTGGTGGGCCAATGTCCTGAACTTGGCTCTCCCACCTCAGAGGCTCAGGCCTGACACCCCGCTGGAGCACCATGACCCTGTCAGCCACACGGCTTGGAAGAAAATGGAGAGAAAAAGAAAGAAAGAAAGAAAAAATAAAATAATGTTATTAAAATAAAAAATTATTAAATAAAAAATGTGGGCTTCCCTGGTGGAGCAGTGGTTGAGAGTCCGCCAGCTGATGCAGGGGACACGGGTTCGTGCCCCGGTCCGGGAAGATCCCACATGCCGTGGAGCGGCTGGGCCCATGAGCCATGGCCGCTGAGCCTGTGCATCCAGAGCCTGTGCTCCGCAGTGGGAGAGGCCACAACAGTGAGAGGCCTGTACCGCAAAAAAAAAAGTAAAAAAAAGAAAAAGAAAAGAATGAAATAGAGAGCAACCAAACCAAAAAACAAAACCACCAATGATAATAGGCGCTAAAAAGTATACTAAAAAATAAAAAAGGATAGAATCCAAGGACAAATGGTAATAGCAAAATTATACAGACAAAATCACACAAAGAAACATACACATGCACACTCAGAAAAAGAGAAAAAAGAAAAACATATATTTTAAAAACAAAAAGGAAGAGATCAACCAAATCAATAAACAAATCTACCAATGATAAGAAACTCTAAATACTAAACTAAGATAAATATAAAACCAGAAACCAATCAGTTGCATACAGCAAACCCCCAGTCTATAGTTGCTCCCAAAATCTACCACCTGAATTTGGGATGATATGTTGTCTATCCAGGTATTCCACAAATACAGGGTACATCAAGTTGATTGTGGCGCTTTAATCCGCTGTTCCTGAGGCTGCTGGGAGAGATTTCCCTTTCTCTTCTTTGTTCTCACAACTTCCAGGGGCTCAGCTTTGGATTTGGCCCTGCCTCTGCGTGAAGGTCGCTGGAGGGCGTCTGTTCTTCGCTCAGACAGGACGGGGTTAAAGGAGCAGCTGATTCCAGGGCTCTGGCTCACTGAGTCCAGCTGGAGGGAGGTGTACGGAATGTGGGGTGAGCCTGCAGCGGCAGAGGCCGGCGTGACGTTGCAGCAGCTTGTGGCGCACCGTGTGTTCTCCCGGGGTCGTTGTCCCTGGATCACGGGACCCTGGCAGTGGCAGGCTGCATAGGCTCCCGGGAGGGGATGTGTAGATAGTGACCTGTGCTCGCACACAGGCTTCTTGCAGCAGCAGCCTTAGCGTCTCATGCCCATCTCTGGGGTCCGCGCTGATAGCCGCAGCTCACGCCCGTCTCTGGAGCTCGTTTAGGCGGTGCTCTGAATCCCCTCTAATTGCGCACCGAAATCAGTGGTCTCTTGCCTCTTCGGCAGCTCCAGACTATTTCCCGGACACCCTCCCGGCTAGCCTAGCCGTGGTGCACTAACCCCTTCAGGCTGTGTTCACGCCGCCAACCCCAGTCCTCTCCCTACGCTCGACCGAAGCCCGAGCCTCAGCTTGCAGCCCCGCCCGCCCCAGCGGGTGAGCAGACAAGCGTCTCGGGCTGGTGAGTGCTGGTTGGCACTGATCCTCTGTGCAGGAATCTCTCCGCTTTGCCCTCCGCACCCCTGTTGCTGTGCTCTCCTCCGTGGCCCCGAAGCTTTCCCCCTCCGCCACCCGCAGTCTCTGCCCGCGAAGGGGCTTCCTAGTGTGTGGAAACTTTTCCTATTTCACAGCTCACTCCCACTGGTGCAGGTCCCGTCCCTATCCTTTTATCTCTGTTTATTCTTTTTTCTTTTGCCCTACCCAGGTACATGGGGAGTTTCGTGCCTTTTGGGAGGTCTGAGGTCTTCTGCCAGCCTTCAGTAGGTGTTCTGTAGGAGTTGTTCCACTTGTAGATCTATTTCTGATGTATCTGTGGGGAGGAAGGTGAGCTCCACATCTTACTCCTCTCCCATCTTGAAGGTCCCCTCTCAGTTCACCCTTTTAATATTTAAAAAGTTCATCTCTAAGCTATAGATTTCTGGTTTAGTGCTTCTTAGTTTCAGTCTCTGTTGGAAATACTCAGGCATCTCTACTCCTTTGGTTAAAGCCAGTGAACTCCAGAATAATCAGTGGAGCATGCTTAACTGACAGTTCTCTCTCTCTCTCTCTCTTGCCTGTGGGTTCCCCCCGACTGGTTTTTGATATCATCTCCAGAAACAGTTATGTCTAAGAGAGCTAGAGCATGCGGGGGTCAGGAACAGCAAGTGGGTGCTCTGAGGAAATGCCCCCAGCACTTCTGTCTGCCTGACTGATTCTCTGACTTTGCCTTCTCTTCAGGGGTCACACTGGCCACTGAGCCTTTTGGAAACTGTGTGGAGTCTATTTGAACACGACACCTTTTGGGTTTTATGGTGGTTAAGTTGCAGACAACTACTCCAAAGGCTACACTTCTCCATGATCTGAGGGAAAGTATAAAGCACTGAGAATCTGGGTAGTTAAGTAGCAAAAAGAGAACTTAAACATACATCAGGTTGCCTCCAAAGAACTTTTTTTTTTTAGTTAAAAAATTTCTTTATTTTTTGGCCGTGCCATGTAGCATGGGGGATCTTAGTTCCCCGACCAGGGATCAAACCCGCACCCCCTGCATTGGAAGCATGGAGTCTTAAGCACTGGATCACCAGGGAAGTCCCCCAAAGAGCTTTTATTTCACAATCCCCCACCCCCTTCTTGCTGGAGAACTTTAAACAGAATGAATAACTGCAGGCCACCTTCAGAGTTACTTGCAAATGTGCCCATGGAATTTTATAAGGATCGAAATATCAATAGAAGGCCAGTATTTTAAATGTGAGTTATCAGTTTATAATGTGGAAAAAAAATTCTGGCTCCAGATCAGTAGATATCTTAATCATGTTGGCCTAGGCCTCTAGGTCAAAGTTTGAAATGTTCATGGTATAAAGAGCTTGCATGTTTTATTTTGTTTTAATTGAAGTTTATTAGTGGTAACTTTGGTTCAGTAGCTCACCGTGAAAGGAAGGCCACGGTCCTATATCCTGAAGACGTTGGGAGGAGCCGTGTCTCTGGTGGGGAGCAGTCAGAGGAAGGGGGAGCTCTCAGCTGCCTCCCGGGTCTGGCCAAGTGGCATCCTGACCTCTCAGAAAGGTGCTGACAAGGTTGGCAGCCAGAAAGAACACCGTGGGATGTTTGCTTCGGTGATACTGGTGGAAACATGTGAGGCAAGGCTGGCACCCTGACCCAGGCAGCTCTTCGTACCCAAGGCCTGGCCGCCATCCCTGGACAGTTCGTCAGACCGTGATGTAGCTGACAGCTGGCTGTGCTTTCGGAACTGGAAGGAAGTCTCATGGTAATAGCCAGAACCATCTGGATACAGTGCTACAACGAGTCTCAAAGCTCAGAAAAGCCTGCCCTCTGTCTATCTCTCTGGGCTTTCTGGAAGCACCAAGACCTGCAAATATAATTGCCGTACCTTACAAATTACCTAATGGCAACAAAAGGAAAAATAAACAAGTGAGATTCCATCAAACTCAAATGCTTCTGCCCAGCAAACAAAACCATCAGTGAAATGAAAAGGTGATCCTGTGGCATGGGAGAAAATATATTTGCAAATCATATACCTGATAAGGGGATAATATCTAAAACATATAAAGAACTCATACAGCTCAATAGCAACAAACCAAATAATCCAATTTAAAAATGGGCAAAGGATCTGAATAGACATTTTTCTAAGGAAGACATACAGATGGCCCACATGAAAAGATGCTCAACATCACTAACTATCAGGGAAATGCAAGTCAAAATCAAAATGAGATAATACCTCACATCTGTCAAAATGGCTATTATCAAAATGACAGGAAATAAGTGTTGGCGAGGATGTTGAGCAAAGGGAACACTTGTGCACTGTTGGTGGGAATGTAAATTGGTGCAGCCACTATGGAGAACGGTATGGAGGTTCCTCAAAAAATTAAAAATAGATCTATGACTTGATCCAGCTATCCCACTTGTGGGTATTTATCTGAGGGAAAGGAAAACACTAATTCGAAAAGATATCTGCACCTCCATGTTTATAGCAGCATTATTTGCAATAGCCATACATGGAAACAACCTAAGTATCCATGAGGCATGAATGTATAAAGAAGATATGGTGTACACACACACACACACACACAGGCACACATATTATTCAGCCATAAAAAATAAGGAAATCCTGACATTCATGACAACATGGATGGACCTTGAGGGCATTATGCTAACAGAAATAATTCAGATAGAGAAAGAAAAATACTGAATGATTCACTTATATGTGGATTCTTTAAAAACAAAACCATCAAAACTCCAGAACTCATAGATATAGAGATCAGATTGGTGTTTGGCAGAGGTAGGGGAGGAGGGTGGGCAAAATTGGTGAAAAGTGTCACAAGGTACAAACTGCTAGTTGAAAAAAGAAAAAAAGGAAAAGACTGCCTATCATGAAAGCTTTCCACACCTCTGGAGCTGGGTCTTACTGAAATTTCCTATAGATGCCTGGCTTCCAGGTCAAATTGTTTTTCTGCCTGGGAATTTAAGGAAACAATGTAGTTCTCTTATTTTTGGCTCAGGGCCCTCTTACCCTTTCACTCTTCTCAAAAGAAAATACATTAAATTGATAAACTAATTTGCTTCCATGATCTATTTGCTATGTAGCAAATAATCTCATCATTTAGTGGTTTAAGACAATATTTTGTTATTCCCTCTCACTGTCCTTTGGGTGGGCTGGGCTCAGCTGGGCGGTTCTCCTCCCGTTTCTCCTGCTGTTGTGGTCATATGGCAGCTGGGACTAGTGGGCTAGCCTCATCAGGGACTTTGTAAACCTGGATGTTGCAGATGGCTTCATTTGGACATATGGCCTCCCTCTTCTCACATGAAGTCGTGGGTTTCAAGAGGCAGAAACCCCAAGTTTCCAGGCCTTTTAGAGGCTGTACCCAGAACCAAGGATCTCCACTGTATTCTATCACTCAGGGCAGTCCTAGGGCTTGCCCAGACTCAGGAGGCTGGAGGAATAGATTGCTTACTGATGGGCAGGTGCACTGCAGAAGATCATGTATTGGGGGCAGGGTGTGTTGAGGCCATCTGTGGAGAAGTACCATCTGCCACCCCATTCCTCAGTGTAAGAGAACCGACAAAATAAATGTGTAATCGCTCGCTAAAGTCAATCATCCTCGACTTCATTTCTGTAGACAGGATTTGGAAGCCAGCACATGGGTACTTCAGCAAATACAACATGCAGTGGCCAACTTGTAAATCACCAAATGGGTGATCCTTTTCACTCAAATGGATTTTTTTTACTCCACAAGGAAGATTAGTTGTAGGATTTCTTTAAGCATCAAGGTCTTGTAAACCTTTTCACTGTAGGTTATGAGATGTAGTGGTTACGAGAGTGGGTTTTAGATGGAGATGGCTGGGTTTGTAGCTCAGTTCTGCCACTAAAGAGCCATGAGAACTTGAGGAAGGTACTCAATCACTCTGTGCCTCACTTTCCTCAATTCTAAAATGATAAGAGTAGTTCCTGCCTCGTAGGGGTCTTTGTGAACATTCGTGACTGTTGATGGATGTAAATTGTCTGCTCCATAGTGAACGCTCTTAATGTTAGCAGGTATTACTGTTGTGATGATTCGATGAATAGATGTTCTCTCGACAGGCCACGGTGTGGGTTAACATCTTCCTGTACTTTAGAGCATGTGGCACAATGCACTTGGCTCAGCCCCGCTCTGAGGGCACCTGTACGGGAATGCCGCACAGGGCAGAGGAAGGAAGGAAGGTGGGAGGAAAAAACGGAATTGGCTAAAAATAACAATTGTTGGAATGGAAATTGTTGCTATACTCTACATGAAAACAAGTATCTCTTTTTTTTAAATTAAAAATTAAAAAAAATTTTTTTAACATCTTTATTGGAGTATAATTGCTTTACAATGGTGTGTTAGTTTCTGCTGTATAACAAAGTGAGTCAGCTATACATATACATATTTCCCCATATCTCCTCCCTCTTGCATCTCTCTCCCACCCTCTCTATCCCACCTATCCCTAGGTGAGGAAAAAATGAAGGAAAGGTTGGTGATGTCTTGTCCTTTTGTTCTGGTATCTTCTGCTTGCCACTGCACATCCTGTCTTAGCCTTGTCTGGGCTCTGGAAGGTTCATCTGCGTGGACCACATCAAAGGCTGGCCAGCTCTCTCCTTCTGGCTGGCATCCCCCGATGGGAACCCTGGAGAACGGGGGAAGGAGGGCTTGTGCCCCGAGAGGTCTCCATGGGCTGGCTGCACCCTTCCACCCAAGGCCTTAGTGCCCATCAGGGGCCTCCACACAGGTTCTCAGGACTGGGAAATGCTCCCTCCTCCCAGGGCAGCAGGCCCGGCAATGGTAGCTGAGCCAGCTGTGACTAGCCCTGCTCTGAACTATGCCTTGTGTGTTTCCCTCCCCAGCTTCTCGGGTGAATGTCACTGCCATCGCTGTATGGTAGGTAGTCATCCTGTTATTTGAGGCATCACACAAAGCTCACATAAAGTCACACAAAACACTAGGGGTATTTCCTTTTCTCTTTCTGACTTACTTCACTCTGTATGACAGTCTCTAGGTCCATCCACCTCACGACAAATAACTCAGCTTTGTTCCTTTTCATGGCTGAGTAATATTCCATTGTATATACGTGCCACATCTTCTTTATCCATTCATCTGTTGATGGACACTTAGGTTGCTTCCATGTCCTGGCTACTGTAAATAGAGCTGCAGTGAACATTGTGGTACACGACTGTTTTTGAATTGTGGTTTTCTCAGGGTATATGGCCAGTAGTGGGATTGCTGGGTCGTGTGGTAGTTGTATTTTTAGCTTTTTAAGGAACGTCCATACTGTTCTCCATAGTGGCTTTATCAATTTACATTCCCACAAACAGTGCAAGAGGGTTCCCTTTTCTCCACACCCTCTCCAGCATTTATTGTTTGTAGTTTTTTTTTGTTTTTTTTTTTTTGTGGTATGTGGGCCGCTCACTGTTGTGGCCTCTCCCGTTGTGGAGCACAGGCTCCGGACGCGCAGGCTCAGCGGCCATGGCTCACGGGCCCAGCCGCTCTGCGGCATGTGAGATCTTCCTGGACCAGGGCACGAACCCGTGTCCCCTGCATCGGCAGGCGGACTCTCAACCACTGTGCCACCAGGGAAGCCCTGTTTGTAGATTTTTTGATGATGGCCATTCTGACTGGTGTGAGATGATATCTCTTGTAGTTTTGATTTGCATTTCTCTAATGATTAATGATGTTGAGCATTCTTTCATGTGTCTGTTGGCAGTCTGTATATCTTCTCTGGAGAAATGTCTATTTAGGTCTTCTGTCCATTTTTGGATTGGGTTGTTTGTTTTTTAATATTGAGCTGCTTGTAAATTTTGGAGATTAATCCTTTGTCATTTGCTTCATTTGAAAATATTTCAGAAAGAGAAAAGCAAATACCGTATGCTAACACATATATATGGAATCTAAAAAAAAAGGTCATGAAGAACCTAGGGGCAAGACGGGAATAAAGACGCAGACCTACTAGAGAATGGACTTGAGGACACGGGGAGGGGGAAGGGTAAGCTGGGACAAAGTGAGAGAGTGGCATGGACATACATACACTACCAAACATAAAATAGATAGCTAGTGGGAAGCAGCCTCATAGCATAGCGAGGTCAGCTCAGTGCTTTGTGACCACCTAGAGGGGTGGGATAGGGAGGGTGGGAGGGAGGGAGACGCAGGAGGGAAGAGATATGGGAACATATGTATATGTATAACTGATTCACTTTGTTATAAAGCAGAAACTAACACACCATTGCAAAGCAATTATACTCCAATAAAGATGTTAAAAATAAATAAATAAGTAAATAAATTCAATTGGAAACATAAAAAAAATTATTGCGAACCTCCAAAGTGTTTTGGTTTTTGTGGGTCATATTTATTGCTATGTATCAGGTTATAAATTAAAGTTGAAAAACTGAAAAAAAGTTCTGAATTCCTTTGACAGCTTTGGGAGGTAAATTACTTTTTCTTCTTGTTTCTGTTTTTGTTTTCCTCATTAAAAACAAAAACAAAACACTAGGGGTGAAGCAGTTCATGACACCAGAAAGACGATCGTGTGCTGAAACAGGACCAGAATCCTGGCCCTTTAGTTGCCCTACTTCACCAGCCACTAGTGGGGCTGGAATCAGGGGCCTGAACTGGCAGCCTGAAGCCCAGTGCTCTTCAGTCACTGGTGGCTCTCGGGGAAGAAGTCACCTCTGGAAGGTACCTAAGGGCTGGCAGCATTTCCAATAGAAATTGGGAGCAATCGTGTTCTACATCAGTCTCTCTAAGCTGGATGATTCTTATTTTCCAGACTGAAGTCTTCTCTGAGCAGTGGATAGCTGGTTTATGTAATGACAGGCACCTGTATGCTGTGAATTAGTTTTGATAAAACCAGTAAACTGTTTTACCTCTGATTATGAACAGTCCTCATAAATGGGGTTCAACATATATGTAATTTCAGATATATAAACATGCAAATATCTATTTACTTACTGGTTTGTACACACACATCCCACTTGGCTTTCTAGCTGAATCCTCATCTTCAGTGTCTGTTACCACAAGATTTTAATGTGCTTTTGGAAAAGAGGAGGGCTCTCCTGACACAGACAAATGTCTCTCTTCCTTTCAACGTTTTTATATCTTTGGGAAGCATTTGGTAGCAAGAACTTTGCAATTCAATGTACAGGGCAAATAAAAGCTTTGTAGCAGGTCATATTTTGGATGAAACGTGTGGCTTATTAATGAGGCTCCTTTTGATTACTTTTCAATTTGATAATCCAAAGGGGTTCCCAATTGTCTGAAATGTGCCAGAATTCTTTAAAATATAATTACTGCAAACATTGGAATAATTATTCTTCATTATATAATCCTTCAAAGGGCCACAAGGATAGATGTTCCAAATAATACAGTTTTTGCTCTAGATTTAATTATTTTACATCTGTAGAACTTTTCTCCCTAACGTAACACATCTATCTTACCTTTTTCCCACCCCTCTATTGATTCATGCTTAAAGTAAAAAGATACCATTTCTCCGTCTGGTGTTCTGGGAATTTTGACATCCCTGAAAACCGTACCAAACTTTCCTCATTCTAGCTTCACTTCATCCCAGGGGGCTCAGCAGAGACTGCCTGGAAGCAAGTGGTGGGGTATTTTTGGTTGTCCCAATGACTGGGGGTGCCATTTGGGGCATCTGGGTCCCAAGGGCCAGCACAGCCAGTATCATCTGTTGCCATCCCTTGAAGAGTCCTTTTTCCCTCTGGTTCAGAGTCCGGCTCTTTCCAGCTCAAGTCTGGGCTCTCAGAGAACACATTGCATTCATCTTGCCTCCTGAACTTCTGTTGACCTTGCTGTCTCTGCCAGTCATTTGATGTAACTATGAAGTTAAACAAGCTTGCCTAAGTTTTCTTGTAAAGGGCCAATTGGCGAATATTTTAGGCTTTGAGGGCCATGTGATCCCTGTCATGACTACTCAGTTGTGCTGTTGAAGCATGAATGCAGCTGTTGGCAGCATGCAAAGGAGTGGGCATGGTTGTGTTCCAATAAAACTTTATTTATACGAACAGGCTGTGGTTCAGATTTGGTCCATGGGCTGCAGTTTTTGATACCTGTCTTAAAGCATATGAAATAGCTATTTTTGTAGTTCCAAAAAGGTCAACTGTTGGCAGTTTCATATGGTTCAAGCTAATATATTGTATACTTTGTTGTAAATCTCACTATCATCTGAATGTGTCTCATTTCTACTCCAAATACATCTGAATCTCTCTCAGTCTCCTGTTTTTATTTATTTTTATTTTTATTTTTATTAAGCTTTTTAGTCTCCGTGGTGGCCAAGTCAAAGCCTGAAATATTTTGGTCATGCAGCAAGTGTATGTTTAGTTCATGATGAAATGCTTAACCCTAAACTCAAAACCCCTTCACTGGAAGAAAACTTATAGCTTATTAAATATTCTTTTGGTTACCCTAAGGATGTTTATATTTATTATCACATTAGTAGTGATTGAGATTTCCTAAGTCTTTACACTGTGACCAAGGGGATTTTCATAATTGTTGTCGTGGTTGTCGATTCTACCTATATTTGTTTTCTAAGGTGACTGCACCACACACATGGTGGCTTAAAGCAATGGAAATTCGTTCTCTTACAGATTTGGAGGCCAGAAGTCTGAGATCAGGTGTCAGCAGGCTTGTTTCCTTCCCAGGCTGCGAGGCAGAACCTCTTTCGTGCCTCTTCCTAGCTTCCTCGCTATGGTTGCCTGCAGTCCCTGGTGTCCCTTGGCTTGTAGACGCATCCCCCCAGGCTCTTCCTCTGTCGTCAGGTGGCATTCGCCCTGTGTGTATCCCTGTGTCTCTTCTTATGAGGACACCAGTCACTGGATTAGTACCCACTCTCATCCAGAAAGACCTCATCTTAATTTAGCTAATTATATCTGCAAAGACCTTATTTCCAAATCACATAACATTCTGAAGTTCCAGGTAGACATGAATTTAGGGGGACACTGTTCAGCCCAGTATACCATCTATGAGGGAGGGATGCGGGGTGCCCGGCACCAGAGACGCCACCTTGCTGGCAGCCTGATGGTTGAGCTGAGTCAGGTCCACAGAGACTTTTCTGCCTCTTGGGGTGGTCCCAAGTTACTTGCTTTGGACCTAGAATGGAGAGTTACGTTTTTGAGCACTTAATGAACATTTGCTGATTTTAATTTGCCTGGGAGCTACTTCTTCCAGACCAACTGCTGACAAAATAGTCACCCAGGAGGTGAATATGATGCGGTAACGATGAATGATAATTGATAATTCGCTGCTGAAACACTGACTCATGTCACCTTCCCTTTGGTCCCTCTTTATATCTTTTTATATGTTTATATGATAATTTAGAAACACTTAGAATGTGTTTAATGGTTTTGATTTCTGAGCTTTTATAAACAATCGCATACTATATAGAGGGGTTACAATTACAGCTAAGATTTGAAAAGTATGCAGTGAAGCTTTTTCACTTTGTAAATGTTTACAATTCCTGCATTTTTATGGGATCCATGAGCACGATTAAGTTTCTCATTTTAGAAATTGAAACCACTTTCTTCTAAGGAAGGTGATGGTACAGGAGCTTACGTCTCTAACAGGACCGTGAAATGAAAAGGCTCTGGAAATAGAGGTGACATTTAAACATTTAAATGTTGAAACATTTAAAACATTCGGTTTTTCTACTCAAATCATATTGTCCTTTGTGGGAGCTCAGTTTGGCAGTTACACAGTTCTCTTATGTATGTTTCAACTTGGGAAGAGTTAATTCCCATTTTATCTAAGTAAAGGACAGATTTCTTCAGCTTCTAATAGATTTTAAATACTCTTTTATTAGCTATGTAAATCAAATCTCTTATCACTTACAAATTGCTTTATCCTGTAAAATTGCTTATATCTTTATTTTACTTAAGCTCAAAATATGCATGTGCATAGTAGTTTGAAAAAGAAAAAAAGTTACCTCCAATAAATTGTTTAAATAATGTTATAAGCAGCTGCATGGTCCTGACTATGTCAAAAGCTGTGTGAATTCAATTTCAGCAGGTCAATTTGATCAAGAACTGTGATGAAGTTCTACAACTAAAACATAAAAGGGAGAAGCTGAATTATGTTAAGGCTTGTTGGTTGGAGACCATATTTAGGAGATTTCACTTTCTGTTAAATATGATTAATTCTATAGTTATGATAAACCTCAAAGGCTTAGTTTAACCTTCCAGGTTAAAATTGCTCATTTTGGAAGCTCAGGAATTAAAACCATTCAGGAGAGTGGGGCATCATTCCAGATATACCTCCTTTATTCTCCCTTGGCCGCTAATCTTTTCCTCATTTTCTCTCTCGTATGCACACCTGGCTGCTCCAGAGGCATGAGATCCTTTATTACATTAGCTTGAACTTGCTTTACTCTCTGGAAGTTGTCCGCATCCCTTCTTGAATGATCCATGGATGTAGGCGCTGTGTTTGTCTATGAAGGTGACAGACGAGGGAAGAAGTGAGGTCTCTGAGAAGGTTTAATCCAGGCCGACAGGGGGGCTCTTATACAGAGAGGCCACCTTGAGGCCATGCCCTGGAGCCTAGAGAAGGTGCAGGAGGGGCTCGGGGCAGGTGTGGTAGCAGCCCTACCTGAGCGTCTCAGGTACCTGCATGAATATTCAGCAGACAGTCTCACCCGTGACCTCCTCCCTTGAAGATGCCAGGCTGGCCCCCCTCCCTGGAGTCATGACAGCCATGGAAACATCAGGGACACATCATGGACATATAAAGGACACACTGACATGCATTATTGATGCAGGGAAGCTTGGAACGAGTGAAGGCAAGAAAGTACTTGAGTTGAAGAGCATTCTTGAAAGACTTGAAGGACTGTTGATAGGGAGGGAGGTTTTCCTTGTCATTTGTGCCCCAGAGGAAAGAACTAGGGGCAATGGGGAAAAAAACCCATAATAATTTAGAGTCATAAAGGAATGGAATGGGCTGGCTTTGAGCGTTCAAATAGATTTGATCAACCACTCAGCAGGAACGTGCAGAGAGGCATTAAATCCTGAATCATTTATTCCGTAGTTGTTACGTATCCATCATTTTTGTTTTAGTTTGTATTCCAGAATCGTTATTTCTAGACAGAGAGCCTTTGCATATTTTTAACAAGATAAGCTTAAAATATAAAATTTTAGGATAGTTTTAGATTTACAGAACAGTTGCCAAGATAGTACAGGGTTCCCATATACCATCTTATGTTAAAGTGCTACGTTGGTCACCAGGAAAGCCAGCATTGATGCATTATTGCTTTATTATTAACTAAAGTCTGTACTTTACTTGGACTTCCTCAGTTTTTCCCTCCCGTCCTTTCCTGTGGGATCATGTCTCAAGATCCCACCCAGGATCCCACGTTTAGGTGTCATGTGTCTTCTTAGGTTCCTCATGGCTGTGACAGTTTCTCAGCCTTGTCCATGTTTGTGATGACAGTTTTGAGCAGTACTGTTCAGGTGGTTTATAGAATATCTCTCAGTTTGGGTTTGTCTGATGTGTTTCTTTGGACTAAACCGTAGTTCCGGGTTTTGGGAGGAAGACCACACTGGTGAAATGTCATCCTCTTGGGTATCGAGGGTCCAGCCATCAGCATGACTTGTCACTCATGATGTTGACCTTGATTACCTGGCTGAGATGGCATAAAATACGGAATGATATATAAATCCAGAGTCTCTGGAGGGCTTCAAGGCCCTAAACAAGCTCCACCCCGCGGTCCTTACTTCCCCCAACTTCCCACCCTCACTGTCCCAGACCCCTGTGGCTGTCCTTCCCCCCGTGCTTGCACAGAGTCTTCTTGTTCCAGTGGCCTCCCCAACATCCCATCTCAGCCCTCTGCCCCCCACCCCACTTCTGCTACCCTTTGTCCTGCTCTCTTTTCCCCATGAGGCTCGTCACCACCAACGTCCTGTGTAGGTTGTGTGTCCTTTTGTCAAAAGAAAGATCACAGCCTTTAGACCACGCTCCTCTACATCTGAGGTTACAATTTGGGGGTGAATAAAGCCTGATCCTGGGCCACGGTGATGGGCCTTCCTCCAGTACCATTGGTGCGAATCACTTGGCTTTTTTCTGCCAACTTTTCTCACAAACTTATATTCTGAGGATTGTGGGGTTCAGTGGCGCTGTCTTCCTTCAGCACTTTTCTTCACGAAGGTCTGAACTTTTGGGTACTGTATGTGTTGTGACAGTATTTGCAGAAGCACACAGTCTAGGAGTATTGAAATGGGTTTCAATCAGGGAAATGCATCAGAATCTGTCAGAAACATATTACTCGAAAGCAAAAGGAAGAGGGTATGTAATCGATGTTTTAGATCCTGGATAAATGATGCATTAGCGTGTAATGATCATGTGATAGAAAGCACTGAAGTGCAATCCCATTTACAGGCCAGAAAAACCAGCCTGTGCTGGTCTTAGCTGTCTTGGGCCCTACTGGTTTCAGCACTTAATTGTGTGGATTTTGTGATAGTTTGTTGGTTTTTGGCTTCCGTCCATGCACCGCGATTGGAAACCTATCTACGGAATTTTCCCTTCTACTGAGACACACAGCACTCAGTGGCAAACCTCTCAAACGTTTCTTTCAGTGTTAATTATGTGGTTAAAAAAAATAAATGAGCCAATTAGAGAATTAGCCCCAAATTAAAATGACGCTGAATGGTCACAGCAGCTAGTTCAGTTTGTTTTTGTGTTTTGGGGGATGGAAAGCGTTTTCTCGCTTTGTAAACCCTGAGTTGAACAACGGAAAGTTCAAGGGTATTGTTCTATTTTAATACCACATAAACAACCAGTGTTAAATTAAAGAAATTTTTTTTGGGGGGGACAATCCATCAGAAGTGTGCTAGGCACATAGTAGAATCAAATATTTAATTTTGAAACGTTTTAGGGTTCTTTTTAGATGTCAGTTGAAAATGAGGCACTCACTTAAAAAAGTCACAACCAGGAGAGCTTCCCAAACAATGTCAGTGTTTATTTGCACAGTCTGCTGGTAAGTAATAACACAGTGATGATTAGCATCACTGGCGTGTTTTGCAGAGAAAGGAGGAAAACCAAGCACAAACACGCAAAATGAGGCAAAAACTCACATAAATGCACTAGGAAGGATGGAGATCAATGTTGTATTTATGTCTTTATAATATGCCAGAGTAATTCATTTAACCCAGAGAGCGGGAATTAAGATGGCAGGTGCCCCTAATGAGCCTTCATTTATCCAGCCCCCGAAATATTTTCTACTCTGATGTGGAATGAAAAGAAGAAATGAAAGACAAACATGTCATTCTGGACTGTAAATGTATCATTGAGACGCATATCTACAAGTTTTGAAAACTCCTTTCTGTTGTGATTCAGTGTCTTCTCATTTTGTTAACGGAGCGACCATTTTCTCCTGGTGGGGCTCCATCAAGCATCAGGCAATGAACAAGCTGATGTGAAAAGGGAGAAGGTAATATCTGGTCTGAAAGTGAGGGAGAGAGAGCATCAAATAGATAAATGGGAGAGTCTACAGAAACACATGGGGGTGTCGCTTACGGCAATGGGATTGGATGGACAGACATCTCTAGGCAGTGCGTAAATTCACATTAACATTGAAGTGTTCCTTCTTCATTTTCTCTCTGTAAATAATATGTCAATTTAGATTGATCCTTCCATAGGAAATCTATAGAAGACCAACTTAGTAAACATATAACGGGCAGGATCCTTGAGATCATTCATCTTCCTAAGGTGTAAATTAGACACTTTGGAGTTTACGTGAATTCCTTAAATCTTGAAAATTGGTGAGATGCCGCCCTACTTACCTTCAACAGTTAATTCACCTGCAAAACAATATGCCTTTCACCCAAAGAATGAGCTGACTCAAGTAAGGGCCCATGTTGTCTTTAGACGACATGAAAACCTAGATTTAAATGGAGTCACACCTAAAGAACCCAAGGGTAAAAACATGTAATTTAACAATTCCACAGCAAATCAAACAATCTGTGAAGGTGCCTAAGTAAAACATTTGTGCTGCTGTCTTCTGCAAATTGGGCTCTTTCTGGGAAAAGTTTCTGTGGATTTGCCCATGGTTAATTTTTTTTTTTTTTTTGTGAGGGAAATAGAGTTGCCCTGCCTTTTGTAAGTTGCAAGTCAGTTTTGAAGTTTTTGTCTGGTTGCCATAGTTACTACTCATGTTTCTTTTCCATGGGATGGTGCAAATCATTGCTTGTCTCGACCTTTCTCACCTTTTGCTACAATAAACCCTGACCAGAAGGGGGAAATCTCCTTTGTGTTAGTTTGCTTGCTTTTTTTGTGTTCTAAGTCTGCAAACGTGAGCTGCTGTGCTAACAGGAAACCAGATGGGAGGGAGTCGCTCATTGGTAAGCTGCAGTCCCTCGATTCTCTTGTGATATTACTTTCTTCATAATGAGCTGGGAAAATAATCTTTGTAAACTTTAATAATGCACAAAAACTGACCATTGCACTGATTAATTATAGTAAAACTCATCCTTTTAGCCAGGGAATTCCAAGTCATCGCTAGGCTAGCTTCATTAATTAGAGAAATTAATTATAGTCAAAAGTTTGAAAAAGTAAACTATAAGTGACTTTTTTGGTCTTGATTGCACTCCTGGTTTTTATTCCACTGCTTCGCCTACCGAAAGGTACACACAGAGGATCTGAGGATGCTGTAGAAATGCAGATCCCGATCCAGGGTTCTAGGACAGGGCCTGAGATGCTGCATTTCTAATAAGCTCCCAGATGAAACTGATGCTACTTGTCTTGGGCCCTCAAATTGACTAGCCACAATTAGGCTACACAAAGCTCCAGAGCCCTGAAAAACCTCTGAGTAAATTCCCTTTTCCTCCTCCACAGACATTTACTGAACAGGCTAGGCAAAATTTCTGCTGAATCTTCCTGTTCTTTATTTAGAAAAAAATGTGATTATCCACAGGCATCGCAGAATTTGTTTTTCCACTGGTGTTTGGTTATTTGAACGGTGACAGCAATGATGGGCTTTTTTTCCCATCCACCTAGACTTGGGAGTTGTTTTTCTTTTGTCTGTACTACAACCAAGAAGTTGTAGATGTTCCTGTTTTAATGTCATCGAGAAGAAAGTAAATAATCAGGAACTGATATGACTGACTTTTTTCTCTATTTCCTTCCAAAGAAGCTGATGTGGGAATAATAACAGTATTTGGTAGAACTGAGAGGTTCTTTTCAGTTCTGTGGTACCTGTGTTCCTTCCATTAGGATATCACGCACATTTCAGAGTCTAACGGCGGAGGGCATGTTCTTTAAGTAAGGGTGTATGTGGATCCGTGGTTCCATGGTGCCTCTCAGGGCATCCCCTGTGTCCCGTGAGGTGTCACTCCAGCGTGGCTTCAGGACTGCATGGTCGCTGCTTCTCCAGTTATGTGCCCAGGGCAGCCAGACCTGCTTCCACTCAGCTGTCCCTTGGCACTCTTCAAGGGGCGTCCCTACTCTGGGGCTCTGGATGCTTTGATGAGGCAACATCTTTAGAAATGGTCAACCATTCAGTAAATGGAAGACCTTACAGACCATCATGCCTCTTCACACTGGGTTCCTTTTGGGCGGAGATTCTTTGGTTCACACTAAAGTGAAGGCAGTTTTCTAAATTTTTCAAATTTGCCCGATATGGACTCTAACCTGTGCAACTGAGTATGTGGAATGACCACTGTGAGAGAGTGTAGAAACCGTGGGTACGAGGAATCTGTTTTTCTAGAGATTCTAACTAGGACCCCCTCCACCCAAGCAATGGTGCTCCCAAATCCCTTACCTGTGGAGGCCGTTTAGTTTTCCCTGCCATTAATAAGACGACTCCTGCTCTTCATGGGTGACACATTAGGCGTACGGTATGTGTATGCATGTATGTATGTGTGCATGTGAACATGTATGTATCTCTGTGTATGTGTGGGGTGTGCATATGCACGTATATGTGTATCTGCATGCCCGTGTGAATGTGCATGTACATGTAAGTGCATGCATGTTTCTGTGGTGTGTACAGTTGTATTTATACATGCATGTGGCATATGTTTTTTGTGTGGTGTGTGTATCTGTGGTATGTTTATGAGTATATGTGTGTACATACGTGTGGTGTCGGTATGTGGGTTTGTGTGTGTGTCGTGTGGTATGTGTGCTACATGAGGTGCGTATGTGTGCATGTGTGTGAGTGGGGTGTATGTCTGGGGTGTGTGTGTATGTGTGCGTGGTGTGTATGCATGTATGTGTATGTTGTGTGTGTGTGTGTGTGCGTGCACGTGTACCTCCTCACAGGCAGGGCTGGAATCGAGTCCAGCCTGGTACCCTCTGCAGTGCCTCGCATGATGCTTTACATCGAGTAGGTGTGCAGAAGGGTTCTTTGGTTAAAGTGAGTTGAATGCATGAGTACTGCATTTGATGGAATGAAAAGCGATTGCTTTCAGATTGAATCCACCAATCTCAAATAACAAATGAAGGAGCAAATGAACTAATAAGAGAAGAGAATTCTGTCACTGGTTTGTCTGTGAGGCACCACTCCGATGGCATCTGATGGAGTGAGGTCTGGGGACAGAGAAAGACAAATATTATGTGATATTACTTATATGTGGAATCTAAAAAATAATACGAATAAACTTCTAGAATTCTTTTTATGCTAAATGTTTTAAATAAAGAAGTGGTTTGGGGTAGTGGTTAAAAGCATGGATTCTGGACACCAATTGTCTGGACATGGGCCACTTACTAGCTGTGTGACATGGGCAAAAGAGTTAACCTCTCTGTGCTGTTTGTTTCTTTTTTTTTTTTTGTGGTACACGGGCCTCTCACCGATGTGGCCTCTCCCGTTGCGGAGCACAGGCTCCGGACGCGCAGGCTCAGCGGCCATGGCTCGCGGGCCCAGCCGCTACGCGGAATGTGGGATCCTCCCGGACCGGGGCACGAACCCGTGTCCCCTGCATCGGCAGGCGGACTCTCAACCACTGTGCCACCAGGGAAGCCCTGTGCTGTTTCTTTATCTGTAGAATGCAGATGCTAATGCTCATCTGTTAGGAAGTTTGTTAGGTTTCATGAATTAATATATGAATTAATATAAAAGAGCATGTAGAACCCTGGCGGTGCACACTATATATGTATTATTTTTATTGTCATCAACAGCAACGTTATTCATCTTATTAAACATTAGAGACCACAGAGTTACATAAAATATTTGCGACCAGGGAGACTAATTTTTCTGGGGTGGAGGAGAGGCAGTTATATTCTGATCACAGTAATGTGTACTTTACTTATTTAACCTCAGTTGTCCCCTAACCTAATAACAGTTAAATTAGCATCCAGGGAAGGGCCAGCAGCATGAATCAAATTCTACCCCAGAAGCCTTTGTTCAGAAAGTGCAGGATAGGATGGGTGCTCTGCCCTCCAGAGCTGACCAAGTTCTTGAAGAGATGGGGTGCTTGTTCCAGAAACTACCGAGGGCCATGGCTACAGGACAACGTGTCACCAAGGACACGCAGAGCTACCTAAGGAGCCTAGACGTTTGCAGCAACAGAATAAATGCAACCAGAAATTGCGTCCAGGGGGGTGATGCAGCGGGCAGAGGCATCAGGCACTGCTCAGCAGGTGGGGTGCGGGGACAGCTCGCTCACCAGCCCGAGCAGCTGCAGACCCTCTTGTGCCTTCTCTGGCTGTGACCTTCCAGTAGGAATGAGCTGGGGGCTGCAGCGTGCTTCACACGGTCCCTTGTGACCTACTGAAGTGGGTTGTTTCATCTGGCCTTTGCTGAAATAATTTAAAATTACAACTGGAAAGTTTTCTTCCTTCTGACCTATTAGCTAAAAATATAACGTTAATCAGCTTAGCAGTACCTTGAAGATAACCAAGGGTCTGGGCTCCAGTATCCAATTATTTATTTTGTAACCCTGATATCCCACGATCACATTCAGATGATGATATTTTCCTCTTATGTGCCATGACTCTAATGTGTTTGGGCAGTGGATTTAATGTTAAATTAATAAACTTTTATTTTTTTAGTGACAGATAGAAATTACCAGATAGGACCAATTTCTAGCTGGGTTTTGACTGCTGTTATAAAACTATGATTTGAGTGTGCAGGGAAAACATTTTGAGGAATCTTACCTGAAACTTTCCACCCTCTCTGTTGGCAGAATGAAGGAATCAAAGATCCCATCCTGTAGTTTTTCTCGAAGAGTTTCATAATGCACAGGGTTAAAGATTAAGTACGAGTAGAAATTAAACTAATCAAAGATTTCAACGATCTGATTGTTGTGATTAGAAAGCATGTGTTCATTGGGAAGGTGACTAGCAAATAGTTTGGAAGGATGATACTGAGAGGTAAACGTATACTGCTGTGCTAGGCGGGATAGTGGACCCCAAAGAGGTCGCCCTCCTAATGCCTGGACCCTCTGAACGTTACCTTACATGGCAGAAGGAACTTGGCAGATGTGCTTAAGTTAAGGGCCTTGAGAGATCATCCTGATTATCCATGTGAGTTCTGAATGTAATCCCAAGGGTCCTTGTAAAAGGGAAGCAGGTGAATATTTGCTACAGACACAGAGGAGGAGGAAGTAAAGATGGAGCAGAGAGCGATTTGAAGATGCTCTGTTGTTGCTTTGAAGATGGAAGGGATGAAACCAAAGGATGCAGGAGTGCAGCGCTAGAAGCTGGAAAAGGCAAGGCAATGGCTGCTGTCTAGAGCGTTCAGCGAGGCCCTGCCGAGGTCTTGGTTTCATCCCAGGGAAACCCATTTCAGACTTCTGACCTCCAGAAATGCAAGGGAATAAATTTAAGTTGTCTTAAACCACAAGTTTATCGTAATTTCTTACATAGGAAACTAATATGTCACTTTACTATCTAATTCGTAAGCATTGCATCTGAGGGCATTGAGTTTTTAAAAAATAAAGTTAATTTTCAAATGTATAATGGAGCCTGTGTGAAACTATAATAGCCATAGTGATTGGAATAAGGGGAGATTTAAATGCAAAACTTCAGAAGGTGACTCTGGGGTATAGATTGGGAAGGCTTTGGAAGTAGACAGGATCAGTGATTCTTTAGTTTCTTGGCACTTTATGGCACAGCTCTGTGCTGTACCATCTGCTTCGTGCAAGGGGCTGCTGCCGCCAGGGCGTAGTACAGTCAGAGACTGTAAATTCTGCTGAGGATGTGATACTGTCTTTCTTTCCAACCTTTTCCCTCCTCTTCTCCCTCTCCGCCCAGCCCCCTCAAGCAAATATGTGTTCCCAGTGGCTGATGTTTTCTGGAAGACTACTCTCTAGGATATATATATATATATATATATATATATATATATATATATATATATATATATATATATTTAAATTGATTTAACACATTTTAGAAAGAAAAACAAATTTTTAAAGTAATTTGATGAAATCTAGAGGATTTGATACCTTCTTGGATGAGATGCAGAGATAGGATTCTCTCTGGATTATTATTTATTTTATTTTATTTATTTATTTATTTTTTGCAGTACGCGGGCCTCTCACTGTTGTGGCCTCTCCCGCTGCGGAGCACAGGCTCCGGACGCGCAGGCTCAGCGGCCATGGCTCACGGGCCCAGCTGCTCCACGGCATGTGGGATCTTCCCGGACCGGGGCACAAACCCGTGTCCCCTGCATCGGCAGGCGGACTCTCAACCACTGCGCCAACAGGGAAGCTCCCTCTCTGGATTATTTTTTTCCCCTCTAAAGATAGTAAAATTCTCCAGCTTAATAATGTTATAGGAATGAATCATTAATGTTCTTAAATTTACCAAAACACACCTTAAACCCATGTGACCGTTATTTTTTTTTTAAGTTCTTGAGATGGGAGATTTATTTTCCTAAAAGGTTTTATTGGGGAATTCACATCGACAACCAGGAACGCACTTTCTTCCTTACTTTGCATAGTTTTCTTTTGCATCTCGTTTGGATGAAATAAGGCAGAACGTTCTTATTACTTGAACTTGGCTTCATTTTATTTTCCGTTTTCATTAATGCTTTCCTTGCTTTGGCACACAGCACTATTTGGTTCACAGTGCTGTAGAAAAAATGCTTAATTACTGAAAAACTCTGACTGCAATTCAGGAAGAACATGCAGAGGAACATATTTGTTCAGGTTAAGTTTACGTGACGTTCAAAAATAGATAACAATAATCTGCCGCTAAACTAAATGGGCGCTTTTGTTGAAAGCATTTGGTTGCGAGTGGAGCAGAAAGAGACGGGATCTAAGGCATGAATTTAAAATGCCTTGAAAGGAGAAGCAAGATGCATCACAGTGTTCCTGCTGGCAGGAGACCAGGTTCTTCTTGAGGTCTGTCCCTGGTGCCAGAATACTGTCCACAGCAGTGGAATTGAACATGAGGGTTGCGTTTTAAATCCACTCCGTGTGCATTGAGATTGCTCAATTGCTATGAACACGTAATTTAAAAAAATAAAAAAGAAAGGAAATAACTCTAGGTTATGAATTAGAAGACCAGGGTTTCTACTTTTTGAGTCATCATTTCCTACCCACATATTTCTAGACAATCCCTTCAAGGCACGAGCCTCTGTTTCTTCATTTGCAAAATAGCAGTCTGCACCTTGCTTCCTACCTAGGATTCTTTGGAGGATCTAAAAATTAGGTCCATGCAAACACTTCATAAAATATAATTTTATGTAAAAAGAAATGCTTAATTGTGAGGGTGTTTTGAACAGGGCTGAAGTAGAAGGAAGGTAAATTTTTTGTACTCTTGTTTACTTTTTTGGGGTGAAAGTGAGAAGAATTGGGTCTGCTCCCATGCAGTGAAGCAAGGGAGGTGGACCTGGGCTAGTTCAGCTCCTCTCTCTTCTGGGAGCCACGGTTGTGACTTCCTCTAACCTTTGTTGTCATGAACCTAAGACAGATGAATACCCCTCTGCCTTCATTCATCCCCAAACTTATATAAAGGATGTTTCCAGATTCTCCATTGTTCATTCCTGGCTAAGAGAGAACGAGATGTCTGTGCAAGAGGAACAGATACGATGAGAAGTCACACTTTGTCTGAGGAAGGTATTGTTTGCATTTGTGTTACATACTATTATTTATCGTAACTTCCCCTCAAATCATTTGTTTCCTGGTTATTAACAGGGTAATTTAGCTTTGTTTTTAGAGTATATTTGGGACGTAGGTACCAGACAAGACAGACTGGAACATTTGCAGGTTGGACGGAGGGGTCTTCTGAGAGAGTTGGTGCCCTCAGTTTCTTTCATCAGGGCTGTTGTGTCTCCGGTATATCAGAGATACTTCTTTTCTTGGATTCTGAGAATCTGGAATGATATTCACAGGTACTTACAATGTCAGAGAGTTTTCACCCTTGTAGTTGTGGTTGCCTCTTGAATCGTCCAGATAAAAAGGTTAGACTATTGTAAAAAGGATATATCTCCTCGACTTACAGTGAACTGAGAACAGGACATAGTCCAATTCTGTATCACTGTGAATAACGTAGATTAGAGGAACTTCATTATATTAGTACATCATGGAATCTCTTGAATGCGATACACTCTTGCCTAGCTGTGGAAGGACTGTGTTGCACAGTGGGAAATACACCTCTAAAATTCATCACCCCAAGAGTTAAGGAATCTATTATAATTACTCACTGTACCTGAATTCCATAAGGGTTTGGGATGAGCTCATAAATTAAAGAGCCATTAATGGCTACCGAAAGAACTCAGAATATTTCTAACTCACAGCATGTGGACTGAAATTTGAATGACTTAAACAGCAACTTCCAATTATGTGTCTGTTGGATTTGATGTGATAGGCTGAATGTACTATGACTCCATTTATTGTAGCAGGTTTTATTTTTTCTTTCTTTTTTTTTTTAATGTGTGTAATGGTTGTTACCAAAAATATTTTCCAAACTTGTTTAACTTAGTTCCTTGAATTGCTATCTGAAATTATATTTTAAAACATATCTCACCTGAGGGATTGGAAAGATAATTTTAGGCTGAAATTCTTGTTGGGAGGTAAACGGAAGGAATTCTATTGTATATCAATACATGTAAAATATTGTTAACTTTGCATTAACTTGAGACAAGGGTCTGAAGTATAAAATTAAAAAAAAATTTAAAGAACGTGCAGTTTTACTCATTTCAGCTATAACTGTAAATGGAACAAGGTTAACAAAGGATCCCTTAAAAAGTATCCCATCACCCAGAGATGAGACTCCTTTGCTGACTAAAAATACTAATATTTTGTGATGATGTATAAATGAGCTTTTACAAAAAACTTAAAAAATCCAGGTTCTAAAACATGTTATTTACCTCCCAATAGTTTGTGCTTACTAATTTAGGGATAAAACATCACCTCTGAATCATATGAAATTGCCATTTTGTAGGTCAAAATTTGTCAAATATTAGAGATTTTATATGATCAGGTTCACTTTAATTTTTCCAGTCAAGCAGCAAACATTTATTATAGTAGATTATTACTGTCTGCCAGAGTGCTGGCAGCCTGTAACTCCTCAGTGGACCCTTTGTTGAAGGAATAAATGAGATAGTAAATGAACGGAAGACTGAATGGGTAAATGCGTATGAGTTTGTGGCTCAGGATTTTTCCAGGAGCCACGGGGCTAAAGTGGTATGTCTTCCAGTCTTAAGGCTTTTTCTTTCCAAGTTTTTTCCAGATTCCATGAAATTAAGTTTTCCTATCACCCTGACCTATCACAGAGAGTCCTTGTGTGGACATCTTATCTGAAATACAATGGTTATTCCCATGAGAGAGCTGCTGCTGCTTTGCCTTTTTTTACGTTCCCATTCTTATCAGTATTTGAAGTCATATGCTTTCTAGTTTATATATTGTTTTTCTTCTGTCTTCTCCACTAAGGTCCATGATTGGAGGCACCTTATCTTATTGAATAATATATCTCCAGTTCCTAGAAGAGTGAGTGATACATGGTAGGTTCTCAGTAAATATTTTATGCATGAAGGAAGAAATAATTTGAAAAGAAACTGTCTAGTGAAATGAGCTGATTTGTATATCATCTTCCCCAGAAACTAAGCATTAAGATGAAACACTGAGACTGCTGACAGAATTTAGAATATTAGAATGATAACCCCCTGGGCCCATGTGGATGGGCTGACACCACAGTACTGTAGGGACCCTGGGGCTCTAGAACCAATATTCTTTCATCCAACTTTTTTTTGTTGAGTGCCCACTAAGTGCTGGGCAGTGGCTGCTTGGTGGGTCTTGGAAGAAATGTAACAGTGGACTTCCCAAGTCCTATCCCCCCATCCGTTTCTTCTGTCCCCAGCCCCCGTCATCATCAGCCTTCCACTTTTAGTAGTGCAGCTCTGGAGAGCGGTAGTGGGCTTCTCCTTGCACCTGCCCCGATACCTTCTGCTTGTCCAGAATTGGTCCATGGTTGCAGATTACTTGGTCTCTCTTCTCTTTTGGACGCATGATTTCATTGTCAAATACTCTGCTTTTACTGTTGCACCCACAAGGGTTCTGATAAGCATCCTCTAGGGTGGCCAGTGAGACTCTGCCTTGAACCTTTGTCCTTCATTATAATTCACTTTACATTTGTCCTTAACTTTAAGCTCTTACTTGGTAATAAGTACCAAGAACACAGTAGTGGACAAGACAGATATGGAAGTAGAATCTCACAGAACTTCCATTGTGCCAAAGAAGATGGGAAAGTCATAGAGTAACTGCATGGAAGTGGGAGGAGGGTTGCTGAAGGGAAAATAGAGAAGGTTCCGGAGTGTATAGAAGTGGGGAGGTGGCAGGGAAGACCTTAAAAAGGAGGCCATTATGTAGACACCCCAGGGAAGGAGAGGACCTAGGTGGGGTGGTAGGAGAGGCAGAGGGAGCTGGGGTGCGAGAAAGCTTGGAGCCGCTGAAGACCTGGAAACGTTCTGTCTGTCCAGTGTCTGTCCCGCCACCGTCTGTCCCATGGTCAGTGGCGTGCATCTGTGGGATTCTCCAATTCATCTGTTCCACACGGTGGAGAATAGATTGGAGGAAGGCAAGATTGGAGGTGGGGCGACCAGTTTGGGAGCCTCTTCAATAGCCCATGCCCAATATGGTGGCAGCTTTTATTGGAGAGGTAACAGTGGGTGAGAGGGAAATGGTCCATTTAGCAGGAATTTAGGAAGCTCAATGTGCAAGATTTGGTGACTAGTAGATGTGGTAAGAGGAGGGGCCTTCATGATGGGAGGTGACACTCACTGGTCTCCTGCTTGATCCTAAGAAGAAGGGCTGCTCTGTTCCAAGGTGAGCAACTAGAGAAGGCATATGAGCTGTTGCTGTTAGTGGGGCTTGGGGGGAATGAATTCAAATATTTGGCTCTCAAGACTCAACCCACTCGCAGGGACTCATCTCTCTCCAGTTGATATGATAGCTTTATGATCATGTTCTACAAAGAATTCCCCACACTGTGTTTCTAAAGTTTTCCTTTGTTCTGGAAGAACAGCTTTCCATGGTGGACACTTCTAGGGTGGAAACTGGGTCCTGCCTGGGGCACCATATGGCAGTTACAGGAGTCTGTTTCCTTCCCCCCAAGGCCGACTGAGAATGTATGTCACGGGCTTTAGGTGCACCATAGTGCATCAAATATGGAAGCCAGGAAATAAGGAAAGACCTCAGGAGTACATCCTGCACAAGGTAATAAGCATCGGTAACCATATTGTGTGGAAGGCATGGAAAAGCAAGTTTGACAAGACAGCTGATTTATTCTGAAGAAGATGAAGGCATGTGTGTTCCCACAAGATGATGGCACTCATAAACGGTCAGCGAGAAGTCATACTGTGCCAGAAGGCGTTTGCTCTCTAAGACTGCTCACATCCCCTCTCTCCAAGGAACTTGTTAACAGGTAAATCTGCCCCAAATATTCTGGGATGGTTTTAACCTGAAGACCTGATAGTCTGAGGCGATGGTTAAAAACTCAGTCTCTCCGAAGCACGTGCTTCTTTATCATGGCAATAAACATAATTAGATCTAATTGTGATGGAACACAACCATGTCATTGCTAAACAGTATTTTTTTTCCTAGTAAAATAACACCTGTGCTACCTCACTAATTTCATCCTTTTTCCAACAAGAGCGGACATTTTTCTACGAGGAATCGACACCCATTTCATGTTATTATTGGTTGTAGCAAACTTATAGTAAGACCAGCTTTAAACAAATCCTCAGTAATTATTTAATTTTCAAGATTATTTTGGCACAGGCTCATGCTTCAGAGAAGTTACAGTGGAGTGCTCCCCAGTAAAAAATATGCTGGTCCTGGGATGGCACATAGGTGGGAGACAGGTCTTCAGGATAATAGTGCGCTCTTGGGAATTGACGCTGGTTGTGTTCTGAGGCCTCATAACTGGAATCTGATGTTCCAGAAGCTCCCTGTTGGCCTTGGCTTTTAAAGACTTTGTTTATGATGGATTTCATCACCTTCTCAACATGTCTACTTGCCACCTTTGCCCACAATTTGTAAGGGGCGCAACAAAGCCCCACAAGGATTCCCCACCATCACATATGGCCTCCTCCTTAAATGGGATTCTCCGCGGTTGTCTCTCTAAAAACTGGACCAGGTATTAGATTGTCTGATGATAGCTATTTGCAGCCCAAAAGTTTTTTTAAAAGAACTTTTATATTGGTATTAGGTTAAAAAAATAATTTGGGAGTTAAATATCAGATCTGTTTAACAAACTTGGAACCTTAAGTGTGTATGATTACATTTTATAGCAGTTAAATGGAGACATGAACAAACTAAGAAGTCAGGTAATCTTAGCAACTCCTAACCAATGGTATGAAATTAATACATGTAGTCTGATAAAAGAGTGTCCCCATTACAGCTAATATAAAATTAAGCTTTTTCAATTAAATTGGCCCCTGTCTAATGGTAAATTAATCTTTAAATGATTGCAAGAGGAAGCCTGAATTCTCTTCTTTCAGCTGTCTGCAGCCATTATATAAATTATTATGGGTGGATATGTTTTTTTTTTTCTTAAATTAATTAATTAATTAATTTATTTTTGGCTGCATTGGGTCTTGGTTGCTGTGCGTGGGCTTTCTCTAGCTGCAGCGAGAGGGGGCTACTCTTCGTTGTGTTGAGCGGGCTTCTCATTGCGGTGGCTTCTCTTGTTGTGGAGCATGGGCTCTAGGCACCTGGGCTCATTAGTTGTGGCTTGCGGGCTCTAGAGCGCAGGCTCAGTAGTTGTGGTGCACGGGCTTAGTTGCTCCGTGGCATGTGGGATCTTCCTGGACCAGGACTTGAACCCGTTTCCCCTTGCATTGGCAGGCAGATTCTTAAACACTGTGCCACCAGGAAAGTCCGGGTGGATATGTTAATTTAATTATACTTGAAAGTTTCCCACGGGGTTGAGGACCCACCTTGGTGGCCCAAGGTGCTTTTGGGGGCATATTTCATTTGGCTGTGTTCTTGGTGAATGTGGAGAAGGGCTGCTTGTGTGACATTAATCTACCCGGATACATTTCTGATTGCTCACTTTGAGACTATTCTTATCGTTAACCTCTGAAAGTCAAAAACAATGGAGAAAACTCATGCTCCCCATTCTCAAGCCCACGCTGTATCTCCTTGCAGCAGTTAGAAAAGAGATCACGGTCTTCGTTTTATGAATCTGCTCTTCCTCTCGGGAAAAGATGCCAGTGGAGATGTGCTGGGTGCCATGGGCTCTGCCTCTCCAGGTCCTCAGGCCTCAAGGACTGGGACTAGTTGGGTATAGGCACTGGCTCTCTGGCTGCTCTACTTTCTGGAAGAGGGTGATTAAGCAGCCGTCCTCCCAGTGCTTCAGGGAAGTCAAATGGACTAGAGGAGAGTTAACTGCCTCCACCATGTCATCAAGAAGTTCTGACAATCTGTGGACCTGTCCCCAAGGGGAAGATGAGGCTGCCGTCTATCTTACAGACTGTCTCCTGTTCCCCTGGCAGCGAAGCTGTATCTGAGAGCTCCCACTGGCAACTGGTGAAAATCACTGATGAAATGAGGTTGTGATTTGAAAGTCTGAGTCAGAGACATGTGAAATATAGTTTTAAAAATTCTACTAAATGGATTTCTTCATTGGGTAAACTAAGCCCAAATGGGCTCTCTGTTGAAATCAAGATGCATTTGCCTTCTGTGAACTATTAAAATAAGAGCTAGATCCAGGATAGGAGGAGGAAATTGGGCATCTCATCCTTAGGCCCCTCCATGTGAAATTGCTCAGTCATTATTACAGTAATACTAGATGTTTCCAGAACTCTTTTTTCCCCCACATGTTATTTTATATTTCTGCCCAGATAGAAGAAATATAGCGAAGCTAAATTAGACTTTCAATTCTTCAGCAGTCTGAATTTTGTTGTAATTTTTGGTCAGGGGAAATTACTAGGTGATGAACTTTGATTTCCCTGAAAACTGCAGTTATTGTAATGCCAGAGATGATTGGACGTCAAGCTGTTTGCTAGACCAAGCATAGGGTATTATGAAAACAGAGGGGGACGTCCAAGCATTTGGAGGAGGTGATAGACTGAAAAATGACGAAGGGATAAAGAAGAAACCCAATGAATTGCCCCTCAGCGTTCGGTTGGCACCATGACGTAATCCACTGATTCATCAGTAGCAATATGGCGTCTCTGCTCAGGACTCACCAGTGACAGAGCTTCACGTGGCCTGGCCCTTGGCCCCTTTCTGTCCTCATTCACTGCCTTCTCCCTGGCACCCATCCTCTAGCCGCACTCACCCATGTGCTCGTCCCTGAGCTGCCCGGTGGTGCAATGGCTCCTGCCTTCCTTCAGGAAGGGTTCTGCCCCACTACCTCCTGCTCTGGGGCAGCTCCACTGACAGCTCCATCTGTGGTCCACCCATCATCTCTCTCTGTCCCTCACCATACTTTTTTGTTCTTAGCACTGATCACCCACCATTACATCATATATCTATGTATTTATTGGTTTATTCTCTGTCCCCTGGCATGCAGCCGTCCTCTGTGAGAATGGGGACTTTGTCTGGCTCCCTATGCGTCTCTGGGGCTGGCAGAAATTTCTGGAAAACAGTAGATGCTCCAACATTTGTAAAATGAGTACTGTATTTGAAAGAATTAACATTGTCTTTTGTGGAAACTATAAAAATAAACCTTTGTATTTTCTTGGCTTAATAACATTAACATGGAGAAGATTCCAGTTCATCGTCTGTAACTGGTTAACATCCTTTAAGAGTCATAGTTAATGTCAACTGTCATTTATTGAGCACTTTCTCCATACCAGGCATCTGGACACTTCCTGTATCAAATGATACCAAGTGCTGGCTTTGAAAGAAATTAATGACTTAATCTTTATCCCATTGCAACAAGCAGTTGTATGATTTCCCCATTGTCGGGCAGTGAACTCCTCTATCTTTAGTCAAGAGTGACGTCATCTTGGAGTAGGGCCCCTGTGCTGACTTTCATCCATTACAAGCTGTCCTCTGTTGGAAGTGTTTATTTTAAAATTTTGAACATACATAACTTTAGTATGTGGTTTGAAATACACATAGATGGTCCCCATGTGCGTTTCAGAGCATTTGAGGGTAGCCCCAGGACATGGACAGTCTGCTCAGTGTATATAGTAATGGAATGGACGTGGGCATTGTGACACCTGCCTTCTGTGTTTGGCTCTGAAATCCACTTACTGGGAGTTTTTCATGGAAATACATAGCCTTGTAGGACACTGGCTCTCAGGTATGGAAGGCTTTCCCCATCAGCCTGCTGTGAATGTCCAAGGAATAACCTGTGCTGGGGTCCTGGGGCTCTTTCAGCCTCCTCTTCTCAGCTGGAGCTGTCCCTTCTGCCTTAGGTCACGCTCTGTGTTCCTGTGGAGGAAAGAGCTGCTGTCCTCCAGCAGGGCACCCGGCACAGCGTTAGGAAGTCTCTTCCCCATGGGGTGTGGAGATCAGAAGTCCCCCCTCTTACGCACACCTAGTCCTGCAAGTGGGTGGGATTATAAAAATGTTTTAAATACTCTCTTTCTTCCTCATCTCTTTTTGTTTGTTTAAATGTGGGAGAGGCCAGAGGCTCTGTTTCCTGTACTGACAGCTCTATTCCAGGGATTCACACATTCACACATTCTGTCATTATCTGGGCACGTACCATGTGCAGAGCACGGTGCAAGATGATCAAGAAGACGTTTTCTCTGGAGGAACACTTTGCAGTACTGGTTGAGTCGGGGCTTAGCGTTCCAGTGTCCCTTTGATGCACACGTATCGACGAGAATGAGTCCTCAAGTGTAAGCACAGCTTGGTCTGCGTTGCAGATAGGTGGCCGCTTCTGCTGTTTTGTAAAGGCCAATTATGCATGGAAATGTTTCCTGGCCTCCATGTTAAGTGCCACGGAGCAGTGAACCCTACCCTCCAGGAAAAACTATCCGTGCTGCATCCAGAGATGTGTTCTTTTTTAAAAAAATATTTATTTATTTTCATTGGAGTATAGTTGCTTTACAATGTTGTGTTAGCCTCTACTGCACAGCAAAATGAATCAGCCATGCACATACATATATTCCCCCCTCCACCTGGATTACCCTCCCATTTAGGACACCATAGTGCATTAAGTAGAGAAACCTGTGCTATACAGTATGTACCCATCAGTTTTTTTTCTCAGTTCTTAACAAAGAACCTTCAGATGCTTCTGCAGTATTGCCATTTTTATTTAAAAAATGACATCTTTAAAAAAAATTTTAGGGCTTCCCTGATAGTGCAGTGGTTAAGAATCCGCCTGCCAACGCAGGGGACACAGGTTTGATCCCTGGTCCGGGAAGATCCCACATGCCACGGAGCCACAACTACTGGGCCTGCGTGCCACAACTACTAAAGTGCGGGCACCTAGAGCCTGTGCTCTGCAATAAGAGAAGCCATGACAGTGAGAAGCCCGCACACTGCACCGAAGAGTAGCTCCTGCTCGCCGCAACTAGAGAAAGTGTGTGCACAGCAATGAAGACCCAACACAGCCAAAAATAAAAACAAATACATAAATTTATTAAAATTTTTTTTTAAATTGAAGCATAGGTGATGTACTGTATAAGTTACAGGTATGCAATATACTGATTAAAAATTTTTAAAGGTTACACTTGACTTATACAGTATTGGCTTTATTCCCTGTGTTGTGTAATATTTTATACATAGTAGTTTGTGCCTCTTCTGAGGGCGGAGAGTGAGTTTGCTCGGAATGCTTATGATTAGATGTTTGTCTGTTTTGGTTTCTGCGGTAGCTTTGATTGTTTTCAGTATTGTTCTTATGCCATGAAAACAGTGTACATACCTGAATTGCATCTTATGTTTGGGAATTACTGCAGAACAATCTAGAAATTGAACAAGTTGCCTTTTCTGCAGGTAGATTCGAGAGCTTTTTAAGTTTCCCCTTTTGTAACAGTTTGGAAAATGTTGAGCCACATGTATCTGCAAACTTGATTTATTGTAGATTAGCCAACTAAGCCCTGTGTTTTTCTCATGTAGCACGCTGCATGTCCAGAGCCCGCTGGGTGACCTTTGAGACCCAAGCTCCTCTCTCCCTCCCTCAGCCATCCTTGGTGTGTGGCTTTTGTCTTCACGCCTGGCACTTGGAGGGTGCAAGAAGGCTGCCCCCCACCCCCCTCCAGCTGAGAGCCTATATTCCAGCAGGAAGAGGGGCAGGGCAGCCGGTTCTCCCTCCTCTTAAAGAGCTTCCCAAAGTTCCCCCCAGTGCCTCCTGCTGGCCTCCCAGTGGCCTGGAACCATCCAGGGTCACCCTGATGGCAAGGGAGGGGTAGGTGGGCACATGGATGCCCCAGGACTGTTGAGTAGGGATGATTGAGCTGGGGGGAAGGAGAGAAGGGATATTGAGAGGGCGATGCCAATGTCTGCGCCATGTTCCTGAACACTTCCAATTACTGATGTAGCTTTTGGATGCTTTCTTTTGCCCACTTTGTATTCTGTTTTTTAAAGAAAATTCAGCACATAGAAAAACACTCAAAGAAATGCGTGTCTATATTTGTGTATATATACTTTATAATAGAGTATTTTATACACACACGTTCATACAGACACATATGTATATTTGAATTGCCTTTAGAGTAACAGGTGACTGATCAACAGTCTAGTTCTTTCATGTCAGCATCCTACATTAAAAAAAAATTTCTTTATTTAAGGTCGCATTGGGTCTTCGTTGCTGCACGCGGGCTTTCTCTAGTTGCAGCAAGCAGGGGCTACTCTTCCTTGCAGCATGTGGGCTTCTCATTGCGGCGGCTTCTACTGTTGCAGAGCACGGGCTCTAGGTGCAGGGTCTTCAGTAGCTGTGGCACGCAGGCTCAGTAGTTGTGGCTCATGGACTCTAGAGCACAGGCTCAGTAGTTGTGGCGCACGGGCTTAGTTGCTCCGCAGCATGTGGGATCTTCCCGGACTGGGGCACGAACCCATGTCCCCTGCATTGGCAGGCGGACTCCCAACCACTGTGCCACCAGGGAAGCCCCAGACATGGTTTAATTGGAGAAAAGCTGTTTTAGAACGTTGGTACTTAATTTTTTCCGTTATCTTTGTGTAACATCATTATAAGTATCAAGAAAATCAGTGTAAGAGATTCTAGCTTCACACAGGGGCTATTAAATAAGTGTCTAGGTTTTTTGCATAAAGGCAAGGATAGCTAATTCTTTCACTGGGGAATTAATTTATTTTGACCTTTAATTAACAGTTTAGCTTCTGAAGATATCGATGAAAGATTCTTATGGAGTAAAGGCCCAGCTTAGAAGGGATGTGTTGGCAAGCACCAAAAAGACAGGGAGAGACTCACAGGGGAGCAAGGGAACTTGAAACTAGATCCACCGATGTTTTCCGTTTCTGAAGCAAATAGCGAGGACGGGGCCGGGCACAGACCACATCCTGAATTTGTGCAAGTAGGGTTGCCTGAGTTAACAAATATTTTAGTGTAAGTATGTCCCAAGTGTTGCTTCGGGTCTAGTTATACTAAGACGTTGTTTGTTATTTATCTGAAGTACAAATTTAACTGGGTGTCCTGGGTTTTCTCTGGCGCTCCATCCTCAGGGCACCTCTGTATGGCCACTGTGCTCCATCAACGTGGATCAGCTCAGTGCAGTCCCCAGGGTTGGAAGGGTGGTGTCTGGACCAGTCGGGAGAAAATGAGTGTTCTGGGTAGAATAACAAGGCACACTTTGATTAAAAATGCACACATATCTGGGGCTTCCCTGGTGGCACAGTGGTTGAGAGTCCGCCTGCCAATGCAGGGGACACGGGTTCGTGCCCCAGTCCGGGAAGATCCCACATGCCGCAGAGCGGCTGGGCCCGTGAGCCATGGCCGCTGAACCTGCGCGTCCGGAGCCTGTGCTCCGCAACGGGAGAGGCCACAACAGTGAGAGGCCCGCGTACCGCAGAAAAAAAAAAAAAAAAAAAGCACACATATCAAGAAATAGTGTGATTTTTTAAAATCTGTATTATTTTATTCTATTTTAACAAAACAAATACATGTCTATGGCTTAATAAAACATACGCACACACAGAAAAATGTTTGGCCAGTTATATACCAAAATATCAGTATTATCAGTGGTTACTACCAAGTGATGAAATTTCAAAGCCTTTGGGAGGTTTGGTGCTGTGCCACATAGATCTGCACATGTGTCTCATGAACAGAAGTTTTCTTGTCATTGGGAAAGAGTATCGCTTCTGAGGCCTCATGGGGATGACAGCTGCCCCACCGTCACGATCGGTATGGGGTGACTTTACAAAGGGTGGAGTCTGAACCGTGTGTTGCATTTAATAATGAATTAAAATAACACAAAACGAGCTGAGGATTAATCAAGACTTTATCAACTGGTGCTGAATTGACTCATTTGCATCTGGCTCTGTGTGGTCGGCCTGTTGCCAATGACTTATTCAAAAACAATTGATTTGCAGTTTCTTCTTAATTGCATATGTTGTGCTGTAGGGTGATACAGAAGATATTAAAATATGAGTAACAGATGGATGCTTGTTTGTGGAGCTTCACATCCCATATATTTTCTCCTTATAGTTTTCTAATTACTTATATACCTATTCCTGTAAAATAAAACTTTTCTTTTTCAGGACAGCACTAATTTCAGCCTTTTTTCCCTCACTTTTCCTACGCTTGCTTTCTTTTGGCCGTGCTGCACAGCACGTGGGAGCCTAGTTCCTAGACCAAGGGTCGAACCCGAGCCCCCTGCATTGAAAGCGTGGAGTCCCAACCAGTGGACCACCAGGGAAGTCCCCCTACACTTCCTTATCTCTGTTTCTTCTTGTCACCTTCCTGTGGGACGGGGAGAGTAGCTGTGCCCTGGAGTTTGGTTTTTGTTATTAGTGGGTGGAAGTTAATGATACATAACCAGGTTGAAACACTTTGAAGGTAATGGCGATATTCACGTATTGATGACAGTGGTTTTGTTATTTATCTGCAATGGCTGTAGTTTCCTTATCCTTAACGATAACAGAAAAATAAAATACTAAAGAATCGAAGTGTCCATTTCTGGACCATAGGAAAAGAAGTCAGTCGTGAAACTTTGTGCTCCTACATAGATTATTTATAGAGCCTCCTGTATATAAGGCATCGGCTGATACTCAGAAATATAGGTGGTGTTTCTCTGATTTCAGATAGCTTGCAGTTTAATGGGGGGAGAAGAAAACATATATCCAGATAATTAGATCGATGAGGCATTCTTCATGTTGCATAGGCAGCAAGCTTTCTTTGTGCCGTTTCTAACAGTTTAATTCCTGTGATTTTGTAGTGCATTCATTACCAAATACACCCATTATTTTTGTCTGCTCCTTTTGGCATTTTCTGACTTTTTTAAATATTGGAAAAATAACTCAGGTGGGGATAGAAAGCAAGTAAAGGAACGACAGTAAAAGCTATTTGATGTTTTCCCTAAAATCCTTGTTTTCAGGATGTTCCATAAATGTCTTTGAAGTTTTAGTAGTAGTAATGCTTTGTATTCCTGTGATGTTTCCTGGTGGTAGTGGAAGCAGGTGGGGGGCAGTCACCCCTTTTTTATGATCAGTGCTCCCACCTCCCTGGCTCCACCAGGTGGCACCACAAAATCACAAGCATCCTCACACCCTCGGGAGAGCACAGGACCTTTCTGTGCTTGTATTTACACCCACTGCTTTGCGTTTACTCATTGGGTTGTGGCATTATCATAATTGCAGCATGCGTACATTTTCATTACGTTCCTTTAGCTTGCAGTCACTGATATATCTGTTTGATAGAGTGAATTCTGTAATTGTTAATCATACACACAGAACACATACACGAAATAAACACAGAAGGAAAACAAATGCGAACTACGGTAAACCCAACCCAGCTCCAGCCATGCTAAACATCACCTTTTGTGTTATGGTTCTAGTTCAACTCCAGCCGTCCAGTCTTGAGTCATAATGGCCCCAGGCGTGATGTGTTTATTTGGTCAGAGTTGGCTATTGTCTACTTGGATGGCATACCCATGGGAAATGAGCAACTGCAGAGAGAACGCCTGTTGAAGCTTTCGTGATCTGAGGCTCAGCTACTGTTTCACGGTGTTTTGCTCCCTGGTGCCGCATTGTGGGCTGGGAAATGGACCCTGTGGACACCTCATCTCCCTAATGGACCTGCCTCAGTGACAAAGTGCCTTCCGTGTACACAGGAGTCTGAGCGTATTGAAGAATAACTGCAACTCTGCCTTTTAAAACAATGTCATAACTTCCTGAAATTTGTTTTACAGTTTCTAAAATTTGTTTCTGAACTGAAAATATGACAGATTTTTGGTGTAATTTTTCTCAAAAGAGCTGAATGGAGGGTGAATTGAAAGTCATTTTCCTTTCTGGTGGCATTGCCATATTTTAGACTCTTTGTGTTTATTTATGATAACGATGCTATCAAATGTATTGTCGTAATTGTTCTGTGATTCTAGAAACTCTCTTTCAAATATAGGTAACAGATGCATCTTTGAGTGTGGGCTCAGAATTTGTACTCTGTGGGCAGTGATTGCACCCAGTTTCAGGAAATGGTTTCTCAATTCTACATGAATAGATAAGACATCTCATCAGGGTAAATTTCGTATTAAGCATTGTAAGATTTGTAGGTTGACAGCAGGGAGCTTGGGAATACCTGAAACCTGTTTCTGAGCGTTTACCATTTGACAGGTTCCAGAGGGAGATGAAAGTACAGAAGCCAAGGCCAAGGCCAGGTACAGAGCACCTTATTGCACCTGTGCCCCAATCCCAGCTTAGTCTCTGTCTTCTGTCCCGCCCCCTCCACTTCCTCTCCTCCCACCCTTCACCCCCATATGAAGCAAGGACACATTTGTTGTTGCATGAGGAACTCGATCCTCAAGCAGGCAAAGCTTCCTTCTTCGCCCATTTCCCTGCAAACCTCTGCTTGAATATTGACTCCTTCACTGTTGAGGAAAGGCCAATCTGGGGAAAAAGATGAACCAGCCCGTATAAAAGAAGCAAATATGGGAGCGCAGAGGAGCACCCATCAGGAGCTCCCCAGCGCCCGGGACTCTCCGGCTTAGGGGCTGACACCTGGCTTCCCAGGCCGACGTCTGCTCAGGGAAGCTACTGGTGCTCCCCTTGGTTCCAGAGATAGGGAGCCTGAAAGCCTCACCCAGAGCTGCCGGGCTGCCCAGCTCCCGAGAGGCCCCATCTGCCCTGTTCCTCCTCCCTCATGTCCTTACCTCTCTGACCCAGGGGAAAAGAAGCACTTTCCTAGAGTACAGTGAAGTGTCCTTTCCCTGGAGCACACCTGTTTAAAACACCTTTGAACTTGAGCAGATTAGGAAGGGTGGCTGGGAGGAGCCAGGGGTGTCCCCGGCCAGCATCCTTCATCTTGGTCCAGCCTCTGTCCTGTCCCAAGTGAGGAGTCGGCCAAGGGATCCATGGCAGCTCATCGCACCTAAAAGGTGATCATGAATCTCCAGTGACAGCAGAATGTGATAAATGGTCCCCCCAGCTATCTTAGTTACATGAGTTTCTTATAATATCAAAAAAAAATGTTTGTAGGCAATGGAAACATATTAAGGATGCAGGAATAATTTTCAATTACTCAATAATTTCATACTCAGCTGTTATCGTTCAGTTGAGGAGGATAAGGGGCAGTTCATTGAACATTACTGGCTAGTTTCATTTGGAGCCTAAACTCCAATGACTTACAAGTGATTTATAGGGTCAGATGGACTGTACTGGGGGGTTGCCCTCGGCCTCTGTGCAGTTGACTTGGGATGAAGTCTTGGTGTCCATCACTGTACCCAGCTCTGCATGCATCACATCCCAACAATCAACACACAGTTTACAACTTAGAATACAGTGCAGTCCATCTGTTTCTGAGCACTAGCCAGGAGTGAGACGAGAGGCCACCCCGTGATGGGAAAGACGGACTGACATCAGAAATAGGCAGTTTTAGCAAGAAATTAATGAAGGCAAATCAGCCCAATGGTTAAGAGCAGCAACTTTACAGCGAGGTTCCTGGCTGAATCACTGCTCAGACTTCCTTGCTGTGTGACTTTTGTCAAAATCCTGACTTCTCTGGCTCATATTCTTCTTCCGTAAAGTGAGGACAAGAGTTAATACTTCCTTATGGGGCTGTGTTGAATCTGAACCATCACCATCATGCTCAGATGCCTCCTAGCTTGAAGTGCTGGCTAAATATTAGCTAACACCGTCTTTATTGGGAACCTCCCTTCAGACATTTGTCACCAGAGTAGCTATGACACTCAACCTCAAGTCTCAGATAATGGGAGTTGTGCCCAATTACTGACATGTCCTAGAAAATAATGACCTGAGCTTGGATACATCTTCCATCATTGCCATTATAGTAGCATCTGTCCCCAGGTGAACGTGTCACACAGGGTGGACTCTATATTTGAAAATATGGAAAAGCAGCAAGCATCAAAAACATGCAGGTGGGCTTCCCTGGTGGCGCAGTGGTTGAGAGTCCCCCTGCCGATGCAGGGGACGCGGGCTCGTGCCCCGGTCCGGGAAGATCCCACATGCCGCGGAGCGGCTGGGCCCGTGAGCCATGGCCGCTGAGCCTGCGCGTCCGGAGCCTGTGCTCCGCAACGGGAGAGGCCACAACAGTGAGAGGCCCGCGTACTGCAAAAACAAAAAACAAAAAAAACACATGCAGGTCTGGGACTTCCCTGGTAGTCCAGTGGTTAGGAATCCACGCTCCCAGTGCAGGGGGCACGGGTTTGATCCCTCACGCTGCGGGGTGCAGCCCCCCCCCCCCCAAAAAAATATATATGTATATGCAGGCCTTTTTTTTTTTTTTAAAGTAAAGATAAAAAGATATTTGAGCATAACAGCTTTTGAGGCAGTATGAACGATGGTGATGCTTTCCCTGAGAAACCACTGGCGTTAAATGTACACAGGCCAGTTACCGTTAGAAGTCATCGTTTTCTGTCAAGTGTGAATGCTGATTGTTCCATAGCCTGACGGTTTCACCAGCTCCAGGTGTTTCAGAGAGAAATATCATGTCCCTGTAAGTCTCTGATACACTAAGCTAAAAGGAGAAAGAAAAAAGTTACCATATTATGTTCTCTTTAATGAGGCACTGCATTTAGAAGCCCATACCAGATTAACTAATTTAAAAGACAAATATTGGATTCGTGTGCAAGGCTATTTTAAGGCTTTTTTTCCATGCATATTAAAATGTAAATGAACAGTGATTATCTCAGGCTGCTCAGAATATTCTCCTTCCCGGTAACTGGTAGCAGAGTGTACATGGTTTTTTTGACTTTAAAAATATTCTCATGGACTAATCTGTAAATTAGAAAATGTATATCTAAAAATAAAAGAATGAAGAATCAAAGCAGCTCTAAAAGCTCATTATTCTTTAGGCAAGTTACCAACTGCTCCAGGACAGTGATTTGGGTTGTCTGTTGGTGGGCAGGTTGGTGTATTGACTGGACAGAGCATATGCTTCAGATTTCAGCAGCCCTGAATCTTGAATTTTGATGCTGCCACTTACTTAGCTGGGTTAAATTAGACATGTTTTACGATCTGAAAAATGCATATAATGTTATTTTGGGGAACTGTATTCACTGCAGCTTCACTGTTCCAGGTAGCTGCTCCAAAACGCATTGTATCAGGACATGTAATCATACATTCTTCATTAAAGGACTTCACATTGACTCAAATGGTCATTCAAGAAATATTTGGTGCCCACTGTGTGCCAGGCATGCTGGGGATCCAGGAGTTTACATTTCCTCATGCAACTTACATCATAGTGTGTGTGGACGAGGGAGGGGCAGCTGATCATTGATGAGCAAACAAGTGAATATTCAGTCTATCAGGGGCCAACAGATTCTGTGAAGAAAAATGAAGCAGCCTAAATTGTGAGTCCATTTCTGTCCTCTCCCTTCTCCAACACTGACAATACCTTGGAAAACCCTGGCATGTAAATTGCCTTCTCAGAGGTGGGGAAAGCTCTCCCAGAATTTTAAAGGGCGGGTTAATTGCGTGAATTGTCATTACTTTTGGTGAAACAAAGTGTTCAGCTTGGTTGAGAGGAGCCACGTTTTATGTTGGTCTCTATAGGATGTATCAGGGCAGGTATCGGGACCTGTTAAGCAAGTCTGATGGCAAAATTTTCTTTTGCCTTGAAAATTTGTAGTGGAGCTGGAATGGACTTCACTTGTAGTTTGCTCTTAACACCATGATAGATTTGTTTTCGTTAGTAAAGATGGCTTGGGAATAGTCACGTACATCTTATTTACCTGTTCCTCCCCACCGAGCTCCCCTCTACCACATTTGATATGGTTTAAAATCTGGGAACATCTGCATTTTGACCAGATGTTGGTTAGATGGTAGGAGAAGGCGGAGAAGCGACACATTTTGCACTTTGGATCAGTCTGGACTGGCCCCAACTTGGGGTCATGCAAGGGTCTGCTTATTCCGTGTCCCTATAATTATAGTGCGATGAAGGTTTGAGGGAGGCGCCTGAGCTGGGCCAGAGCATCTGCTCTCACCTCCTCAGGCTTCTCTGTCGAAGACATTCCTATAGGTGTGACTCTTAGAGGAACTGTGTGTATCAGCATTATTTTTGTTAATAAAGTGGTAGAGATGATGCCCCAGGATACTCCCTTGTAATGTTCCCTGTTGAGACTGCTTGGCCACTAGAATCTCTTAGAAAGCCCTAGACACTCTTGAAGACAGTCCCTTATAAGGTGTAAAGAAGACTCTGTTAAATGGCCTCTTGAATTTTTACAGGAGCTCCCCCTTCAACTTGGACAGCTTCCTTTGGTGTAAAAAAATGGGTTTTCATATAGAGCCTGTTTGACAAACTTGTAGAAAATACACTTAAAACTAGATTAGTTTTGACACCTAGGATTTTGACTTGAAAACCAAGAATGTTCCTTGACACCCATATTATTTCATTAGAAGTATCCATGGGAGTGTGTTGAGTCTGAAGTGAACTCTGTCCACGATGAAGCCCAGCATTTGTGGTTTGCTACCAGTTTACCATTTTGTCAACCGTATTTTTCTTTATCTGTACAAATCTGCCCTCTGCTTTTGGAAAGAGACACTATCTCTGTCTTTGAAGACTGCTTGTTATACAAACATCCTTGGAAAGATAGTCCAGAGCAAAAGGTGTCAGTGCATCTTGAGATGAACACCCTAGTGTTCATAGCAGCACTATTTATTGAGTCAAGACACGGAAGCAACCTAAGTGTCCATGGACAGATGAATGGATAAAAGAGATGTGGTATGTATATAATGGAATATTACTCAGACATAAAAAAGAGTGAAATAATGCCATTTGCAACAACATGGATGGACCTAGAGATTATCATACTAAGTGAAAAAAGTCAGAGCAAGACAAATATTGTATGATATCAGTTATATGTGGAATCTAAAAAAAGGATACAAATGAACTTATTTACAAAACAGAAACAGACTCACAGACATAGAAAACAAACTTATGGTCACCAAAGGGGAAGGGGGGAGGGGTAAATTGGGAGTATGGGATTATCAGATGCACACTACTATATATAAAATAAACAACAAGGACCTACTGTATAGCACAGGGAGCTATATTCAGTATCTTGTAATAAACTATAATGGAAAATAATTGGAGAAAAGAATATAGTATAGATATACACATATATATGTATAGTCAAATCACTTTGCTGTACACCTGAAGTTAGCACGATATTGTAAATCAGCTATACTTCAATTTAAAAGAAAAGGAAGCATGGACACCCACAGAGAATTGTTCACCAACACTCACAAGTATCCACTGACAGCTTTTCTTGGGAGCTCAGACGTTTGTGACTTCATACATCTTTGTCCTTGTCCAACTGATTATTCCTAACTTTTGAAAGTTTTTCTTTGATCTCTCCACAAAGCTGATTGTTCTCTTCTTGTCCTAACATGGCATCATATCATGTATTTCTTTTTTATTCACACCAATGATATAGTTTTCTGATGTCCTTCTTGGGCCGTGAACATCTGGAGGGCATTCATGTCCAGTGTCTAGTACCATGCTTGCTACTTAGCAGGCTCATTCATGCAAATAAATGTTTGTTGAATGAATTGATGAATGTGTGTTCTTGATTCTTTTTAGCAAAAAGAAACATTTGGAATATCTGCTGTTTAATTATTTATTGATAGGAAGGATAAGTAAAATAAAGCAGCAGTATTAGTAGAAAATTTTTCTGAAACACTTGCACATGTATTTTCACTGCAAACCCTAGCTGGACCTTTAGGAAATGGCTAGGTTTTGTTCCTTTTAAAACTCGTCCATTATTGGTGGTCAGATTGTCCCGCCCATTCCAGGAGAGTTGTCCACTTGAAGACCACTAGCCTTCTGATCCCAGAGGTGATGGGGGGAGGTGTTGCATGTGCAGGAGATGCCAGCAGGCTAACCCCACACTGTGAAAGGCAAACCCCTTGCCGCCAGCTTCTGTAGTCGGTCACGCAGCTGTGGTCCAGATGGGAGCAGGACGGTGACTAAACACTTTCTTCTAATGAATGTGGGACCTTTTCTGCACTTTACAGTTTACATGCATTTCTTACTTTTACTCTGAGGATAAATTCTCAGCCAGCGAAAACCTTAAATAAATGCTTAGAAGAATCTTTGCAACTTGAATTTATACTGTAGCTTTAAAAAATAGATAATTATTTTATTTTATTGACGTGTATTTGATTTATGATGTCATGTTAGTTTCAGGTGTTCAGCACAGTGATTCAGTTTATATATGTGTATACACACACATATATATAATATATTCTTTTTCAGATTCTTTTGCCTTATAGATTATTATAAACTATTAAGTATAGTTTCCTGTGGTATACAGTAAGGTTCTTGTTGGTTATCAATTTTTTCTTTTTTTTTTTTTTTGCGGTACGCAGGCCTCTCACTGTTGTGGCCTCTCCCGTTGCAGAGCACAGGCTCTGGACGCGCAGGCTCAGCGGCCATGGCTCACGGGCCCAGCCGCTCTGTGGCATGTGGGATCTTCCCGGACCGGGGCACGAACCCGTTGTCCCCTGCATCGGCAGGTGGACTCTCAACCACTGCACCACCAGGGAAGCCCGGTTATAAATTTTATATATAGTAGTGTGTATGTGTTAATCCCAAACTCCTAATTTATCCCTCCCCCCCCTTTTTCCTTTGGTAACCATAAGTTTGTTTTCTGTGTCCATGGGCCTATTTCTGTTTTGTAGATAGCCTAAATCCTAAATGTCCATTGACAGATGAATCGATAAAGAAGATGTGGGATGTGTGTGTGTGACACACACTGGAATATTACTCAGTCATAAAAATGAATGAAATAATGTCATTTGCAGCAGCATGGATGGACCTAGAGATTATCATACTGAGTGAAGTAAGCCAGACAGAGAAAGACACGTACCATATGATATCACTTATATGTGGAATCTGAAAAAAGAAAAAAAAAAGATACAAATGAACTTACATACCATAGTTTTTGAACTGGCATGAAGGAAATTTTTAATAAGAAAGAATTATTACATTTTAATTATCAAATAAAAATCACATACTCCTGTGCATTAACTAAAGAGCAGAGATATATTCAGAAATACAAACAAAGAAAACTACATTCGAAGCTCATTTCTTAGTTTTTCTAAGTAGAGCTTAGGGAAAAAGGTAAGTTGCTAAACTGGAAGAATTGAGGCTAAAACTCAAATAGACTGATTTATTATTTACTGTCCAGTTTTAAATGTAAAAATATTAGTTTGCTTTGCCAAGAATCACTTAAAAATACATGAATATCCCTTGACTATTCCGTCTGGGATGGTCCCTACCAGTCCTTTCCTCAGCCTCATGCAGACACATTTGTTTACGTGACTACTTACTGGTTGAGGGACTAGTTACTGAATCAGGTAAATTCCTCACCGTGGGCTCAGTCTTGCTACCTCATACAGTCCAGCATTTCCTACTGGGCCAGACACTTGGTAGGGAGTCAACAAATACATATCAAATGGTGGAAAACACAGATTCTCTTTCTAGGCACGGTCCTTGCTGCAAATGAAGGAGTGAGTCTTCTTGCTTTGGGAAATTGTGAAGGTCAGGGCAGTAGAGGTACCTGTAAGAATCAGCTTCTCCAACCCAGAACATTTCCAGCTTTGCCTCACTGACTTTCTCTCTTGTGAGAAGGCTTCATAGGTAGCTCTTGAATTTGCTCTTGGGTGAAGCTGTTATTCAGAGACCCTGTCCTTGCCCATGCCTGCCTGCTGACTCCTAGTAATGGTACTTGAATCACTGCCTCTGGGTAATTAATCATCTCGTCAGGACCCCGGTGTACTGCAGGTAGGGCTAAAGATGTCGCAGCCCTATGGCTTAGAAGGAACACAGATTTTTGTTGTACCTGAAATAATGGCAGTCTCAAAGTATATAAAGAATTTCAGCACTTTGAAGTATTTTACAACTACTTTGGTTTTAAAGTAGGTTCATGCGCCTAAGTACAAATATTTTTCTTTTCCTGAAATTCCTAGTTTTCCCTTCGGAATGAATATTTTAATATATACAATCAGTTCCCAAGAATTTTTAAAGTAAAAACAGCCAAAAGGAGCATTTATTATTATTTCTTAGAGAGGGAAACTTGAACATTTTAACCAGATATTTTGGAAATTACGACTTTTTGAATGTGAGTTGATGCCACTAATATATACCAGTCTCTAGGACAAAATACTTGTTTTGGAAATATATCTTGAATAACTTCTAAATTTAACCTGTGACATTTATTATTTGCTGGCTGCAAATAGGAATGTGCCACATAGCCTGTGTTTTCTCATCTAAAATGATGGCAATCATGATCTCATACAAGATTCAAAGTTAGGAGGTTTAAGGAAATTTTGCAGACTCTAAAGTACAAGACAAATATTGGGTCGGCGGGGGCCATGAGAGAAGGGGAATTGGCAGAAGCTGACTCAACAAAGACCTGATAATCAGAAAATCGGAGGCCTGGGGCTAGGAGCAGGGCTGATTAGAAAGCTTCCCAGGCGAGCCTGATGAGCAGGCTGGTTGGAGAATCACTGTTTCATCGTATCCACACGTCTCCTGCGTAGATTCTGTTCTGATCCAGGCTCCAGTCTTTGGGAACTCACTTGGAAAGCACAAAGATTACATTGAGAAGCAGACATTTCTTTCATTATACAGTATACCTTGTCAGTTTCAGAGCGAATATTATATTGCCTTTAAGTTTATTTCTATAGTTGTCTTGAGTCTGAGAGTTAAAAGATTAACTTCTTGGTATCCTTTTAGCTCTCTCTCAGCCTCCATAAGTAAAGCACCTTGAGGTCAGGGTCTACACCTTGCATTTCTTTTATATATTATTATTCCTATAACACTTGGCTAATTACACAAAAGGAAAGAGCTCTGTGGATAGTTGCTGATTTAATTTGGCTTTATTAAAAAAGGGATAATTAAGTTCTGTCTTTATGGAGGACATTTGGAAGTACAGATCCAGATAAGAACATGGCTCACTCATGTTTAAAAATGTATTTTTAAAATTTCACTAAAAATAGGCAGAATATTTAGCACATGCTAGAAACAGATGCTACTTGTGAAGAGTATGGTGACCCTACATCTGTTGCATTGACCCTGAGTGCACTGAGAGATAAGATCAGGGAATGTGTTGGTTCGCCGCTAGAAAACATTTTTTCGAAAACGTTCATTTCTATAAAGGTCAGTTCTGAGCTGCCGCTGGCGTGTGTGTCACTTCGTGAGGTGCTGGCCTCTTGCTGACGTTGCATGAAAGCCATCACCTGGGTACATTTTTCATCTTTTGTTTCCCGGGAGTCAGGGACAAGATAGTGTGGGAAGGTTCCTTGCAAGGAGGTAGCGCACATTTCTAAGAAGAGAAAACACAATATGGACTTAACTTGGCACATTTGTAGTTGGGAGGAAAATAACTTTAATCCCATTATCAAGGACTGTCAGGCCCTAATGAGATTTTTCTCTTCTTGTTCCCTTGTTCTATTCTGTCTCTGTAAAATAGGCTTTTAGCTCTGTTTTATAAATAGACTGTACTGACATTCTCCCCATAGAAATAAATACGTTAAAATTAATTATTAATGTTACAGGGGCATCATTCTAGAAGTCTTGCAGTAATCAAATGGGGCATATGTGGGTAAGATAGAGGGAAGCTGTTTTGAAAAACTAAGTTTTCTGAATAAATATGTGGTGATGACAGTATGCTTTTTAACATTTTTTTATATGTGTATATATGTATATACACACACATGTATTTATAAATGTATAAATTATACATTTATACATATAATTACAATTATATGTATTATATAATTGTATTAAATTTATATAATCATACATTATACATATAATTATGTGTATTATATAATTAGATTTATATACATATATAAATCTAATTATATAATACATATATATAAATCTAATACATATATATGTGTATATCTATATGCACACATTTATCGATAGGCTTTATTTTTGAACAGTTTTAGGTGAACAGCACAATTGTGTGGAAAGTACAGTGATTTCCCATACACCCCCTCGCCGCCCTGTACACCCACAATCTCCCCTGCCATCAACATCCCCCATCAGAGGGTACACTTGTTACAACTGATGAACCTGTATCCACGCATCATTATCACCCAAAGTCCATTGTTTACATTAGGGTTCCCTCTTGGTGTTGTACGTTCTATGGGTTTTGGCAAATGTATAATGATGTGTATCCATCACTGTAATACCATGTGGAGTATTTACACTGCCGGAACAAATCCTCTGCATTCCTTCTGTTCATCCTACCCTCCTCCTTAACCCCTGGCAACCACTGATCTTTTTACTGTCTCCATAGTTTAACTATTTTCTGGGTGTCATATAGTGAGACTCATATAGAATGTAACCTTTGCAGATTCAATTCTCCCACTTAGTAACAGGCATTTAAGGTTGCTTCCAGTCTTTTTGGCTTGTTAGCTCATTTCCTTTTAGCCCTGAATAATATTCCACTCTCTGGAAGTACCATGGTTTATTTATCCAGTCACCGACTAAAGGACATCTTGGTTCCTCCCATGTTTTGACAACTCTGGATAAGACAGTATGCTTTTAAAGGAAATCTCTTTTATGCTATTTTCTTTTCAATAAAGATTTCTGTAAAAATGAAAAGCAAGTGGAATTTGGGTGTTGCAAAAACCAAGGAGACAGAGAGGAGAAGCTTGAGTATTGGGGATGTTGAGAGGCATTGGCTCATCTGGTGCCCAGTTCCCTTGTGTTAACTTCTTACCCAGATTGCATTTGGTGTGGGACCTGATTTCCCTATTCAGATAGTTAATGAGGTCCCTTTAGGACTTCCCAAGAATCCAATAGTGTAATGATTAGACAAACACTCTGTAATGTTATCCAGATGTGCCTTTGAATCTCCACTTGTGAGTCAGCTTCCAATCTGTATGAATTTAAGCAAGATTCTGAATTTTCCTGAGCCTCGATTTTCTCTTCCAGAAAAGGTGTCAGTAATGCCTTCTTGGTGTTGTGTGCACAAAGCCTGGCACACAAGTGGTCAATGGGAGATTACTGTTCTCCATTGAACTTCACTTTCCAGCTTATTCTAACATTTACTTCTTATGTCGTTTACTGTCTTTTTTTCCTCTATAATAATATGAGCACCATGAGAGCAGATCTATTTATCTGACATGTACTGATGGATCCCCAGTGCCTAGAAAAATGTCTGATACACTTAATAAATAGCTGTTGAATGAGTGAATGAAGCTTCCAAAGGAACCGATGGGCTTTATCGAAGCTGCTCGGTGCCTTTTGTCTATATTTCAGGAAGCCCGACCACAGATATGTCAAGGAAGAGTGTGAATGTCCATAAATTAGGGCCACTACTGGAAAGTCAATTAATTGTATCTGTGGTTTCTTCTCTCAATAAATATATTGAATAACAATCTCAACTATGATTGTAGAACAAACCAACTGATCTACAAGAAATTAGGGTACCTTTGTCCCTTTCTGATGGATAACATGGCAGTGACAATAAAATTTTTTTCTCCCTCTTTTTTAAAATTATTTTTGATTTTCTTTTTATTTTTTTCTTTCTAGTTTAACATTCGTTTGGCAGTGGCAGTTGAAAGGTGATCTGATTAAAATAAAACAGAAAAGTTGATGTTAGAAATCTGAACCTGGCTTTAATCAGAGAAGTTGCCAGTGCTTATTACCTGTTCATAAACTTTTAATTCCTTAAATGTTTTACCTCCATTTGCATCTATTCAAGTCGTTGAATTGTACAGACAATCTAGGTTCATCAGTATAAAAGAACTTCAAAGCCCCAGATGTAGGTTGAGTAGCTGCTATGGTCAGAGCCTGGGGACGAGTTTCACACAGGGCGGGACAGCCTCAGTTCTCAGGTGGGGGAAACTGAGGCAAAAGGGTGTGTGACACAAGTACGTCTCCTTCTGTCCGAGGTTGAACTCGAGGACATCATGAGTGAAGTGCAGGCCACGGGCAGTGGACACCTAAGGAGGGCTGCCAGTGGCTGGTTTGGGCCAGGAGACTCCTAGTTTCTCTGCTGCGGATCTGCCACCAAGTCTGCCAGCGCTGTCTTACAAGCCATTCCGTGAGGCTGAAGAAGAATAGACAAGGTTTCTGCTGTAATCTCTTTGTTGGTCCAGAAAAGGACACAGTGGAAAGGCAGGCGGTGTGTGGCAGTGGAGACAGCGTGAGCTTTGGCATAAGAAGGACTGACACTTGCCAGGTCTGGGAGATAAGTTAAAAAAAAGAAGTCAGGTTTAAGGCTTTTGTGAAATGGGTGGTTATCATCAAGGACACTGTCCCTCGCATGGTGTAGCAGCCATAGGCCTCCCACCTCCACCCCCGTAAGGCCTTCTAAGTAAGATCTCCCCAAGAAGCAGCAGCAGAGCAGCCCCATTCTCCCACCAGATGTGGGATTAGGCTTTAGCATCGGACCTTTGAGCCTGGTTATTTTAAGAGCTGCAGTTACCCTCCCCGCCAGCCCCTGTGAGTACAGTAACTGGATACCACCCTGAAGGAGGAATACACTTATTTATTTATTATATATCTGCCTTATTAATGTTTTTGAAATAAAATGCTGATGGCCAAGGCATAATATTCGTGTAAAATTATTTTCACAGGATGTATTCCCTGATACCGAGAAATTAATGATGGATCACGTGAAAGAGGAAGATGAGCTTCTATTTTTCCATCTTACTCACTCCTCAAAATCTGACTTATAGTCTCCGAAAGCTGCAGTGTAAGGCTAGGGTTGTACTAAAACAAAACTTGTGTCAATTTAAATAAGATGTATTATGCTTGCCTTTTGTTCTCTGCCGCATGAGGCCTTTAGAGAATTCAAATGGGGCCTTTTTAATGTTCTCAAATTGCAAACGTTGCTCTTTTTTAGCAAATGAGCAGAAGAAAGTTGGCAGTCCTATTTGTTGAGTGCATTTGTTTTGAAGAAATCAGCTCAGACACTTTACACATAATATGTTTGACTATTTTACCTAGGCATTCTCACGAAGGAATTCAGTTTGTTTGGGGAGCAAAAGAGAATCATTCCCGTCTCTAATTATAAGTTTCTCATATATTTCATTTCAAATGGTCTGCGCCGATTGGCTCAATTGTGTATCTTTTCCGTGATCATGTAGCAAGAAGAAAAATGCCAAAGACAGCATGAGGGTAAAGCAGTGCCAGCTAAAATTCAGCATTACATAGCTAAAAATTGGAAGTCTTGAGTGGTGTTTGAAGGCAGTGTATTTAGAGCAGAGCCTCACTTGAGTAGCCTATTAGATAGAAATTTGTAATGAATCGTAATGGATGATACTGTTGGAAATAACGCATCCGTCCATGTGCAGAGTTGTGATTGCTGTTCCCATTTGGAGCTGCTCTCATCTTCCTCCCAGCTCTGCTTCAAGGGCACTTTCATTTCTTAAGTGTTAAATACCTACTTCACTCCTTTATTCTATTTGAATTATTTTGACCGTGCTATTTGAAGAGTGGTTTTTCTCAAAATTTCTGATACTCAGAATGAACACAATGGACCATTCACAGTGTAATCCACAATATCTAGCACGTACCATCTATTTGTGGCAAAATACATTACCACCATATCTGCCAAGCCCTGGCTCTCTTCCCAATGGCAGCTTCTTGATTACATTCTTGAGCCTCACAGAGGACGTGTCTTTTAGGAGGGACCAAGGGGATGCATTTCATGGAAAGGCTGATGTTTTGTTCCCTTTTGCGCAATTTTAATTGGAATAAAAGAACTGTTGTAACTTGGGCTAAGATAGCACCTGCTGTTTAATAAGGGCCTGTAAACAGGTTTTATGAAAAAGCTAACATTTTGTTCTCTTTTGAACAATTTTCTTTAGAACTAAAGCCTGCCATTGTTAGTTTCATTCTGCATTCAAATCTAGTTTTTTTTTTTTTTTTTCTAACTGGGGCAAAGTGCTGAAAGCACACTCTTTGGATGCAATGTTGGTCTGTGTCACCTCCTGTCTGGACCTAGGGAAAGGCTGCAAGAAGATGGTGTGTGAGCCCCACCAGAGATTTTGGGTTGTTCAAAGAGGACTGATAGTCATGAAAGTGTTAAGCAGATTCTCGCTGGAGCTTAACGCAAAATAAATAACAGAAACCAAACCTATCAAACCAACCAACTAGTGAACATTTCAAAAGGTGCTTTTGTGAAAAAGGCCGTGTTGACTTAAAGTCCAAAAGAACACAGGAGTAGAGTTCGTACTAAAATTTACTCACTTCAGAAGGAACTTCATAGATTTCTAACGTTCTCCTTTCCACGATTTTTAACCCGATGGTGGATTTCAAATAGATTTAAATATCTTTCTGTTTCCGGAAAAGACTCTGCAATGGGCAAATTTTATTCGAAAATATAAAAAGAAAATAATTGTAGGAAATACTTGTGTTCTGGGGACACACAAGCAGCACATTAGAGAACACGGGCCAGGTCAGTTTAGAAATTAAGTTGAGGACACGGTCTTCGGCAGGTGTGTGGCAGGCATAAGCTCCATACAGGTGCTGGTATCAACAGACACAGGGCTGAGACTAGTTATTGATCCTCCTGACCTGAGAGCAGTAATGAAAAATATGGTCACAAATCGTAGAATATAGTGACATTAGAATATGGCAGGTCAAAGTGGCCTTTCATGACAAACTTACCTGTGACAGGCAGTGTATTTAACATCTGGAGTTATTTTATAAGTGGTACTTACAAGTTGTAAAATGCTCAGTGGGCCCATCCGGAAGTGTGGGAATTCCAGCTTCATCTCAGTTCACCTGCAGGTAGAGATGCCCCTCTAGACAGATTTCATCTTTCCAAAGAGGAACCAAAGAGCGAGTGATTCAAGCTGCAGTGCGGATGGAGTAGCCTCACAGGTGAGCACTGGTAGAGCATATGTTTCCAGGCAGAACATAACTACTAAGAGAAATGGGGGGGGAGGTAACTCTTCTTTGCCCATTAAAGTGGGAAAAGGATGATGCTGGCTTTCCCAGTGTGATTTAATGCTGTACTCGAAATTTTAAGCAATGCAATTAGATAGAAAAGGGGATAAGAAAATATGAATGTTGAAACAGAAAATATAAAATTATTCCATGTTATATTGTGTTTTGGCCCCCAAAACACAAGATAATCAATTACAAGTATTGGAAGAAATAAGAGTTCGGTCAGGTTGCAAGTTACAAAATAAATATGCAAAAGTCAACAGTTTTCTATTTACCAGCAATAAATGATGAATGTATAATAATAGCATAATGTGATCCCATTCATGATGGCAGCGCAAATACAAAATATCTAGGAATTAACTTAAAAGAATGTGTAGGACCCATAAAGCTCTTTGGTGACTCCCGGTGTTGATGCTGGTTTTCCTGAGGTTCTTGGTCGTTAGATCATCCTAGGAGCCTGGAATCTTCTATCTGTGGTTGCTGTTTTGCTTTCCGTAGTTGGAGTGCATTGACTGAGGATAGTGAGGTTGGGTACACAGTAGGTCTTATTTTCTTGTGCCTTCGGAGTGTCAGCAGTCATTCAGGGCACCTTCCTGCCTCTTTAGTCCAAGTACTCATGCCGGTGGTGCCATCCCAAGAGCAGATGCTCATGCTACTTGGCTCCGGGTGGAGGTAGAAGGGACCGTTGTTTAGAGGGTCTGAATGGGGTTCCCCAACCAATCCCCAAGGCCTTCATTTCTCTTGCTCATCATCGCATCTGTTGCTTCTGAACCTGGAGAAGCCCTAGAGGTACCATGGTGTTTCCTAGCAGTTTTTTCAGGTCATATTTGAGGCTGTGAGTTCCTCTTTTTATGTGAGCTGATTTCCTTTCTGTCTTTCAGGGATTCCTCAAGATTTCTGGCCCGCGTGGCATTTTCATCTTCTAGCACTTTCATGAACAGTTTCTTTTAAACGCACACGTCCTTTTTGTCATCTCCAGGATCCCAGGATGGGAAGAGGAGGCAGGTACCCAGAGCCAGGACCCTGAACTATACATGGTTTCACACAGCTTTCCCTGGGTAGGATTGCCAGATAAAATACAGGGTGCCCATTTGAATTTGAACTTCAGATAAACAATGCATAATTGTGTTAGTATAAATCTGTCCTGTACTTAACCTAAAAAAAGTATCCACTATTTATCTGAAATTTACATTTAACCTAAAAAAAAACTGTGTGTTGTTTATCTTCTATTCAAATTCAACTGCACATACTATATTTTTATTTGCTGAGTCTGGCAACCCTACCCATGGGTGTCTGGTGAACAGAAGCTGCACTGACTCTACAGGAACGTGTGTGATGGAGAATAGGGGCGGAGGAGATGATGACCCATACTTTAGGGACCCTGAAGGATGGACCTCCCTAGACCCCGACAATGCAGATGCTTTAGATCATCCACTTTGAGAACTGGACCAAATGAAATGGTAGTTGAACCAAGACTGACTTACCTGGTATTGTCTGGTGCTTTCTTAATGACTACTTCACAATCAGTCTGTTTGTGCTGCTATGATAAATATCACATGCAATTCTGGTGGCTGGCAAGTCCAAGATCAAGGTGCCAGCAGATCCAGTGTCTGGTGAAGGTCTGAGTTCTGATTCATAGATGGTGCCTGCACACCACGTCCTCATGTGGTGGAAGGGTGAGGGAACTTTCTCAGCTGCTTTGATAAGGGCACTAATCCCATTCCTGAGGGCTCTACCCTCATGACCTAATCAATTTCACCTCCTAATACCATCACCTTCTGAGTTAGGATTTCCACATGTGAATTCAGGGGAGACACAAACATTCAGACCATAGCAATAATTAAGTATATGAACGATTCAGATAATATTTAACTGTGAATAAATGAATTTCTAACAATAAATATGCTGATATATAATGATAAATGACACTTCAAATAGGATACCATATAGTCTACTTAGTTATTTCTAGTACTTTGCTTGAAATGTAAAATACTTCTTCAGTCATATTATTAAAACACGCTCTTTAATTACAGTTCTTTTAGAGTTTCCACTTAGTATCATTAACTTCAAAGATGTTGAATGTTGACTGTGACAGCTAGCTAAATAGTTGTTTGCTTACAGCCTCCTGACGACATGCTAAATAAGGAGTGTGTTAAAACAAAGAGATCACATAAGGAATTTTAATATTTTTCAGACTGTGGGAGGCCAATGAAGTAATGTTAGTGGCTAATTATTATTGACATATTTGTAAAATGATTCTAAGAACTATAAATATAGCTTTTGTTTTTTATTTAGCAGAAGAACATGGAATGCCTGCTTTGCCTTAATCCTTGGAAAAAAGTTCTGTATAAAATTGCTTGCATTTTAATGTTTTCAGGTTGGAAATTTGTTCCTTTTTCCTCTGCAAAGTCTGTGGATATCAACAATTCATTTTCTCCTTTTTTTTATTATTCTCAGGGGACATCATTTTGAGTTAGTATTTCCTGGGACTCCTGCATTGCAGAGTATGATTGTGTGAATAAAGAATTAGCTTCCAAAGAATTGTCACATGTAGAGTCATATTACTTTCTATCTGTTCAGGCACATGTTGGCTGCACTGTCTGTGTCAGGCAGAAAGGAGTAATTGACCTTGACATTATCTATATCTTTAATAGGTTTTCTATTTTTGGTCTAATCCCTCACAGCTGCTTTTTGTTGCTCCCCCTAAATTTATTTATTTTTTTTAGACTGCACTCATTTTGTGACTTATGCTTTTCAATCTTTGGGTCTAATTTACTTTTCTCTTCTGAACCTTTCGATATGTAAGAGTTTAAGGGCTTGGCTAGTACATACAACAGCAAGGGGAAACCAGAAAATAAAAGAGAAATAACACTCAGAATTCTTACTGCAGCATTTTCAGCTAACTTTATTCAAATGGTTAGTAATTTACTCTCTTGTGTCTGTACATGCTTTCTGTCCTGCCACACTTCTTTTTGGTACATTATATTAAGTCTGTATAGATAATGTGTACTTTTTCATGCACTCTGAGCTTCGTTTGGGCTTTTGTTAAGGGGTCGTATTTGCTGTGCTCAGATTCATTGACTTCTTTCTGTTCCCATTACAGTCTGGCTTGTCATTCACTCTTTTAAACATGATTGGAAACCAGGGCCTGGGTTGCCAGGTATGTTATGAGGATAGACATATAAATCTTTGCCTTACTGAGAAATTGAGAGAAGAGTGGGAAAGAGAGAGAGAGGTATGAGGGCAGTAAATGGTAAAGGAGGAAGAAGAGGGGGAAGAGGAGAAAGAGGAGAGAATAGGAGAGATTGAGAGAGATGTGGAGAGAGACTAGGAAAGAAAAATGGAGACGAGATGGAGGGATCCCCCCAAAGAGAGCAAACAGTAGGAGGGAAGGAAAGGACAGAGAAGGGGGTGATAGAGGGAGAGGTGAAGACAGACCAGCAAGTCTCAGAATGAGAAGGTGATAATCTTTGGTCAGTGAATGCCATTAACAGGAAATCTGTGCATAACTGAAGTGCATCTGAATCCAAATTAGTAGCTTGATAATTTCGTGCAATATTTAATGCAATAGGGGCACAACAGGAAGAAAATGAACAGTCCTTTGAGGTTTGGATTTAAGTTAATATGTGCTCTTCGTGAATTTTTAAATTCCTAAGAATTTTATAAGGGCAAGTGGAGAGAGATAAAGGAAAGAAGCTCCATTCAACGACCATGATCAGTAAAGCCCAGCTGTATCAAGATCAAAGCCCCTTACAGAGCAAGTCCCCACACATGGGAAATGGGTCTCAGGGCCCCAAACCGGTTCCCCTTCAGTTCTTACTTCCTTTGCTGGTGGTGGGCCGGGCTGGGTCCATCCTTTCATCTCCAGAGAGCCAACTGTGTGCATCTCTTCCCATTCTCGTGTCCAGTGACCTCCTGCTGGTAGCTTGAAGTGGGCCCTGGTGGGAGTGTTTACACCATGGTAATTGGCAAATACTACAAATAAGGGCTCCCCGGGAAATCCTGTTACTAAACATTGACCAGCACGCCTCTGGGTGCCCCTTGTTTTCTTCCAGTGACCAGTATCCACAGCACTTGTTACTGGGCGCCCACAAGGGGCTGTTTCCCCTCCCACCTCCCTCCCACCCAGAATGCTGACCTCTAAGGATATCCACTCTAGGCAGTGGGTATCTTGTGGATATCTTGATTTTTCTCTCTTCCTCAATCAAACTTTATTTGCCCTGAGTTCCATTCCTATGAGCTACTGCTCTGTATTAGGGGGCCTCCGATTCCGTTGGTATAAGGCCCTGCGACTGCGATGAAGTAATAGGATACTGCTCCTAGGTGCCACATTTAAAAATATGACAAAGGTCTTCTGGAGTCAGACAAACCCATCACCTAAATGGAGGCAATGCCAGGCCCTGTTCAGCCCTCAGGTCACAGCAGTGTCATCCGAATCTGCCTGTGTACATCTCAGACCTTGGGCAACACAACCAGAAGCACATTAAAGGACAAAAGAAAAGTATGTTTGGGTAGACCAAGATAATTTTTGAGGTTAGTGAAATTTCATGAGGAGCAGAGACTCTTTATGTTTTGTTTACTGAACCATCAGTTCAATTTCAGGGAAACAGAAATGGTTTAGAAATGTGACTTCCACTTTGTGCTTTCATCAGGGCCATGTGGCTGACCCTGCATGTCCATGGAGGCTGAAATAGATGTGTCTGTGCATTTGAAATCTTTCTTTGGGGGGTTTGTAGGGCCATGCTCTTTGTTTAGAGAGGAGGCCACCTCCTCATTGGAATCTTGTCAGTGGCCTTTCAGGAAGCAGCTGGTCTCTGTTAGCATCTGGCTTTTCCTGGTGCCTCCGAGCTTACAGGCACCTCTCCTTATAAGTAAGTCAGAAAGAGAAGACAAATATAGTGTAGTATTGCTTATATGTGGAATCTAGAAAAATGGTACAAACGAACTTATTTGCAAAGCAGAAAAAGAGTCACAGAGGTAGAAAACAAACTTACGGTTACCAAGCAGGGAAGGAAGATGGGATGAATTGGGATACCGAAATTGACACATATACACTATTGATACTGTGTATAAAATAGATAACTAATGAGAACCTACTATATAGCACAGGAAACTATACTCAGTGCTCTGTGGTGACCTAAATGGGAAGGAAATCTAAAAAAAGAGTGGATATATGTGTATGTATAACTGATTCACTTTGCTGTACAGCGGAAACTAACTCAACAAGGTAAAGCAGCTATACTCCAATAAAAATTAATTAAAAAATATAAATCTGGCCTCTGAACAGATGAGTAGAACCAAAAAATGGGAAAGGAGACAGAGAAGGAGAAAAGGAAGTGAAGTAAAGACTAGAAATGGAAACAAACAACTAAAAAAAAAAAAAGAAGACATTTCTAAATCTCAGCAGTTTAGGCAGAAATCTCTAGAATTTCCGTTGGTTTGTCCCAGTGAACAAAAGTATGTAGGTTTAGATAGTCTTTTTAATGGTGATTTTTTTCCCCCCCAATTTGGCAATCACAGCCTAGAGGGGTTAGAGATGACTCCTGATTGATAGGACACATTGTGACCTGGACCAAAATAACCCCCTCCCTCCCAAAAACGTCCACTTCCAGGACCCATGGTTCTCATATCCTAAGTCGAGAGCAAGGTGTAAACAGAACAATCCTGCATTTATGATACCAGACGTATGCTTATACCATGTTTTCCAGTCTCTTTTAGTAGTTAAGATAGGATTGTTCATCCCTAACAGTAATAAACTGTGTCTGTCCACATGTCAGCACATCTGAATTTCACCTCGTGGGATTCCTGTCTGTCCTGCCCTGGACTGACGATGGAAGGTTGCAAGGGAGTGGAGCGGGAAGGCTGCGGCCAAGGTGTCTGATTTACACACCTCTCCCGTGCCTCTCTGTTCCCTGAGAGGCAGCTAAGTGAAGAGTCTGCATCCCCTCCCAAGCTGGTTTTTCCCTCCTCCGCAGGCTGGGGGACCACTCACACCTCACATCTTCCACCTTGAAAGGTTATAAGAGCAGATTTGCGATGTACAATATTCCTGATTAATTGAAAAATACACATGGCTTATTCCCACTCACAAGAGCAGGGTTGCCACCAAAAACGAATCTAATTAGCTAAATAAATAACCCCGGGATTTTATTGCCTGTAGCCTTTGCTTTATTGAATTATTAGTGCTGTGTCCCCCACCAGATCAGTAGTAGCTAATGACTGATTTGTCTCAGGTGGTTAATATTCTCCAATCAGTTGTAAATAGCCCCGAGGACTTCTTTTGCTAACTTATAGTTTATATTATTGGCTCAGCTCTCACAACAGCTCTGGATTCCGGAACATAGTAAAACTTAAGCAAGTTGTAGCATTGCATTTTTAAAAATAAACAAAAACATATTTGGTTGTTTTCCTTTGGTTTAAACCGGTGGTTCTTTAACTGGGGAAGATTTTGTCCCCGAGGGGACATTTGGCCATGTCTGGAGACAGTTGTAGTTGTCACACTTGGGGTGTGTGTGCCAGGTGTGTTCAGGTGGAGGCCAGGGATGCTGCCAACTGCACGGGACAGCCCCTTACGACAGGGGATCATCCAGCTCCAAGCGCCTGCAGTGCCGTTGTTGAGAACGCTTGGTCTAAACAGATTCTTAAGGAGAAAAAAAAAAGAGCATTTATCAGAGAGCTTCCTGGGTGGATGTTTCATTCATTCTTTAAGAGGCATTTTGTGAGCACCAGTTATATTCAGGTACCAGGCTGGCAGAGTGCATAACGATGCGAGTGGGCGTGAACATCATCGCCCTACGTGTTCTGCTGGCAGCTCCATCTGGTCGAGGTGGGCTAGTGGGGGAACGGCCACGCCCAGCATGACTCCCGCCTTGAGATGGATAGACAGCAGTCGTGATTCATGGTGGGGAAAGAGAGCAGATATGCCTCCTGTTCTGTATTCCTGTGTGAAGTGAGAAATAATGCCCCAAGAGGGATTTTACAGCTTAACATGAAAACCCTGTCTCACATGGCCAATAATATCCACTTTGATTTCTCACTTTATCCACATTAAAGTTCAGAGCACTGTACACAACGTTCCTGCATGGTTGATGCTGTCACAGATGGGGAAACTGAGGCCCAGGAATGGTAAGCTGTGTATCCAGCTCGCGGTGACAAGCAGCAGGGTCCATGTCCATCCCACACCTCTGCTGTGTATTCTCTGTGAACCTCTTGGGAAGAGAAGCCCTGTTATTTCCAAATGATAGCAGGCATTTTTGTTTTGTCTTATTCAAAGTTATGGTAAAGAATAATGGAGAATACGTCAGCTGAAATGACACACATGCAATTAGAGACGAATCAGGCATATTGTGTGGAAGCTTGGGTGAGTTAGGGGTGTGTTGGGCCAATTCAGCTCAAGGGGCAGGTGGATCGGGCTCTGTGTGCATTGCAGTCTTGACTCATACAGCCTCCTGCCCACGGGGCTGTTAGTCTTCCAACACCCTCAAGTGTCTAGCATCTTGCCTGGCGAGGAGGCATCAGATCATCTTTATTAGTTAGAAAACAAATAGAAAAGGCAGCTAATAGTATGAAAAACTGTTTAACCTCACTCATAATTAAGAACATTTAAACTGTCAACTGATTTTCACCTATTGGGTTGGCAAACATTTAAAAAAAATGGAATGTGTGCAAGGACTGATAGGAATGTAACAGCCACTGGGCATTTTAGGACATATCTGTCAAGGTTAATTGACCAGGCAGTAACATGTCTAGGAATTTATCCTGTTTATGCTCAACTAATTGTGCAATGGTAGAAGATATTCACTAATTTCTTATTTTTAATGGTAGAAAAATCCAGATGTCCACAAGAAGGGACATTTATAAATGGTTTATAAAGGATGGAGTAATACATGTCCTTTAAAAAGATTGGGGCATATCTATTTTTGCAACGATGGAAATATGTCTATGATGTATTGAGTGAATGAAGTAAGTTATGAAACAGCATGTGTAAATCTTTTCGTGTGCACATTTTTGGTCATAAATACATGGAAAATGAAAGAATATACATTAACCTGTTCTCATTGGCTAACTGTAAAATGAATTGGATTGGGAGGAAGGAGGGGAGGTTTTTTTGCACTTTATATAGTTCTGTACTTTTAAAGATGACTATTATATATTAGTTTAAAATGGAAAACCTTTTCACCCAGAACACATTTATTGAGCACCTATTAATCGCCAGGTACTCTGCTCAACACCGATGGCACAAATGTTAATGAGACATTTTTTCCTGCTATAGAGCAGCTTCCAGGCAAGCTTTAAAAAAATACTACTTATTGGCCAAATTAATCCCATTTCTATTTTTGTGGTCCTCAGTTACTTTGTTGCTCAGGACAATTAGGTTAAAATAGAAATAAAGTTATTCGGTACTGTGCAAGTGAATTATATTTTGCATGTTTCTGAAATAGTTTTTGAATCATTATGATATAGGAAATAAATGTTTTTTTAAGAGCTGCATTTTCATCAAAACTTATTTTGTGTGTGTCACAGTCTGAAATGCATACATTGGAGAATGTGTTCACAGAGAGCCGATTACATGGTGGGCAAATGGGAATGGATTAATGAGCAGGGTGCACGTGGTTCTTCTTTTTTAAAAATCAATTTATTTATTTATTTATTTTTGGCTACGTTGGGTCTTTGTTGCTGCGTGCAGGCTTTCTCTAGTTGCGGCGAGCAGGGGCTACTCTTCTTTGCGGTGCATGGGCTTCTCATTGTGGTGGCTTCTCTTGTTGTGGAGCACGGGCTCTAGGTGTGTGGGCTTCAGTAGTTGTGGCTCGCGGGCTCTAGAGTGCAGGCTCTGTAGTTGTGGCACACGGGCTTAGTTGCTCCGCGGCACGTGGGATCTTCCCGGACCAGGGCTCAAACCCATGTCCCCTGCATTGGCATGTGGATTCTTAAGCACTGCACCCCCAGGGAAGTCCTGGTTCTTTCGTTTTAAAGTCTAGTTGAGGAAATAGAAACCAAATATGGAAACAAAGAGTTGAATATATCATTAAAATTGAGATAATGGGAAATGAGCGTGCTGGATTTTGACAGGGCTGTTCATAAGAGTCTCTCTGAGGAGAGGACAATTTAAAGTAGACAAGAAGAATGGGAAAGAATCAGTCATACAGGCAGTGGGGAGCTTTCCATGTGTGAAATCATGGAGACAGGAAAAGATCCCATATGACCCAGCAGTTCCACTCCTGGACATAGATCTTAAACAAAAACACTAATTTTGAAAAGATATATGCATCCCAATGTTAATAGCATTATTTACAGTTTCCAAGATATGGAAACAATCTAAGTGTACATCAATAGATGAATGGATGAAGAAGATGTGGTACATATATACAATGGAATATTACTCAGCCATAAAAAGGATGAAGTCTTGCCATTTGCAGTAACACAGATGGACTTGGAGGACATTATGCTAAATGAAATAAGTCAGATGGAGAAAGACAAATACTGTATGATATCACTTATATATGGAATCTAAAAAATTACAATGAACTAGTGAATAAAACAAAAAAGAAGCTGACTCACAGATATGAAGAACAAAATAGTGGTTACCAGCGGGAAGAGGGAAAGGGGGAGGGGCAATATAGTGGCAGGGGAAAAAAAGGGTTATTATGGGATTATATGAAATCATGTGTGTGAAACTTTTGAATATTGTAAAGCACAATAGAATTTAAAGAATCTTCCATTCAGTTAAAAAAAAAAGAATCCAGTGGTTGAGAGTTGGCCAAAGTGGACTGGTGTGGCCAGAGTGAAGGCAGGGCAGGCAGGCAGGGCCTGGATGGCAGGTGACAGGTGGTCGTAAGGCTGCATTGCCACTGTGCATAGTGGAGAGTCTGTTTGCACTCTATGATGGAAAAGATTCTGAGATGCCGGGCAAAATCCAATTAACTTTGAGGTAGAAGATTAATTCCATAGCGCCTTGCACATGGGTGGGTATTCCTCTCCTAATTACTTGGTGAATGGATAAATCTCTAAAACATGTATAGACTCTTCCAGATGAAATATCAGAATGTCCTACAAAAACAAGTTAAGGTACTTCTCAGATGTGCCTATTGACTTCTTGGTCTTTTTTAAGCCAGACTCCTGTTTCCTGGTGGGAAGGTCTGTCCTTGCCTTTGATTCACATCTGTCACAGCTGGTGTCCCCATGTGTCTGGCTTCTCCCCCAGAACCCCACTAACTGGTAGATGATTTGGTTTAACCCTGCCCTCAGGCTCAGCCCTACCCCACATGTCATGTTCAAACTTGGCCTCAGCCGGGTGTGTGAGAGCGGCCTTTCTCGAGGTGTTCTGACTCAACAGACAGTCATTTCTGCTCACAGGCACATCTGATCGTCAGATCAGAGCCAGCCCTAAGAGACTGAACTCTTCACCCTGGAGAGGGCCTCTTTCTCTCAACGTCTGCGGCTTTTTTTTTTTTTAACCTCTTTATTGGAGTATAATTGCTTTACAATGGTGTGTTAGTTTCTGCTGTATAAAAAAGTGAATCAGCTATATATGTACATATATCCCCATATCCCCTCTGTCTTAAGCCTCCCTCCCACCCTCCCTATCCCTCCCCTCTAGGTGGTCACAAAGCACTGAGCTGATCTCCCTGTGCTATGCGGCTGCTTCCCACTATCTATTTTACATTTGGTAGTGTATATATGTCCATGCCACTCTCTCACTTCATCCCAGCTTACCTTCCCCCCTCCCCATATCCTCAAGTCCATTCTCTATGTCTGCATCTTTATTCCTGTCCTGCCTCTAGGTTCATCAGAACCATTTTCTTTTTTTTTTAGATTCCATATATATGTGTTAGCATACGGTATTCGTTTTTCTCTTCCTGACTTACTCTGTATGACAGACTCTAGGTCCATCCACCTCACTACAAATAACTCAATTTCCTTTCTTTTTATGGCTGAGTAATATTCCATTGTATGTATGTGCCACATCTTCTTTATCCATTCATCTGTAGATGGACATTTAGGTTGGTTCCACGTCCTGGCTATTGTAAATAGAGCTGCAGTGAACATTGTGGTACATGGCTCTTTTTGAATTATGCTTTTCTCAGGGTACATGCCCAGAAGTGGGATTGCTGGGTCGTATGGTAGTTCTAGTTTTAGCTTTTTAAGGAACCTCCATACTGTTCTCCATAGTGGCTGTATCAATTTACATTCCCACCAGCAGTGCAAGAGGGTTCCCTTTTCTCCACACCCTCTCCAGCATTTATTGTTTGTAGATATTTTGATGATGGCCATTCTGAACGGTGTGAGGTGATACCACATTTCAACATCTGCAGCTTTTATTAACTCTTCCTTTATCATATTGTCCACCATTTTTCTAGTATTTAAACTCTTTGGTAAATCAACTATACTTCAATAAAAAAAAGCTCTTTGGCATAGATAGATGTAGATAGATAGATGATAGATAGATGATAAATAGATGATAGATAGATAGATTGATGTAGATATAGATGTAGATTTTTTTTGGAGATAAAAACCAGATAACTATGGTATGTGTCCTGCATGCTCCATAACAAGCAATCACATGCAATGTGCAGTGGGCATCATGGCCATGCTTCTCACCAGCATCTTTGGACTCCTTGGCATCACTAATGGTGTCACTCTGGTGATCCTGTCTTTTGATCACTGACTCCCAACTCTGCTATTCCAGCTTCCAGCATCTGGGCTTCTGCCCTGCTGATCTGACCCCCTGCCCCCAGCCCAGGAGGGCATATGGGGTCTCCAGTCCTTGGCTATGGTTTCCCCAAGACCTGTGTGCAGATGCTTATGTGCTCAGTATGCGTCAGCTGGCCAGGCTGGACATTTGTCAGGGTCCTTGTGCTGACCCACCCTGGGCCATCACACTGCCATCTCCTGGATTGCTTTGTTCTCTCTTCCTTTCATCCTTTCCCCAGGCTCCTCTTCCCCTCGTTCTCCCCGACCCCTGCCCCCCGCCAGCTTCTCCCTTTCTTCTCTCCTCTCTCCACTTAATATACTCTACCCTAGTTTTGGCCAAAATTTCAGGATCAGATCCTTAGGCCCTACATGCTGTTTTCCTTGGGTGGGAAACTTGGTCTTGGCTGTCTGATCCCCAGGTGTCTGGTCTGATCCCCTGGAGAGTCAGAACCCAGAGTCACAGCGCCTTTGCTGTTGTACTGGTCTTTGCTGGACTTATTGGTCAGTTAGTAGTCTTCATTTTCACTACTGATTTCCATATTCTGCCAGTAGGTTGTACTAATTAAAGCTGTATAATTCACTGTAAAACTGGTGCTTACAAGTAGTTTTTTTAAGTTCTTTTTTTTTATTGTTATTTTAAATCATTCACTTGACTAGGTGATCTGGTAGTTCCTTCCCTGTTGATGTTTATCGTTCTTGTTAACCATGGTAATAGACAGGAAAAAATAGAAAAAAAAAAAACAAAATATGGATCAAAGAAATGGCCAGCAGTAAGGAAACAGTTAAATGAATAATGTTGCATAAATAACATGAATATTATGCAGTTGTTAAAAATCCTGCACTTAAAAGGTTTCACTTTATATGCCTGGAAATATATTTTATGCATATCTTTTCAATAACTATAAAGCCTATATAAGTTTATGCAATATATGTGCATATATATATATAAAATACATTTGTAAGAAAAAAGACTGTAAAGAAATGCAGCAAAATGATAATAGTGATTATTTCTTGGTGGTCAGATTGTGAAGGATTTTTTTCTTTTTTTTATACTTTTATAAATGTCTACAATGAATATATGTAGATTACATAGTGAAGAAAAAAAGGCCTATGAAAACATTAAGAACATATCTGGAAGTGAACAAAAATTATTATTATACAGTTTTTTTTGACTGCTTCCCCCCATCACCTCCCAACCTTCTTATCCCCCTCGGGTTCTGCTGTTTTAGATAATTCCTTTGGCTGTTGCCCCAGACCAAGCCAAGGATTATTTCTGTGCCTATAGAACAATACAGGAAAAAACACAATACAGCCTCAATAGGGTTGACTCTGTTCTTTGAACACAGGGCAGGAACTTTCCATTTCATACCTTATTCGCAGAGCACAGAACAGATTTCCAGAGTCACGTAATGCTATCAGGAGGTGCCATAAAAGAACAAAAATCAAAACAAAAAACTCTTCCAGAGCACTATATGATGTCTTTTCTATGCTCAAAAATGATAAGAGGCAGATAGAAGAAAAACAAAACAAAACAAAAAAACAAAAGCAAAAACCACCAAGCTTTCAGAGGAAAAGCGGAAGAAAAATTTCCCAAAGGACAGATGCCTTTAGAAAACATGACTGGCTATATGTACTTTTGAGAGACAAAAGTGAGAATTTATAGCTTTTTTAAAATTAAAAATTATAGAGCCCCATTCTTAATAATTTGCGTTTAAATCTCATACCGTAAAGAGTATTTTACATCATTTTACTAAAAGCAGCAACTTGTTACTTTTTCTACTTTTCTGTATTATTCCTTCAAGCTAAACTGGAAATTAAAAATGTACCACAGAGCATTTAATTTTAAGTAAATGAGTTTGCTTGTAACTGTATCATTCAGCAAGGTCGTTAATGAATCTTCTTAAAATGAATACATGCAGACTTACTGGTTGACAAAACTGTTAATAGCTGTTAATAGCAACAGTTATTCAACATATTACACATGACTTGTAAAACTGAATTATGCTGCATGTTTTGGGTATTTTAACAAATCTGTCTTGCTTATTGTAATCGAACCCCAAACCGGTTGCTTTGACAACAATCTTTTTGAATTTTCTGAAGTCGTGGCTGGTTCTAAACCTGATACTGTAGCATTTCCTATGTCTCTGGTGGTTATGGATTGGCGGAAAGAAGTCACACCGTTCTCTCCCTCACTGACTCAGTCAATGATAACAGAAACCTTGGGGAGATGGGGTGTGCATGCCCAGTCCCAGCAAATCTGTTCTGTCCCTGTGCAGCATCCCCTGAATAGATCTGTCTCCCGGCGCCTGCGGGGCAGTGCTGAGGGGAGACCCATAGTCCTGCAGGAACCTAGGAATCAGCCCTGTTGGTTTTAGACCCCATCACGCTTTCATCCTCAATTCACCTACATCACTCATCATGTAGACTTAGGGGTGTGATCCTTGGAGGTGAGGGAATTGGGTTCTCCTGTTTCCTGACCTGCAGGAGAGGGGGGAGAGTCTGCTCCCACCGGGTCCTGAACAAAGTTCTCGCCTCTGACTTTCCATTGCTTTGGAAAAGCTTTTCTCCTTAGCCACCTACTCTAATTGAGAAAGTCCTCGATCACAATTATTAAAGTTTTGATCAAAAGTTGGGCTCTTTTCTCCATCTTCTGAACTAGTCTGACAGATTACGCATAATTACATCAGCATCAATTTGATGGGTTAAGTTACAGTAACAAAGGATCCCTAAATTTCCATACATTAGCTAGTGGTAGTGTCTGTTTCTCATTCATGCTCTGTGTACTTCTGGGGTTTCCAGAAGCTCTGCTACCCCGATCCTCACTCTTCGGGGGCAGGCTGACTTCTGGGGCCACTGTCACCTGGATTGTTGCTGGTCATTTTGATGGGGAGGGAGAGAACATGGTAATATGGACCACTGTCTCTTAAAGTCTTCTACCCAAGGGGACTCCAGTCCAATCCACTTATAGCAGCCAGAGAAATTATGTGTTCATAGCCCACTTCAAAGAGGTGGGGAGGTGAGATATTCTACCAGGTGCTGGGAGGAGGGCTCCAGGAAGACAAGTGAACAGATTTCACAATTAGTTTTGTTTGTTTTTTTATGTGTCAGGCATGGTCACCCTAACCTTTGCATGTGTAGTATCATCTCATTTACTTCCCCCAACAGGTAGGAACTGTGATGATCCTTATTTTACACACAGGCTTATATAGGATGTGTATGTGCTCAAAGCTGCCCGATAGTGTTGGACAGAGTTGGTTGTGGAATCTAGCCTTGTCTGTTTCCCCAGAGCCATAGCTCTTAGCCAATGCACAAGGTGGCTGCAGAATTCTTTTGAGGCCAGCACTGCAGGGACAAGAAACTTGCCATTCCCGGACCTTCTCTAATTGTGCCTGCCTGGGTAATGCAGCCCAGGGAAATACCGTAACATCCTGAGGATAGAGTTTGCAGCGTGTGGAAGCCAGATTATTTCCTGTCTCCTTCTGAGTCACATACCTGTGCTACATCCTTATCATTTTGTTTGCAATGATAGGAATTCTTATTAGAGGGCATTTCTTGAGCATTTACCATGTTTTGGGCATTGGGATAATCCCTCTGTGTACACTGTCTCTCTCTCTCTCTCTCTCTTTTTTTTTTTTTTGGCCATGCCACATGGCATTCGGGATCTTAGTTTCACCAGAGATCGAACCCATGCCCCCTGCATTGGGAGCGTGGAGTCTTAACCACTGGACCGCCTGGGAGGTCCCTGCACTGTCTCCTTAACTCTTACTCATCCTCATTTAATAAATGAGGAGTGGGTGGCATACCCAAAGTCATACATGTCATAAGTTGCAGAGTCAGGATGAATACTCACAGTTGTCTGACTCAGAGCTTGCCTTTGGAACCCTTTGTGCCTTAGGGTATAAGTAAAAGTACTCCAAGTACCCAGGGTTCTTACTCCTTCAGTACAGGCCTGTTAGAGGTTCATTGCAGGATAAAGGTTGCTTTGGGTCTAGGATTGAAAACTTTTCTGCCATTAGTATTTGAAGAAGAGGAGGGACAATAGCCATGATCAAAAGGGCCACTTACCCACACCGCTTAGAGCCCCCAGCATGGTTAGGGTTCCCATTTATATCTCGGTGGGAGGGAGCAGACAGCCGGGGGCTGCCATCTTGGCACCATCATGTTATGACCAAGTTAGAGAATCTCTGTGAGCCTCATTTTTCTCAAGCGTAAAATGGGGACACCTTGCAAGGGCCTTGAACATGAATTGTCTTCCATAGTCACTTAATGAATGGGGGTGACTTTTTGGAGGAATGGAGACATGTTAGTTTTCTCCCTTGGCTGGCAGCCCTCACTAGCCATCCCAAATAAGCATTCCATCTGACTGAAACCTATGTTTCCTTTAAACATGTTTTTTTCCAAATGTTCTAGCCGTGATTGCAACCCATGGCCACTCTTAAGCCCCACCAGTAGAGGAATTTTGGAGGGATCAGAAAAATTAACCTCTTAAAGCAGGCAAAAGTGGAAATTGATACAACATGCTGGAGAATAGTGTGGTAGTATTGATACATATAGGAAAAGCTTTAAATATGTGTGAATCCATTGACTCAGTGATTCATCTTCTACAAGTTTGCCCTAAAGAAATAATCAGAGAGCTTTATTTGAAATGTTTATCTAGAGTCATGCTAGCACTAACTGGAAGCCACCAAAGTACCCAATAGTTGGAGACTGGCTAAATAAATGGATACCACCATTTGATGGATTGTTATGTAGTTGTTTAATCCATATGTTTGAATAATATTCAAGGATTTGGGTAAAAATAGGGAAAGTAACTCCAATTTTACCTAATAGAAATATATTTACATACCTAAAAATTGACAGGTAGCACATGCCCCCAAAGGTTACCAGAGGTCATTTATAATCCACCAGTAAGAGATCCCTCACTACTCTTATTTCCTTTTTACTTTTTTGTATTTTCCAAAATTTCTCACAATATAGATAAATATTCAGAAAAGTATTATAATTTATTTAAAAGGAGATTGAAAAAAAACACTAAGGATGGTTTAGTACTCATGCCTAAGCTTTTCAGGTTGCCATGGAAGCAGTATGGGGCAACATCAGGGAGGAGGCCTGGAGATCCTGGTCCAGCTCTGGATGAGATTTGTCAAAATCATTTAGTCTACATTCCGACAGTAGAGGAGTCGGCCAGTGCCTCAAGTCAGACATTTCTAATTTGGCAAAATTACTGTCATTTACTGTTATTAAAGCTACAACAAAAAAAACAATGTCTGCTTCTTTTATTTTAAATAAAATCTGGTCACAAGTTTCATTCTGAGTAACGAAAGACTCCTTAGCTGACCCTCCTAGCATGAGTCAGTGGGGCCTGCCATTCTGAATTTGGACTTGGTGAGCAACGCTGATCTTCCTATAGCTCTGAGCAAAGCTTCTTACCTGTCTCTGCTCTCCCTAAAATGGGGATAATGATCCCTGTTTGCTTCCCTAGCTCACTGGGGTGTTGTAAGGATTAGTGGGACTTCTTAGGACTTTGACGTTTTAGTACCCTGAATGGTGCGATTACTAATAAACCCGTAAAACTTTCATCAGCAATGTTCCCCTATTTGTAGCATTTAGTAATTCCGCACAAGGAACCAGCCTCCTGCAGGCATGGTGCCAGGCTCACGCCGGACCAGGATGGGCTCAGGCCTGCCTTGGCCTCTCCACCCACCCTGGCCCCTACTGCCAGGCCCAGAGCTGCTGGGACCTGTCTCAGCTTGATTCTGCCTTCTAGGCTCCTGAGGCTTATTTACCAAATTCTGTCCAGGTAGAAAGCCACCCATGCTCACAGCCCTCTAGCCTGTGCCAGGATACAGAGAGTTTTCCATCTAAGCTGTGGGAGTTCTGCAGAGTAGCACAGCCAGGTGGAAGCTTGGAATCCCCCAGTGAGTGCCTCAGAGCTCCTACCTGTGGAAGTGGAAGACGCTCAAAGTCATAATCTGGGACTAAGCCAAGGCTCAGCTGGGCTCGGAACAGTTCATGCAACTCAGTTCCCTGTTTCCGGCTTCGGATTCCTTTTGTTTATATGGCTCATGAGATGAAAAGGCCAGAAACTTTGTGTCTGGGGAAGAGGATTGATTTGGACACTCATTTGTGAGGATGCCTTTGCCTGATGTCTGCTGGTACTCACTACAAACAACGAAACTTGTTTCTGCGTTGGGATTGCCAGGCCTCATTCTCCTTTTCCGTCACATCTGCCCACTCCTGTGATAAATCTGGGACAAACTGATCTGAAAACACAGGTTCCCTCTTGGCAGTGACTTTGAAGAGTATTTTAGAAATGCCTGTTGGGAGTGGATGCCAATTATTTAATGCAGTGTGGGGAGAGGAAGGATGAGAAAAAAAATCAGCCAACTACTCAGGTGAAACCAATCCCAGTTCATTAACTCCGAAATATTTATGATAAACATTGAAAATAATTTTATAGTAATATAAGAACAGATTGTATTCATTTAACGACTCTTTGGTAATTGGATTTCCTTGTCTTTGTATATAAACACATTTACCTAGCTTTCCAAGCTAGAGATCTCAGACTCATTCTACATTCTATCCTTTTTTTTCCACACCCTTTCTCTAATAGCTGCCAAAGCCTACCTCATAAACCACTGCACCCCCAAAATTCTAGCCCTTCTTTTCTGTTCTCTTTCCCTGCTTTGATAGATTGAGGTATCATTCCTTCATTGGCCTCATGACTCCTCTTAGTGTTAGTGGCTTAATCCTTGTTTCCAAGTGATCTCCCAAGGGTATCCAGATTACCTTCATAAACAGCCACTCAGATCTGTGTACCCCCAGCTCTGAGACCTCACTGAATTCCCATCGCTCTTGAGATAAAGTAAGAAGCAGACTTTGCTTATATGCAGGTCCCTTCGATAATGCCAAGGAAAAGTTGTACTGGAGAAGTTAGCCTTTAGGTCAGGAAGACTTTATTCAAGGCTGTTGCAATAGGGGTCAAGACAGTTGCAACAGAGGAGAGAGACTGAACTCAATCCCACTGAAATGAAAAGTGGAAGAGTTTGTAGGCACTGGGGAGAGCTAATGCAAAAGTACTGGAGGGCATTAGGGAGGTGGCCAGCTGGTGTGATGAGATCACCTGTGTTTACTAATTGGCACACAGCAGTTAGGAGCCCACCCTCCCACAGAGACTGGGAGACAGGCGCCCTGTCTTCCTTGAGGGTCACATTTCAAAGGGATGGCCCCTGGGTCCTTGAGACAGACAATCCTGGGTTGTAAATCTGGCACGAGGCAGTGAGAAGATTTGTATCTCAAAGGGGCAGAGAAAGTATTGATGACTCTAAGTTTTCTAAAGTAAATGTTCTAAGAAAAGGGTGGTCAGGGGCCCAGGGTCAGGAAGAAATGTGCCTAAAGTTTAGTCAAACCGAGGGGAACTTTAAGGCCTTCCTGGTCCAAAGCTGAGCATCACTTTAACTTGTAACCTCATCTCCAAACTCCCTGCCGAGGTGTCTACACTTGGGCCACACGGAACTTCTCCCGGAAGTTTTGTTCTTGCTTCTCCACGTTAGTGCCTTCCACGCTCTTCGTCAGGCTTCTAGAACTCCAGGCAGTGACTAGGACCCAAAATGGTGTAATTAAATATCTACAGGCTGGGGCTTCCCTGGTGGTTGAGAGTCCACCTGCCGATGCAGGGGACATGGGTTCGTGCCCCGGTCTGGGAGGATCCCACATGCCGCGGAGTGGCTGGGCCCGTGAGCCATGGCTGCTGGGCCTGCGCGTCCGGAGCCTGTGCTCCACGGCGGGGGAGGCCACAGCGGTGAGAGGCCCGCATACCGCAAAAAAAAAAAAAAAAAAAAAAAAAAAAAAAAAAAGAAATATCTACAGGCTGTCAGCCCAATGGACTGAAACTGATTATATTAACTTAGCTCCTTGTGGGTGATTGAAACTGTTCTCTGATGAATAAATTTCTCTCACCTGTTTCAAGATCATCCATGGAGGCTTTGGGGGGGAAATCCTGAGATTTCAGCTCTTGGAAAAGTTACTGTATTTTACATAAGATTCTGATTTTAATGGGAAAATCAAGGAAATTCACAAATAAGAAGACAGTTTCCTAGGAATCACCTGGTAACCTGTTAAGAGTGAGACTCTGAGGCCCCACAAGTAGAGATTCTGATGCAGTGAGTCTGGGACAGGCCTGGCACCCTGCATTCTGATGCTTCCTTACTCATTCTGATGGACAGCCAGAACCCGGCACTGAACGACTGCGTGTCATCCAGCCTTCATGTGCGTCCTGGATGATGGAACTGGGACTCCTGAAACTGACGATGCAACGAAAGGTTTTGGGTGATGCTAGGAGACCCGTGGAACCTGGACATGCCCCTCTCCCCACACTACTCCATGGAGGCATGGTGCAGCAAACCTCCAGCTACGGGTGGTTGCAGACCAGCAGATGGGACTGGCCGCCCGCATCTGCTTGAAAGGGGGCCCGAGTCCATTAGTCGTCATGATATTGTTCTAGGGCTACGGTTACCTCACAGCGAGCAATCATTTATGGGCACTTGTGTCACTTTCACACATTTTCTCCCCGTTTCCACTCAGAGTAGGCGGTGATGGTCAGCAGTCTTCAGTGCCGGTGCCGAGAGAGGCTGGCATTGGTGGCATCATGCCCCTGGAGCCAGCTTCCCCAGCTGAGGCTCCGAGGTTCAAGCCCCAGTTAAACTGCAACTTGATACAAAGCAGAAGTAGACCCACAGACATAGAAAACAAACTTATGGTTACCAAAGGGGAAAGGGGAGGGGGAGAGATAATTTAGGAGTTTGGGATTAACATACACACATTACTATATATAAAATAGATAACCATAAAGGACCTACTGTATATCACAGGGAACTATAGTCAATATTTTGTAATAACCTAAAGGGAAAAGAATCTGAAAAAGAATAGGTATATATTTTCATATATATATATGAATATATATTTGTATGTATAACTGAATCACTGCATACATATATATATATGTATGCATAACCGAAACTAATGAATGTTGTGAATCAACAATACTTCAATAAAATAAATAAACTGCAATTGTACTAAAAGATAAAACAAACAAAAAACTCCTAGTTTTTTGGAAAATATATTGAATGCTACAATTTTAAAGATATGGAAGGTTATTAAAATTATTTCTTAAATGATGAAAAGGAGTATAGCAAACAATTTAAATGGTAGAAAAATGTAAACGAAGATCCCCCTCCCCAGAGACAAGCAGGATTAAGTCTCAGGTTTTTCTCCAGAAGTTTTCTAAGCAGATGGAAACATACCACACAGACTCTTTGTAAGAAATGGGAACTTAGATATTGTTCTGACTCCTGCTTGTTTTCATGTAACTCTTTGTCTCAAAGATAGTTCTAGGGCAGCAAATAGATTTACCCCATCCTTTTCAATGCCTGCATTTGAAAGTTATACCATCCTATGCTTCTAGCCCTGTGACTCTCAACCAGTGGCAATTTTGCTCCCCGGGGGACATCCGGCAATGTCTAAAGATGGTTCTGTTTTCATAGCCCAGGGGGCAGTACTGGGTGCTGCTGGCCTCTAGAGAGTAGAGGCCAGGGATGCTGCCAGTCTCCCTAAATGCACGGGTTGGTCCCTACAACAGAGAATTAGCCAACCCCAAATGTCAGTGCTTCCACTGTGGAGGAAACCTGCTATATAGCATCACTGATTTTAAGACTCCACAGGATTTGCCTTTAGAGTGTAGCTTACCAACCAGTAGCAACAACATAGATAACATTTCCCCAAAGCCACAAAATATAGACCGTGAAAACGCTTTCGGGGGTGAGGGGCACTGCTGTGTAGGCAGTGTGTTCCAGTCTGGGTTTGATTGATGCATCTGTTGGCTTGGAATGACTTCGGTGGTTTCAGCGCCTACTATGTGTATATTAAACATACCTTGTTATTTCCTATTGCAAGGCTCTGCTGGAGGAGAGCTAGCTCCTTGGGGACAGAGGAAGGTCACATTGGCAGAGGAGACCTTGGTGGCCTGGAGCACCCGCCAAACCTATAATTTCGCAGGCAAAATGAGAGTATCCATTTTTAGCCCCAGATTTTTGTATGCTTTAAATTCTGGCTGCTTTATTTTTGTCACAGCTCTGCTGTGTTTACTTCATACCCAGGAGAAAGGATGTTTTCTTTATAGAATGATTGCTACTGACTAAGTTTAAGAAAAAAAGCAAACTAATTTGCTAGGAAAACCATGCTTAATTATTAATATTGTCCAGATCTCTTGTCGTTCCCAGAGGCTATTGGCAACTTCTCCTGTTTAGGTGATACCTTACGTTTATGTGTAGCTTTGTTTCTTTCTGGATCTAAAGCAACTCTTTCAAATGCAGTTTATCACCAAATCTCCCTTCTCTTTTTGTTTGTTTCAGTGAACTTTTACCTAGCGCTGGTTGTGTCGGAAGCCTTACTTTGCACTTGAGAATCCTTTGTGTTTTTTCAGGTCGTGTCTTTCCCAAATAAGACTTTCTTGTTTTAAATAAATTGAGTGTTCCCCACAATATGAGTCTTTTTGAGAGCTTGGTGCATCCTTCCTTTTTGGAAGACTTGCCGTACATTTAGTTCAGGTTTGGGATACAGATGCTCCTAGCACTAGAGTGGAGGTCAACGTTGGTCATAGCGGTCTCCAGTCTTTAGGCCAAGATTGTATGTAGCAATGCAACCATCATAACAATGGAAATATATAAGGGGAATAAAAGACAAAGGGGAAATATATAGGGAATAAAAGATAAAGACATTTGTGTTTTTTAAATTAAAATTTTTTTTATTGAGGTAGAGTTGATTTAGAGTGTTGTGTTAGTTTCTGGTGTACAATAAAGTGATTTATATATATATTAGTTATGTATGTATTTAGTTATATATATATATTCTTTTTCAGATTCTTTTCCATTATAGGTTATTACAAGATATTGAGTATAGTTCCCTGTGCTAAACAATAGGTCTTTGCTGATTATCTATTTTATACATGGTCGTGTGTATCTGTTAATCCCAAGCTCCTCATTTACCCCTCCCTCCCCCCTTCCCCTTTGGTAACCATAAGTGTGTTTTCTATGTCTGTGAATCTATTTCTGTTTTGTACATAAGTTCATTCATATCATTTTTTAGGATTTCACAAATAAGTGATAGCCTATGATATTTGTCTTTGACTTACGTCACTTAATGTGATCATCTCTAGGTCCATCCATGTTGCTGCAAATGACATTATTTCATTCTTTTTAAAGGCTGAGTAAGTAATATTCCATTGTATATATGTACCACATCTTCTTTATCCATTCATCTGTCGATGGACATTTAGGTTGCTTCCATGTCTTGGCTATTGTAAATAGTGCTGCTGTGAATACTGTGGTGCGTGTATCTTTTCGAATTAGAGTTTTCATCTTTTCCGGATATATACCCAGGAGTGGGATTGCTGGCTCATATAGTAACTCTATTTTTAGTTTTTTAAGGAACCTCCATACTGTTCTCCATAGTGGCTGTGTCAATTTACATTCCCACCGACAGTGCAAGAGGGTTCCCTTTTCTCCACACCCTCTCCAGGATTTGTTATTTGTAGACGTTTTGATGATGGCCATTCTGACTGGTGTGAGGTGATACATTGTAGTTTTGGTTTGCATTTCTCTAGTCATTAGTGATGTTGAGCATCTTTTCATGTGCCTGTCTGTAAATCTTCTTTGGAGAAATATCTATTTAGGTCTTCTGCCCTAGAGCTTTTAAATATCATTTCTGTGCTAGGAAATCTCTATGCTTAATGCACGGCAAAGCCTGTGACTAAGAAAATAAGCATTTCCACAAATGATGTAAATTACAGTAGACTGTACGCCTTTGGTTTACTTAGCCATCTTTGGGGTTAGTTCCAAAGAGAAGCCTTGTGCTACTTGTTCAGCAAGGCTTAGGGATGTCTAAGACAGCAAACAGAGGGAATAATTGGAAGCTTACTCTCCGTAAGAATAGCAAAATAGATGATAGATAACCAAATTTAAGTCTTAAGGCAACAGATAATCTAAAATTTTTCAAAACATAATGACAAAGTCTTATCAGTTTATTATAAGTAGAGGAATACATGGCTTTAATACAGTATTTATTTTCATTTGATTGTATTGTACACTTTCAATGACAAGAGAAGAATGAATTCTATGAACTAAGGAATTCCATAATTTCTGGGAGCTAGAAAATGTAAACATGGAACATTTGGTTCTGTTTCGAATTGATAAACATGTCAAGATGAGGAAAACATTTCCCCCTTTTCCTCCCCAAATGAAGATGTGATTGAAAACATTTAGCTTTGAGTAAGCAGCAAAATTTTCCTACTTGGAAATCTAGGATACTATATTTTATTACATGCATTTTTAGACTGTTTAAAAGAATACAGACAGAAATCATGTATTTAGACATCCAATCATGAGTTTAAATTAACTCATAAACATGCTTTAAAAAATACTTTCATGCTTATTGCTATGGACGCAACTGTGTCCCTCCAAAAATTGTATATTGATGCCCTTATTCCCAATGTGGTAGCATTTGCAGATGGGGTCTTTGGGAGGTAATTAGGATTAGATGAAGTCACAAGGGTGGGACACTCATGAGGGGATTAGCACCCTTGTGAGAAGAGGCACCAGAGAGTTTGCTTCTCTCTCTGTGCCATCTGAGCAAGAAGGTGGCCGTCTGTCTGCAAGTCGAAAAGAGAGCCCTCACCAGGGAACTGAATCAGCTGACACTTTGATTTTAGACTGCTAGCTTCCATAACTATAAGAAACAAATCTTTTTATTTTTAAATTTTATTTATTTTTTATTGAAGTATAGTTGATTCACAATGTTGTGTTAATTGCTGCTGTACAGCAAAATGATTCAGTTATACATATATATATATATTTATTTATATTTATACATACATTTTAAAAATATTCTTTTCCATTATGGTTTATCATAGGATTTTGAATATAGTTCTCTGTGCTATACAGTAGGACCTTGTTGTTTATCCATTCTATATATAAAAGCTTACATCTGCTAACCCCAGCCTCCCACTCCATCCCTCCCCCAAACCCCTCCCCCTTGGCAACCACCAGTCTGTTCTCTATGTGTGTGATTCTGTTTCTGTTTCAAAGATAGGTTCATTTGTGTCATATTTTAGATTCCACATATAAGTGATATTATTTGGTATTTGTCTTTCTCTTTCTGACTTATTTCACTTAGTATGATGATCTCTAGTTGCATCCGTGTTGCTGCAAATGGCATTATTCCCTTCATTTTTATGGCTGAGTACTCTTCCATTGCATATATGTACCACATCTTCTTTATCCATTCATCTGTAGATGGACATTTAGGTTGTTTCCATGTCTTGGCTGTTGTGAATAGTGCTGCTATGAACAGTGGGGTGCACGTATCTTTTTGAATTATAGTTTTGTCTGGATATATGCCCAGGAGTGGAATTGATGGATCATATGGTAATTCTGTTTTTAGTTTTCTATTCTGACTGTTTATTTCAACACATCCTGCAGTCTAAATATACCTCCCAAACATAAAACAATTTAGCAATACCTTTCTCATGCCTGTTCAGACAACCAGATCCTTCATTTATACTATTGTTAACATCAAAATCAAAATCTCCTAGTGTGCGTTCTCAGGAATGCTTTATACAAACTATCAGAAGTTTGAAAATAAACTTTGACAATAATAGATGTGTTATTTTATTTTATTTTATTTTAAGAAGATGTTGGGGGTAGGAGTTTTAGTAATTTATTTATTTATTTTTGCTGTGTTGGGTCTTCGTTTGTGTGTGAGGGCTTTCTCTAGTTGTGGCAAGTGGGGGCCACTCTTCATCGCGGTGCGCGGGCTTCTCACTATCGCGGCCTCTCTTGTTGCGGAGCACAGGCTCCAGACGCGCAGGCTCAGTAGTTGTGGCTCATGGGCCTAGTTGCTCCGCAGCATGTGGGGTCCTACCAGACCAGGGCTCGAACCCGTGTCCCCTGCATTAGCAGGCAGATTCTCAACCACTGCACCACCAGGGAAGCCCATAGATGTGACATTTTATAGTAATCACAGGTCAATTTAAAAGTGAACTATCCATGGTTAGTAACTAATGATCAAATGTTGCTGTTTTGATCATATGCAACTTTATTTCTCTTACTAGGTTAAGGCCTTGCTATCTTTAGAACTGCTGTGGAGTAGTGAGTGGAAAATGAGGATCAGCCATTTATTGATACAATGCTTGATTTTGTGCTGTAGTTAAAAATAATCTTATTAAAATCAGTCACTTAAGAAATATATATTTATAGTTTATGATAGACCAGTTCAATGGAATAGTATCCTATATATGCTTATTTTAAATAAACTTGCTTGTATCATTCTAATGGGCTGTATCAGTTATCTTATTAATATATTAAAATAATGCAACAAACTTAGTGGCTTAAAAGAACACATCTATTATCTTACTGTTTCTGTGGGTCTGGAGTCTGGATACAGCTTCTCTGGCTTCTCAGCAATGCTGCAATCAAAGGCAGTTGACTGGGGTTGAGGTTTCATCTGAAGGCTTGACAGGGAAGGATCTACTTTTTGGTTCATTTCCTAGTGGTTGTAGGACTGAGGGCTTCACTTCTTGCCAGGGGCTTCCTTCAGCAACTAGAGGCTGCCCACAGCTCCTCGTCGTGTGAACTTCTCCAGCTTGGCTGTTTGCTTCCTCAAAGCCAGCTAGGGAGAAGGAGACTCCAGCAAGGCAGGTGCTGCACTCTAATATAACAGAGTCATGTAATCATTCATAGCTTGTCACCTTTGCTGTGTTCTGTTGGTAGAAGCAGGTCACAGGTCCCACCTACCTTCAAGTAGGGGGATCTTGCAAGGCAGGTATCCTGGGAGCTGTCTTAGAGTCTTCCTGAAACATGATCCATCAATAGCTTTCTGGAGGACATTTCCAGTTTTTAAAGAAAACAATGTAATTATGGGAAATTAAAAAATTAGATATTAGGTATTAACCTTATAATATATAAAATGCACTGTATTTAATTATTGCCACCAGCATTGATTAAAAATCTTCCTGGTCCATATTTTATCTTGTGAAAAATGGATGAAATCAAGAGCTTAGTCTTCTAAGACTACCTGAATCGGTTTTCATCCAACATAGCTTACCTTCTCCTGACTGAAGCTGATAGTAGCATGTGATGGTTTTAAAGAATGTCACTGTTGATGCAGATTTGATTATAAAATGTGTACCCCTTTGGGACTCCCTGGCTGAGCCTCTCGGCTTCTTACACCTGCCTGTTAGCTGTCATTGGGTCCCCCAAGTAGTGATGCTCAGACATGTTCCATGGAGTTGGCACTGCCATCCATGGCAATCCAAAACTTCTTGTAATATATTTCATAGAAAATTTGACTTTTACATATGGACAACCAGCCGTTTGCGGACACTTTCCCTGGTCCATCCCGGAGCTTCAGCTAATGGACTCATCATGCAGCCCCAGAACAGTTTGCAGCCCCCTTCTATGGTTTGATGCGTGATCTGACCATTAGCTGCCTGAACCTACATGCTGGACCGCATGTGGATGGGTGCCTGCGTCCATATTTCATTACCTGCTTTATTACTGATGTGCTTACTCAGTGGAGTAGCTGAACATCTGAGGAAAGTGCCTCATTGCCAAATGGTCCTCTTAGTTTCAGGCAGTTACCTCAGGTTTATACTTTCTACGTTATCCTGAATCGTTGAGAAAGAACAAAAGACTGGCCTGATCAGTTTTTAGAAGGTAGCCCACTTGAAGATTTAGAACAAAACTGTTATCACTAGGGAAAAAAATGGGACCCATTTGTCATCAGCTCTCTGGACCTTTCCACATGGTAAGGCATAACTGCTCTGCCCCATTCTCATATGAAAGGAGAGGCGCTGATTTTTAGAGAATAAGTTTCCTTTTCCTTTTGTACTTCATATCAAAAACTTGTCCTGTGACCCTTTCAGAACATGGTCCTTATATATTAGAGGGCATCAAATTGATGTTTCTTAGTTTTTGCTTTTTTATTCTGGAAAAGTTGCTAGGAGAAAAAAAAATGTCATGATAGGCATAGAATGAGTCTTTGCAGTTGCACAATACAGAGGAAGAAACCAAATTCCCAGACAACTAGATTTTCTAGACCTGAAACTGGCATTAAATAAAATTATCTAAACATACCAACTTCATTTTATAGATTAAACAATGAGACCCACCAAGGTAAATCTGTGGACACAGGCTCATAGAATAAGTTAACCCTGGCCCTCTAGGCCGTCCCTTTTTTGGTTTAAGGAACAATTCCATTTGTTATAGAATTATTGAGTACCAACTTTGAGCTAGGATCTTGGCATGCATAGTTTTGGAAGCTCATAACTTTCTTTTAACCTGATTGCTGTTATTTCCCTGCTTTTAGGAAACAACTTAGGAAAGGTAATAAAACAAAATAAAAAACCACAAAAAACCGTGTCCATGCTACCCAGGTAGAAAGTAGTAACAGGATTTTAACTTGGGTCATGGCGCCATTTCTAGTGTTCTGGGGAGACTTTTTCCAACTTTTCTTAGAGAAGAAGGAGTTGTGGATTCATTCAGGCAAGCCATTATGGGTGGGTGACATGTTCTGTTACTTTTTAAAGTAACTTGGAAAGTTCTGGGCCATATACTTTCAGGAGTTGACTTAGAAGCAGCAGGTTTTTAGCAGAAACAGGGAGACCAATTATTTCCCAAAAGCTCTGAAATAGGTACATGGTTGGGCTGATTTGTTAGGATTGATTCAGAAAATTTAGGGGGTAACAGTATTAAGCCCTGGGGGCTTTGAGGCCTGTTCAAGACTAAGGAAGTTTCCATGGGGAGAGGAAAGGCCAGTTGAGTCTCTTTGTAGAGCAGTCTGAGTACAGTTCTTCTGAGGATTTCCCTGTTTGATCCCATTCCCTTTTGGTGAGGCAGGCCCCTCTGTGGTCATTTAAACACCTCATTGAAAGGCAGTTCTAAATGGTTTTTAAAATGAGGTCTGGTGAGGTCCAGGGCTGCTTGAAGTTCCCCAGAGCTGGGTTTCCCCCTCGCTTGGAATCACACTGTTTATTTTTAAAAGCTTTCGCGGTTGGACCCTTCTGTTTTGTTATTGCAGCTGGACCCACTTAGTCCTCCCTTGTCTCCTCCAGCCCTTTTGTGGTTTGGGGTACTGTTTGGAGCGTTAGGACTGGGTTGAAGGGACAGGAGGCCAAGGCCACGGACACATCTGCTTTCTGTTAGCACCCAAAGTCACAGGTGCCCCTAATGGGGCTCTGCCCACTCACCAGAAATGGTCCTCTTTTCTTCTCCCCTCTCTGTGTTCTCCTTGAGTTCCCTTGAAAGTCAGGGTTTTTCATTTTCTCCTTTTGTGATGTTTTGTTCTCTGCTTTCAATTACCCCCTCTTCTTCCCCAGGCAAATTCTGATTCTCACCTGCACTCAGATTCCTGACACTTGTCTTTATAGCAGCAATTGTTTGCAGTGGGTTGTAGAAGAGAGATTAAACTGCCCAGGAAGGCACAGTGTGACCATGACACGTATGTCCCTCCCTGGCCCAGCTGGGGACAGAGCAGCTCTTTGTTGAGCTCGGTTACAAGGAATTCAAACCCTGCTGAAAGATGAAGCTGGTGAGTAGAAATTCTGCAGGGAACCTAGAAGGATTTACTTTAATTAGAATTTATGCCCCAATCTAAGTCCCGTAACTGCGGGCTTCTTGGAAACAAAGAGCTGACTTCTGCTGTAATTGGCAGATGGAGACTTGATTCTTTCTAAGCACCTTCTCTGGTCATCCTCAAACTCTTTTTGAGCACGTTCTTCTCTCTGTGCTTTGTGCCTCTGAGGCTCTCCAGATAACGTGTACCCTGCTGACTCACACTTCCTGGAAGGGTCTTCTGGAAGTTTTAGTCAAATTCCAACCGTTTCTCTGCTTTTCAGCTCAAAATTTTAGTGGTGCTTAAGCCGTCCTTTCATGCTGCCACTAGATCTCTCCAAAACTCTCAGTTAACATATACACATGTCCTTATTTTTAGCATCTAGTATTCGGAGAGAGCAGGGACTTTTTAGAGCCAGCTTTGGCTGAAAAGCCAGATGGAATAGTCGTTAAAAACAAAGTTCTCACGATTTCTTATTACAGGGTTGCTCGATCCCAGTCTGAAACCCGTTTCCTGTCCTGGTCTGTTCATGTAGGCACATTACCTCCTGGTCTCGAGAGCTAAGCCCCTGGTCTGCTAACTAACCAGGGAACTCCTTGAGAGGTGTGGTTAGTCTGCAATAATCATAGCTTCAGGTGTAGGCAAGATACAGCCCTGTCTGATGCTGGTGAAATAAAAATGCAGGTACTTGACTCATATCTATCATTCTTGGGTTTGATTTATCATTTATAGATGATTCTGATTTTCTCTATGAATGTGTTTGTGGAGCCTACCGGCTTATATTCTTGTGATCATGGTTGAAAGTACTCTTTCTGAACTTGGGAAATTGTTTGTGCATTGCTTTTTCAGTATATTTTCTTAGTCTGAGGGCACATGTGAGCCATTTCTGTTCTTTTCACTCTCTTTCTTTGGACAACTCCCTGTGTATAGGTGGAGGTGGGGGGGAAGGTGCTCAGTTTTCTTTCCTTTTCTTCATTATAAAAGGAGGAATCTAGTTTACAAGGAAGTCAGTTCCATTCCAAAAGATATTAATTATAGTTCTTAATATTGTAATAAAGGGGAGAATTTTCTAGAGGAAAAAGCCTGTAAAACCATAAGGAAACAAAAAGTCAAGGCTTTGGGCCTTTTTATTTTATGGCCTTTATGGATTGCTTTGCCTATTTTGTTTTTTAATGTTAAAGGTCTCAGTGTACTTTGTAGTGTGGTGACTCAATTGAATTAAGACTTTCATGGACTAGGAAAAAAAAGCAGTACTCGCTGGTCTGTACCAGTTTAACGTTTTCTCCTTTACAGGGTGTGTAGCAAGAAAACACTTTCCTATTTGACATGTGACCAATGGGAATATGCCAGAGGGCCAGTGTGATGTGTTTGGAACTTCAAGTTAATAGCCTCGGTTGTCAGGCATCTATTATCTCAAGTGTAATGAGACACAATCAACTCTTTAGACTGTCATCATCCTTTAAATCGAGGGAGCAAGGATCAACATCCACTGCGGAACCCAAGGATCAGGTTCGCATCATATGATGAGGGCTCTAAAGAGTCCTGCCAGCCAAAGCCAGAGCCCCCAGTCAGCAAGCAAGTGGCCTTGGCCACTGGCCTGTCATCCCTGATGCCCGGAATCATCCTGATGTCTGTTTCTGAGGGGTCTAACTGTTACTCTAGAAAGGTTAGTGCCAGACAGCCAGGCATCAGGGGCTCCCACAGTTCGCTCCTAGCGTGATGAGTTCTGGACTCCTGAGAAGGCAGAGGGCCAATCGTTTTCTTCTCAGGAACAGTCAGGTAGCTTGTGTCTTTGGAGTTTCCATTGCCTGACCCCTCATCTCCCCTCATCGAGGCGGCCCCTCCTCTGTGTGACATACACACTCCACTCACGCAATCCTGCCGCCCACCTTCACATCATCTTACGTCAGCCAGCATCTGACATTCCCATGTAGAGCTGGGACATGGTTATGGTATTCTGTCTGTTGTTCATGACCTTCACTGTTTCCAGTCTGTCCTTACAGAGGACTCATAGTACTCATGCCCTGTAAGTTCATCATGAACCCTGAATTAGCTAGTGCTGAATCATTGCTCCTAGGGGACATATGGGGCTAGGTTCCTGTGAGCTTCTGGTCCCAACATCTTCATCAACCTATGAATAAAGAACCTCATTTTAATGCATATTTCTGATAAAGACACCTTATTTAATATGTAGTTGATCCCTTACCTTTGCACTTACAGCCAGCAGCACATTTTGTGGTAAAAAATAAGTTTTAGCCAGTAGGCGAATTCACAAATATGGAATCTGTAAATGTGGAATCCGTGAATAATGAGGATTGACTGTATTTTCTTTTTCTCTCATGAATATCAGTTACCATTTGAAAGAAGTAATGTTTGGAGTTGTCCAACTCCGTTTGTACTCTGAATCCCATAGGTGCAAAGTAGATGTTTAAGCTCCTGGTAAGGAAGCAGGATTTTCTGTCAATCCCTGCGTCCTTGGTATTTGCAGCGTCACTGGTGGAAAACTTCCCAGCCTTTGAAGCAGCTCTCAGACATTCCTTCTTCCTGATGGAATTAGACCTCTTTGGACACTTTCCTGCCTGTCCTTGTGTGGCCTCATTATCTCTGGACATCAGTGCTTCTGCTTTGACCTGGAGGAGATCAATGATTTTAGAGCTTTTGTAATAAATAGCACCTTGAATAACAAGCTGGGTGAGGAAACTAGGCACATCTACCAAGCAGGTGGCGACAGTGTTTACTTTGCATCTCTAGTTTCTCTTTTTAAATTTTGCCTAGGGAGAGTGTGGCTGGAAGGTAAAAGAAAGTTTCATTTGCTCTGGGTTAAAGATGTGGCCTTATTTGTGGGAGCCCACCATGATTCTTCTTTAAACAGGGCTGTGAAACTTCCTTCTGAAACACAGTGCTGGCCTCCATGCCCTGGTGGGAGCCATCAGGGGCCGGGCTGGAATAATCTGGGCGGGGATGCTTTTCTCCTTGTGAGATCATGTATTGGCACGTGGGCTGGCACCCTGGCTGAGTTGCAACAGAGCTTTCTCCCCGAGCTGCCGACGTCTGCTGACAAGCCAAGGACGGCTCTGAAATTCCTGCACAGCATCTTGCTTTGGGAAGCCTGCGGTTCCTCGATCACTGTGTGTCTGTCAAAGCAAATTGAAATCGAGGAGAAGGGGTCTCCCTCTGGTGATTTCAGCAGGGATGAAGATGTCTTCTGAGCAATGACAGTTCCTAAAGTGAATGTCCTTGAGGGAGGAGAGCTCGTGTCGTTGTAAGTTCTCTGCTTCCTTTCTTTAAAGGTCTGCTGTAGCCATAAGGAGCACTGTAGGGCCTGTGGTGTGGGCTGTAGGACTGACAAAAGGAAAAGATGCTGGTGGGAAAGGTGAAGCAGGGGAACGAGGGGAAGAATCTGTTTCTATTGACAGTTTGTCCTTTGATGGCAGATGGACTAGGTTGAGTGCTAAAACCTTTCAGTTATTCAGATTTCCGCCATGATGATTATTTTTTTCCTACTACTGTATGGTTCAGATAGAACCAAAACTGTTACTTGGCGTCCACACTTTGTCAGGTGCCTTATCTGCCAAGTGGAGTTCCCATCTGCCATCCATGGCCAAGAGAAGAAGATGACGATGGGGAGGTTGACCTCTCCCAAGGTTCACAGCAGAGGGAAATCATGAAAGCTGGGTCTTTCTCATCTCAGGGTGGTTATGATCAATTTGCATCTTTTTAGCTTCTGTTGAAAGACCCCTGCGTCCGCCCCCCACCCCCAGAATATACAACTAGGAGAGACCTAGTGTGCTGGGGGTGAGGAGTTTGTCAAGGAATGTGGGTAAAGACCATGCTATTACATCAAGCTACGGTTTGGTGGTTTACCTTAGGAGTCTTTGAGACAAGCAGCTGTAACCAAAATTTCATGCTACTCTTCTGATTTACAGCTTCTTTTACAATATTTGGAAAGGCAGCATCACTTGAGAAATTGTCAGTAAATAATGCATAGCCCTGCCCCAGGGCAATCTGAAGCACATGACCATGTAAATGGCCAACAAGGCGAGATGTTTTGTTCCAAGAATAATAATGGGTCTTATCACATCTTCCCACATTGCTATCAGCTTTCCATGCGAATGAGGGGTTCTGTTTATGGTTTAATTTCCCTGATGTGCACGGTGACGGCTGCATTGATGGGATGGTCCATAATTAGATGGTAGTTCCTCTGGTGAAATGTGTGAGGAGAGACAGATTTTGCACTAACACTGTGCTGAGACGCTAGCTGTCTGCTGGTCCAAGAGAGGGGATGTGGATGAGAAACCTGATGTGACAAGAATGTCTTATTTATTTATTTATTTTTTAGCAGTATGCGGGCCTCTCACTGTTGTGGCCTCTCTCGTTGTGAAGCACAGGCTCCGGACACGCAGGCCTAGCGGACATGGCTCACGGGCCCAGCCGCTCCTCGGCATGTGGGACCTTCCCGGACCGGGGCACAAACCTGTGTCCCCTGAATTGGCAGGTGGACTCTCAACCACTGCGCCACTAGGGAAGCCCAAGAATGTCTTATTTTAACATGAGTATATAGTTTGAAAAACAAAATCCCAAAGCAAGGACAAGTCTGTGTCCTGCTGTCACTTGACTTTATTTTCTGTATCACTGTTTTGTCCTCTTCACTAGAGTCATATAGACCTTTCTTTAAAGCTGGATTCAATTGTTAGGCTCATTACCCTCATGGAATAGCATCACTTTTGTAGGCCTAAGTATGAATGGAGTCAAAAAACATAACATTGAGATTAAAATGCACATTTTAAAGTCAAGCATAAAATGTCCCTAAGCACAGATTGATTTTCTGGTACTGAATTATCTAAAATGCTTTTAAGTTTTTAACTGGGTAAAGCACGTCATAATTTCATGTTCACGTTGTCCAGAGCACGTTCATGTTTTCTAAAGCTATGTGTGACGTGGAAAACTAGAGGGTGAAAGGGAGCTGCTTTATACTTCCTTATTCTGCAGTTAACTGGGGAGAAGGGACATAGGGTGAGCAGGCCATCAGCTGAGGGTCAAGTACGTTCAGGACACTGTGTGGGTGAAGAGGCCTGAAACCCGTGATTATACAGAGAACAGAAGCCCAAGGACAAAACACTGTGGATTTTGTTTTAATCAATCGCTACAGAATTGCTACGTAGGAAACACTCCAGTTCAAATGAACACTATTAGTTCAGAACTTAGAGTAATTTTTACTTAGCAATTCACCTGGTAGCTGTGAAAAATGGGTTTATTAAGGGAATTATCAGTATAAGCATTCAATTTACAAAAAATAATGTGTATATCACTAAGGAAAGGCATTTTCCTGACTGGTCACTGTTGGCCACCGGCTTGGCCTTGTTCTCCTGTCCTGACTCTGTTCATGTGAGTGGCCATCTCTCCATGGGGACATCTCTGAGCACCTAGAGAGGTTTTGAGGGGAGTGGAGGCAGCTCCCCCAGGGAGTCTGCAGAAGGACCCTTGTATATGTCAGTCGGCTTCATAGATAAGAAGAGAGCAATTTTGGCTTCTTTGCACAGGAGAGTCTGGGATAAGTTTGGATCTTACAAGAGCATAAACAGGATGTAGAAAAGCGGACCCAGACCTGTAGGAGTAACAGCAGAAAGCTGCCTCTGAGACTTGAAATCCTTCTAAAGAGAGGTAAAAGGAGAATTTTATTTTGAGTAGAGATGGGATCAAGGCAAGCCTCAAGCCTCTGGTCCAGGAAGGTGTGACTTCCTTTCCTCAGGACTTTCTCTCCCACACAGCCGCCACCCACCATCTCCTACCCGGGCACCTGCTGAGCGCCTGGCATCTTCTAGACCTGGAGGAGGGCCAGGCAGCATCTCGATCCCACCTAGGTTTGGTTTGCTCTGTTTTCTCTGGGTGATTTTGATTGCTGTCAGACTGGATGGTGTGATGCCAAGTTGGAAGAGTATCTCAGGAAGCTGACTTTAGAATTATTCCCCCGGGTCCGTGGGTCCATTACCATCTGCACACGCCTGGAAGTAAAATGAAGGAAACCTTATCGGATGTTTGCCCGTCTGCCTAAGCCTGGGCTTGGGGACTCAAAGTTGAATAGGACAGGATGAGTGCCCTTGATGGGGGAAGCAGACAAATAAACAACAGAGGGTGATATGATATAACCAGAGGCAGGCACTGGGTATCCTGGAAACAGAGGAGGGGTGACTGCATTGCATGGGGACACAGGGGACACGTGGATTTCAGAGAACCAGCTGGGATGCAGGGACGGCTCTTAGGATGATTGGCTTGAGTGACGAGGTTGAGCCAACAAGATATAATCCAAAAGGGCAAGAAATACAGAGTTCTTGACTCAGATTCATAAGTAAACTTCATATGTACCACAAGGAGGGGAGTTACTTCTCAGTAGCTTGTAAAATCAAAAGAAAAAAAAAAAAACAAAGCAATGGCAGTGGTCAGTTTCATCCTGTCCATCCCAAAGAGGAGGGATTTGTCTTCTTGATGGTTTATGAAAAGGAAACCCAAACCCACCCCGCGTTGGAGGCAGGGAGAAGGGACAGGACAAACAGGCACTGGGGTTTTGTATGGGTCAGACATGACCTGGATCGCTCTCCCTGTGTTGTCACATTTGCTGGTAGAGCTTGTCAATGGAAAATAACGGAACACAATTTTGTAAAATGCCGTCTGTCTTTCAAACCAGTCTTGTTTCCTTTCCACTTAGTCCAGCGGAGCAGGGCTTGTATTGAATGTGGTGGTTAGCAATTGACTGTAGCTCCTTTAATAGTCAGTAAGCTCAGAAGTTTCCCCATTATTCAACACTCCTGTCCCAGGTCAGATATTTTGGTCCACGGTGTCACTAATCAAGGATGGGGAGAGAGACGCAGGTAGGGGGGACGCATTTAAGTCAGGGTCGTGGGCTGACATGTTTAAGGGTGTGTGTTACAAAGAAAATGGAGAAAGCATCTTTGATTCATACAAAAAAGAGTGTCTTTTCTACAGCAGGTTTGCATCAGGATGCACCCGGCCTTCTGGTTCCATTTAGTGAGTCCGATTTGATCAGATCTTGTCCTTGCTGGAGGCTGCAGGATGGGAAGAACAGCTTCATGACTAATCTAAGGCAGCTGACATGGTTGTTTTTAAACATTAGTGAAGCTATGCTGGCTCTTCCTGGGGAAGAAGTTTCAGTACAGTTTGTGCTGAAATGGGTGACATGACTCATTGCCAAATGTAAAGAAATGAAAATCTTTCTAGTCCCCTACATGTGTAAACACTCTAAACACAGCCATGTTTATAGGAAAGTTAGACACCATCTGGTTCAATACAGAGTAGCCTATTTCTTATTTTTATCACTAATTTATATTGAGAGGCTGGCAAATAGAACAGAAGTAGATTTTGGGTTATGCAACACACCCAGGGATTCATATAGTGTTAATCCTGCTGTAGCCTCAAAAGCATGAAACAAATGCATCTCTGAGCAACTTGGCCTCTCGCAGTAATGAAGAAAGGAGTTGTCTTCTTTCTTAGTCTTGGAGCCCACCTTTGACAATGGAAGACCCAACAGGTCATTGGGACTGATTTCAGAAGGTTTTAAATGTCCATTATTCTTTTTTTTTAAAAACATCTTTATTGGAGTATAATTGCTTTACAATGGTGTGTTACTTTCTGCTTTATAACAAAGTGAATCAGTTATACATATACATATGTTCCCATATCTCTTCCCTCTTGCGTCTCCCTCCCTCCCGCCCTCCCTATCCCACCCCTCCGGACGGTCACAAAGCACCGAGCTGATATCCCTGTGCTACGCGGCTGCTTCCCACTAGCTATCTATTTTACGTTTGATAGTGTATATATGTCCATGCCACTCTCTCACTTTGTCCCAGCTTACCCTTCCCCCTCCCCATATCCTCAAGTCTGTTCTCTAGTAGGTCTGTGTCTTTATTCCCGTCTTACCCCTAGGTTCTTCGTGACCTTTTTTTTCTTAGATTCCATATATATGTGTTAGCATACTGTATTTGTTTTTCTGTTTCTGACTTACTTCACTCTGTATGACAGACTCTAGGTCCATCCACCTCACTACAAATAACTCAATTTCTTTTCCTTTTATGGCTGACTAATATTCCATTATATATATGCCATTATATATATGTGGTTGCTTCCATGTCCTGGCTATTGTAAATAGAGCTGCAATGAACATTTTGGTACATGACTCTTTTTGAATTATGGTTTTCTCAGGGTATATGCCCAGTAGTGGGATTGCTGGGTTGTATGGTAGTTCTATGTTTACTTTTGTAAGGAATCTCCATACTGTTCTCCTGAAAAATGGAGCTGGAGGAATCAGGCTCCCTGACTTCAGACTATACTACAAAGCTACAGTAATCAAGACAGTATGGTACTGGAACAAAAACAGAAATATAGATCAGTGGAACAGGATAGAAAGCCCAGGGATAAACCCATGCACATATGGTCACCTAATTTACAACAAAGGAGGCAAGAACATACAATGTAGAAAAGACAGGCTCTTCAATAAGTGGTGCAGGGAAAACTGGACAGATACATGTAAAAGAATGAAATTTGAACACTCCCTAACACCATACACAAAAATAAACTCAAAATGGATTAAAGACCTAAATGTAAGGCCAGACACTATCAAACTCTTAGAGGAAAACATAGGCAGAACACTCTATGACATAAATCACAGCAAGATCCTTTTTGACCCACCTCCTAGAGAAATGGAAATAGAAACAAAAATAAACAAATGGGACCTAATGAAACTTAAAAGCTTTTGCACAGCAAAGGAAACCATAAACAAGACGAAAAGACAACCCTCAGAATGGGAGAAAATATTTGCAAATGAAGCAACTGACAGAGGATTAATCTCCAAAATTTACAAGCAGCTCATGCAGCTCAATAACAAAAAAACAAACAACCCAATCCAAAAATGGGCAGAAGACCTAAAGAGACATTTCTCCAAAGAAGATATACAGATTGCCAACAAACACATGAAAGAATGCTCAACATCATAAATCATTAGAGAAATGCAAATCGAAACTACAATGAGATATCATCTCACACCAGTCAGAATGGCCATCATCAAAAAATCTAGAAACAATAAATGCTGGAGAGGGTGTGGAGAAAAGGGAACACTCTTTCACTGTTGGTGGGAATGTAAATTGATACAGCCACTAAATGTCCATTATTCTTCATGCCTTTGGAGATATGAACGTTCTGAAATGATTTCAGTGCATTTGCTGGATTTAAGCCAAAAAACAAGGGCATAGTTTCACTGTTAAATCAAAACACGATTTGCTTGGCCCAGGTTGCTGTATCCCATGTAAAACAGCAGCATTAGAGTCTGAGCACATAAAATAAATGAAGACATGGAGAACCCAGAACTGACACAGCCCAGCATGCATATTGGATTGGCTTGTATGGGTTTGTACTAATCTGATTGTGCTTACTGAGTTAAAGGAGAATGTCTTTATGTTTCTCTCTACTGAATTGGAGAGAGAGCATCCTTTGTAGCTGGAAAGTTCCAAAAGACTTCTTCTGTCTGTTCTTTTTTAGGAAAATATTTTTTCTGAGTGATTTACCCCATTGCTGTTTCAGTAACAGTTCATTGTGAATTTCACAGTCTGCCATCTTTCCAGGGGTAAAAACCGTTTTCTCCTTCATGCTCTTGCATGAGACCTTTGTCTGCCTTAGCTCAGCTTCGTCCTGAGAAGGTTTTGGTGTCAGTTGTGACTTTAATCTGCGGCAGGCATTTCCTTCTTCCTATGTAATGACCAAAGGGCTGATTTAAGAACCCAAGCCCGTCCTGTTTGCTTTAACAGAAGTAGCAACAGTAGTTAAGTAACTTTCTGAGTTAAATCTTGATCTTAGAATTAAATCTTGAATTTCGAGCCCAAGTTGAATCTTGAATCTCTTTTGTGTGGGCAAGCTACTGCTTACAGGGTAGTCTTGTTGAGTGTGTTATTCCGAATAAGTAGGAATTGAGAGACCAGATTTTTCAAAAAGCCTCCGACAGCCTTCTCTTTCTGGGTAATGATATTCTAGTCTACAAAGGACGGATCAATTTAGCTGTCAAAATGAAAGCTGAGAGGCCAACTGCCCATGCAAATTACCCACTTGTGCAAGAGCTTCAAAACTGCCTGCGTGAAAAGTGAGTCTGTCCTTTGAAAACTAGGCACATGGCGGCAGAAAGAAGAAAGTAGTCACCATTCGGAGACGTTGGTGTCCTTAGAGAGCCGATCTTAGAAGTTGCTCATTTTGAGCAGTCGCTTAGTTTTAGGCAACTTGTTTGCTTGAATAAAGTTGTCATTTTTTGCTCTTTCTTTCTCTCTGCTCCCATGCCTCCTGGCAGCTCAGAACGTATCTTATTGTCTGGTGTGGGAACAGAGGAATAGAAAGAGTTTTTTACACAAGCTTTGAGTCAGTTACTGAGGCAATATATTTGTTCCAGGGTCAGCAATTCCTACCAGATTTAAATACTCACCAAAGGATGAGCTGCAGGAAGACGAGATGGAAAACAATTGGGTTTTTTCTTCCCATATGTTGTTAGGATTAGTCAACGCTTTGAGAAGTGAAATCCCCAATTTCCGCCTCCCTTTTCTGTAGCTCTCAGCTGTGTCTAATATTTCTAAACCATCGCATTTCACAGTGACGACTGTCTGATGGAGAGAGGGGTCTCGGCGCAGATCTGTGTGGGAAGGCTTCAAGCAGGAAGGGTATGTCTTTTCCTTGTGCACCTTGCTCTTTGGATACGACTGTCAGAAGTGTCTCTTCTGCTCAGGGAAGTAGGGTTTACCTCTGCTGGTCTCGGAGCCAGATGATTGTGTCATGAAATGACCCAGATGTGAGGTCCTGTGTCCCCACGTGAGGACACATTGTCCTTGAAGCCTCGGCCATTGCTAGGGCTGGTCTCCAGGGGTTACTACTCTGACCCTAAGACAGCCAGAAATTTAAAGAAGGGAAATGGTGACGTTTGGTACATGTCTTTTCTAAATGTAGGTGAGATAATTATCAAAGAGATTTTTTTACTAAGTGATCTTGATCAATATGTGGCATTATTTGTATAGAAATGAATTAGTTGGTTATTAAAGAGATGATTTCTGATTTGGGGCAAGCCAAAGGGTGAATTCCTTGAGGACAGTACTCTTACACGCAATGGTGGCATTATGTATGCCATTCTTTGATACATCCTCAACCCAACTGTGACACAGGAAACTGCCTGATTGGCCGTGTATACTGATGTGGAAAGTAAGGCAAAACATCCATTTTGCTTTTTCAGATACAATATTGTTGTGTAGTTACAACTGTGAAGATTTTAAATGTGTTTTTTTCTCCCCATACGTTTGTTGTATCATGCATGTTTGTGTAAGATCTCTAACCTTCTAAAGCCACAGCTATTTGCACTGATGTTGTCCCTATGGAATGCTACTTGATTCAGACACTGTTTGTAAACAGAATTTGACTGGGGTGCAGCACAGATTCCATAACACTGGCCAGTGCGGGCAAACCTCGAGGTGAAGGAACACCTTTCCAAAAAGAAAAAACCCTAAGAGGTGGGCCACCTCATCACTTTTCTAACGCTGCTTTCAGCATTTATACATCATAATGTCAAACAATGTTCAAAGTTTGGATGGGGATATTGAACAAACAACAGACCTGTCTTAAAAACAAAACACTTTTCAAAATGTGAATCCTGACCCCATCTTAAGTGTAAAGATATCTGGGGAGATCTGGCCCCGTGGACCAGCCCCTGACACCAGCCACCATCTGCCCAGAGGGGAGGGGCAGGTGGCCGCTCCCCAGAGCACGCTCAGAATGGCCCTGTACAGACCTGCCTTTACCAGATGCTTTGTTCATCACCTCAAGCTTCATGTGCGTTTGGCTTTTCATCTTCAATCTTCACGTTGTTTTCTGGAATGCTGGGATTTTTGCTTAGGAACTTAGGAGCAGAGGCTCTGCCCTCGTCCCTCTTGCCTGGAGCCCAGCCTGCCCGTGATCACTTATGTCCTTAGAAGTCTGCACCTTTCAGAGCACCCCAATGTCTCTGCAGGCTGCTGCTTGTGTACTTACTTCTCTTTCCCCTCCCTGCTTTTCTAAGTGTCCTTCTTTCCTCTCCCCCTCTTCCCCCTCTCCTCTCTACCATTTTTGCTTTCCTGGCCCTTTCCCTGTTCCTGTTGCCGGCACTTTTCTTTTTCTGGATGCCTGGGGGTTTCTGATGACCCTCCCAGCCCACAGGAGCCTGCCTTACTTTCAGGCAGCATCTTTCTATACCCTCAGTGTCTGCTGTTGATTTCTCCAAGCACCATCCAGCGAGGCACATGTGTTTGAAAGGGAACGGCAGAGACTGTCAGAGGTGACGTCACGCAGGACCGCGAAGTTAGGGACCGTGTCAGGAAGGGGAGCGGCATGGCGTGTACAGAGACAGTCAACCCATTTTCTTCAACTCCTCGTTCACCTCTGAGTGGTGTTGGACGAGGGAGGGAACAACAATATCCTTTGCTTATTTTGTATCTTCATTCCTAGTGAGAAGATTCTGATTCTCAGAGTTTGTTATTGTCTTAATTTCAAAGACATTCATTCCTCATGGGTCCACACTGAGTTTCTAGACTGATGTTCCTATACAGCTAATGTTTTGCAAAAATGGGCTATGATTTATAGTCTTTTAAAAAAATGTTTTAAAATTTACAGTTCTCTTGTGGCAGCTTCTCGCCCGTGGTTCCTCCCATTCTTGTCTATTCTCTTCAGAGCTGCCATATTGATTCTCCTAAATACCACTCTCATCCTGGCATTTTACTGAGGCTTCCATGACACCCCCTTCCTTTGGATGAAGTCTCCTCTCTTTTTCATGTTAATGTGCCCTAATTGTCTGCTTTTCTAGTCTATTAGCTCCTTGGAGCTGCTCCTTTGAGCCTCCTTACAACTTAGCTGTGCATGGGAGTGGCCTTTCAGATGGACTGGCCTTGCACGCTCCCCAGCTGGTCCACACATTGCTGATGGCAGCTCTTTTGCCGTGGTGGTGAGGCTTTAATCGAGAATCATGAGGCAGAGGACACAGGCATTGTTTCTACTAAAATTGATATTAAGTAAAAGAGAAAATAGTAAGGGTAATATGGAATCGAGTCAAATGGTGACATTTATATATATTAATAAAACATAAGCAGTTTCTTATTTAATGGGGAGTTAAATATCCATTTTAAAATATTCCAACCTCAGTCTGAGATGACCCTCGGGGGCTTTGTAGCTTCTTAACCTTTTGAAGTTTCCCTCAGTTTTCTGGAAAATACGGCAGTGATTTACGGTTTATACATCAGCTAATTTATGACCTCACTGGGAGAGGATGAGAGAGCTCAGCTTCCAGACCTGGAGAGGCCAATGTCTGTGACTTCAGCTTAGCCTACTCAAGGTCACTGCTTTGTTGCTGTGGTTTCCGCTCCCGACCCTACACTGCTTGAAACACGTGGGTGTCATGTTGAATGGTATATATTCCTTTAGAGGGTGGCATGCCTACCCAGGCAAGGGTTTACCCTCCATAGTAGAAGGTCCTGATGCTGTTTGCTTGGCTGTCATGGGCCAGGGTGGTAAAATATGCTTTTCGCCTTTGATGTAACTACAGGCATAGTTACAGCCTTTCAGGGTGTATGTCCCTGGATCCTGCTGCTGGAACTAGTTTCTGGTTTAGATTTCAGATTCTAAAGGGAGTCCTGTTGTCCCCCAAGCTGTGTGAACTCTCTATGGGCATTCTGTGCCTTGAGTGTCGCCTTTTCACAAGAAAGGGACTTGCTTTTGAAGTCTGAAGTTTGGGCCTGGAGTGTCTGGCTGTCCAGGTTGCAGGCTGTCCCTGCCTGGATTCAGCAGGGATGTTCTCTTCCTGTGGTATTTGTCGTGGGGCTGTGTCAGTGCTTCTGGATTCTTCCAGTGTGTTCTTTGGCCTCTGTGTCCTTTGCCGTTTAAGAGGCTGGCCATTCTCTGTAGGCGTGACTCTTGGATGTCCTAGCTGAGAGGCCACACCAGCTAATTTATGATCTCACTGAGGGACGATGGGGGCGCTTAGCCTCCAGACCTAATTAGCAGCCCTGTTTTTAATTTAATTCTGACACATGGGAGTCTGTAGGAATTGCTGGGTATTCATGGCAGTAACCGGTGGACCTGTCCAACTTTATTAGTTAAATTTTGATTAAGAGATAAACAAATACAAAGACATTTTAGTACTAATTGTAAAATAGATTTCAGGGCTCAAGAGCGGAAGTTGTTGTATTCAAGCATGCTGTTTAATAAAGAAGCCCCAACTAACATATTTGTTGCCACACCCAAAGGAGATATTATTGGTGTTGTGAGAAAGGAATTGGCTGCTCCTAGGAATTTTTCCTGGGCTGAGTATGCCTTCTTACCTTGGGGAGAGCTCGCTTACTCCTCTTTTGGCCTCAAGGATTTGCATCTGCACCTCCTCCTTTCCAAAGTATGAAGTCACAGACTTTCAAAGACTCAGCTGGGACCTCATAGGGATCGGTGATGCTGCAGTGCATGAGTGTGCCTGGGCTGTGGGCGCCTTCCCGGACAGTTCTGAATAAGTTCTGAATATGTTGGATCACCCACTTGCTTCCCATGAACTCACCAAAGGCACCTCATGGAGGCCAGGAGCCTCATAGAGAGACATTGTCACCCAGCCACTGCCCTCTCACCTCTGAACCTCAGGACTTTCAAATGGCATTTCAGCAGATAGAAAAATCTTATAAATTTCCAGATGTAATTCAGTTGATCTTCTGCAGGCAGATGGCCTTTAGATTATTACTAAGTAGACAGTGTAGGAATCATGGCATAGAGGGTTAGCCAGAATGTTCCAGAATGTTCTGGGAACTGCTTCTCCCCCTTTTCTCATCATCCTCCTCAGCTGCCACTCAAGTGTTTGTGTTGGGATAGGCAGCATCAGTGTGTCTGAGGTTTACGGCAGCCGGAAACTGCGGACTGAAGAGAGTAGGAAGACACTACAGGAACTAGGACAACAGAAAAAGCATGAGCCCCCAAATTGTAACATATGAAGTGACAGGCATCATTAAATAGTAATGGACACATTTCTTTTTTGAATATGAAATGGAAAGTAACCCATTTCTTCAATTTCTGGCATACATGGTTCTAGGGAGGCTGGCGCTTTGTGGTAGTTTTTCATCACATTCCGATGTCAAGTTTTCAGGATTTTTACGTGTTAAATTGAATGAGCAGATTGGATAACTTTATGTGGTTTTAGTAAAGTGAATCATTTTCATGGTTTACAATTCCTTTTTGAAATAAAGTTATCATATTGTGCATCAAATAAATTAATATGTACATAAAAATACAAGCTCAAAATCTAGCATAGTTTATTCTATACCTTCTGCCTTTATCTCCTATTTTTGAAATGCATTACTTAAGGTACTATATATTCCCCAAAACAGAATGAAAGAGCCATCATAAAACGGGTAGATTCACACAACCTGTCTGAATTTGATGTTCAAACTGCTAAAAGTAATTCAAACAGGTGTGAAATGATGGTCCTTTTATTAGTTTCATGAGATTTGTTCTCATATATTAACAATATTTGAATTTTTATTTCTTCTTTTCTGAAGAAAGAAGTCCATTGGTGCATGGGATATGAGGCTAGGGCTGTCACATTTGTGATTTCCAAGTTGTTCTGTTGTTCTGTGCTAAGCCTTGCCAAAGCAGCTGGCTGTGCAGGGCATTCATGGAACTTTCCAGAATCGATAAAAAATGACCATGGCCTCTTTTAAAACGGGTTAATAGAATCTCTGTTTTTTTTTTTTTCTTTTCTTTTTTGAAGCACTGGTGTGTGAGAGTTGGGCTGCCCTGCCTGAGTGACTGTGGATCCTTTGTGTGATACATGATCAAGGAAACACTCCATCGCTTCCCTCCTTGGTAAGTCGGACGCTCCAATGGGAAATGAAGAAGCCAACAGTTTTATAGATTGAGGTACTGTGATGGTTGATGAGCATCACTTGTATCTGCTGTTAAAGATGGCAGTGAATGAACGAGTAGGCTTCCAGAAAGAAAGTGAAAGCACAGAGAAGTTAAGTAATCAGCTCAAGATCTGACAAGCGGTCAGAGGCAGAGCTGTGATGCGAACCTATGTTCTAAGCCCTAACCCAGTACTACCTCTTAGCACTAAAAATAGCTCCTGAGAATAAGGACAGACACACTTTTATTCTGTACTGGAAATACTCAGGTCCTTAAAGAAAAGCTCACAATAAATAGTGAGAAATCAGTTTTTCAAACAGCAGTCTATATCAGGAGATGGTAAACTTTTTCTGAAAATGGTGAGGTAGTAAACATTTTAGGATTTGCTGGCCATATCATCTCTGTTACACCAACTCAGCTCTGTGTTGTAGCCTAAAGCAGCCACAGATGATATATGTAAATGAGCAAACGTAGCTGTGTTCCAGTAGAACTTATTTACAAAGACTGTTGTCAAGCTGAGCTGGATCTGCCCCACAGGCTGTAGTTCACTGAGCCCTGATCTACATGCAGTGCTCAAAGATCCCAGTGTAGAGAGTGAGAGTGTTTTAGTGGGCAGTAGGTATGAGTCCTTTAACAAAGTTTAGCTTGGATGCTCAGAATTTAATCATAACCCACTGTTAATGAAGTCTACTGTAGCTGCAAAAACCTACTCCTTGGGGTGAGTGCATTTGGTGTCCCAATGCTTTCCATGGTCGGCATGCCTCTAGTGTATTAGTCTAAGTCCAAGCCCCTAGACTACAGCTCTGCTCAAAACAGGGCCTGATCAAGAATATTTTGGTAATCCAGAATGTATAGCTCATTTACAAAATAAGTTCAGATAGCATTTCCTATTTTGGTCTCCATATAATTTCTAAATGTGACATTTTTATTTTGTACCCTTATACATGCTGCTACTTATACATATTAGGGCAAATATGCAATTATCTTGGGCTGTCTTATAATTATGTTGCACAGAAGTGTTCTGGTATCAAATCTTCATCTTTTATTCTGAGCAAAAGCAGATGTTTACAAGAGTCAAGTTTGAACAAGATTGACATACCTAAATCATGGCCATACCCTTGGCCACATACATCAGATGAAGTGGGTTTGTTTTTTGTTTAAATTTTTTTGTTTAACTTTTTCTTACAAAAGGATACTTCTGACACCTCAAGGCTTGTTTGACTCTCTATCTCACTGCTTATCATCTAGCAAGACGGATAAAGCAAAGCCAATTAATTTGTGTTTCTTGAAGGAGTTTAAGCAGGGACCTGTCCTATTCTTTCATAGAAATAAGTAATTGTAGCAAGCCCGTGAGCCTGATGTAGGATCACTTTTGAAGATGTGCCTTTTTCCAGAGCCACTCGTCCCTTGGTACTTGTTCCACAAGTAACGGAAAAGTGTTCTTCACTTTAATGGCAATGATATAAAAAGTAAAATTCAGATTATAAAAGTACTGGAAAGCTGTGTGTGGTGCCTTAGTAACTGGAAAAAGCAGGTTGAAGAATAAAGAATAATATATTCAGTATAATCCCATTCATCTTAAACACACACACACACACACACCGTCTCTGCACACAAGTGCCTGTGCGCTACAAAGTCCGCTAGAACATACATCAGTACATACGGAACTCTCAGTAGATTATCTCTGGGGTTGAGGGCGTTTGCCCTTTACGAGCCATTTATTCACTCTCTAAGGTTTTCTCAGGAATGTCATAGTTTTGCAGTTTAAAAATATGAAAAAAAGGATTAAAATAGTGAATGCTACTTATGGAAACTATGTAAAAGAAGGGGAAAATTCACCCATAATGCCTCCACCAAAGACAATCACTGCTGTCAGTTAATGTAGTCTTTGGTGAGTGTTTTACAGAGTTGAAATAACACTAGACATAAAATTTTGCCTATATCATCTTATTGAAAATTGTTAATAAATCTCATTTTAATGCATCATAATATTCTATCATGTAAAGACACTATAATGTAATTTAACTGCTTCTTCTTTGCTGGAGGTATATATTATTTTCAGTTAACAAAAATCATAGACAATGTGAAGGGATCATGACAAGGGGAGTGTAGCAGACACCTGGATTCCACTGCTGCTTTCTGGTTTTTTACATCTCACACTATCACTACCTTATGAAGAGTAGAAATTTTGGAGCATAAAGTAGATGCTTCATAATATCAGCTATTATTATAAAGCTTTTTTTTTAAATTGAAGGTTAATTCATTAAGTCAGAATAGCTGTAGTTGCTTTGCTATTTCAGAGCCAGTGAGTTTTAATCAGATTGCCGGTCAGCTTTGCAGAAGTGTCCTAGACATTTATACTTCACCAATAATATGTTAGAGAGTTTGTTTTGCTAAAACCTTACTATCATTATCATCATTAATTTTTTAATCAATTTAATAGTATTGCTTCCTTTTATATGTTCTATTGTTTAGTCATTATGGTATTTGGTAGATTTGTAAAAACTTTTTGTGATAATTAGCCATTTTTTGAGAAGGAGGAGACAGAGGGAGAGAGAAAAAGTAGAAAGGGAACTTACATGTGTGAAAGAATTGTTAGTCCTTATTTTATACCCATTTAGTTCTTGAGATTCAGCATTTTCTTACAGATATTAACAGAATTTATTTTAAAGAATATTAACCGTGGGCTTCCCTGGTGGTGCAGTGGTTGAGAGTCTGCCTGCCGATGCAGGGGACACGGGTTCGTGCCCCGGTCCGGGAAGACCCCACATGCCACGGAGCGGCTGGGCCCGTGAGCCATGGCCGCTGAGCCTGTGCGTCCGGAGCCTGTGCTCCGCAGCGGTAGAGGCCACAACAGTGAGAGGCCTGCTTACTGCAAAAAAAAAAAAAAAAAGAATATTAGCCCTTTGTTGTCATTTCCCCCCACTCTATTTGCTTGTTAACTTTATCCTTTTAAGCTTAACGAAGTTTATTTTAGTGTTGCCAAATAGTCCCTTCATAATTGTTTCACCAGTGCTTAGAAACTTAATAAAATTTTTCCTTTACTTTCATCTGATGTTATTAAAAATATTCAACTCTTTCATTTAGGGGAGAGTTCAGTTATTTAAGAATAGCTATCATTTTTTGTAATTCTTCTCATAGTTTTATTGTGCCTCTCTTTTAGCTCTCTGACAAAAGTTATCTGACAATGTTAATCTAAGGAATATGTTCAGACAATCAAAATATTTGTAGGAATGAGAGATCTCAACGACACATTGCTTCATCCTACAAGTAGAGACCAAGTTTACACCCAGACAACTGAAATTCTTTCATTCTTTTACTTTCCTCTTTTGGTCAGGGAATGGTTAACTTTTGCATTTTACCTATCTTTTTAACAATTGTATTTCACATTTTTTATTTAATAGAACTTAACTCATTATGCTGAGAAGTATTAAGTCATATCTCAGTATTTTTCCTCTTGTTTCATTTCTGTTCCTAACTTTTGGTGTTTGCATTAAATGTTCTGTGGTGCATCTGAAAGACCAAGGCAACGCTGGTTGAATCTCATGTGTATTGGTTGATGTCTTCACTTGTTGACTTTTAAAGCACTTACCTAAAATATTAATTTCATTATTAATTTTCATGTGCCTACGATAATGGTTTCATAGTTTATAAGTTCCAAAAGATAGAGAATTAGCTAGATTTCTCTTTCTGAGATGACGTGAACCTGAAAAGATTGAACCCCAACTCAAGTCTCCATCTTTCCTTAGTTTTCTAGATTTGTTGGCTGTAAAATTCTGAGTTTTGCTGTCATTGTTTCAGGTGGTGCTGCTGTGCTCATAGGAATTCTATTTTGCGGTATTTGCAATGCATTTCTATGTATATTATTGACGCAAGGTACAGCTGTTGCTTAAACACACTGCGTGGTTGTATTTGGGGATCAAGATTTAGCCTGTCATTCTCAATAAAGTCTGGAATATTAAAGCTGTGGTCTCCACATCTTATTATTCTTGTCCAATTGTCTAGTCAGCCGGATGGAAAATCTCCATGAGGCGATCTGGAAAGGCCCCATGCAGATTTGATCTGTTTTGTCGTGTGCATCTCACTCCACATTAGCTAAGTCCATGGACAGGAGAATTGTCTGCTTCCATTATCCACGCGAGGAGGCATTGGAGTTCCCGTTGGGGAGCTGGGGAAACCTTGCTTTCTCTCCTGTTCTCTTCCCTGTTGGAATTTTGGCCTTTTTTAATTGCTTGTTTAGGTGAGTAACCGCCAAGTGTGTTATTGTCCCGGCTTTGTGACTACTATAAATATTTGTGAGTCACAGATGTGTGGTGAAGTTCAGAATACATGTTCTTTCCTTCGTTTTGTGTTTAAGTCGGGCTGGGAATGGCATATGTGTACTGTTCATTCTCAGACACCGATTTGAGGGGCAGAGGTGTGTGGGGTTAATTGCTTGGATTTGAAGCTTTATGTGTGTGTGTGTGAGGATACTGCCCCCTTGATTAAACTGTGCGTAAGATATTTTTTTGGCAGAAATCTCCAAAGGGCATAAAAATGACCCCATGTTTGGATTTTTGGATTTCAGGGGACTTGAGGTTTTCCTGCCTTGTGGTCTCCAGATCAGAGTATTGGAGAGGCTTCTATAGCTGCAGGGTTACAAACCTAATCAGTTCATGCTTTATCCACTGGGGCCTTTCATGCGGTTTTCATGTGTGTTTGTGTCTGTTTTAGCCTCCCAGGCCACAAAGGGAGCAGAGTCATTTTGTTTCATTTGCTTTTGCATAAAGCTTGGGCAGTAACCACTCTTGGTTAAACCAAAGCAGAAAAAGCAAAGGTTGGAGAGATGGTCAGGAGGTTCTGGGAAGTAAATACCAGCATATTCTCGTATAACAATGTCTCAAAATAGTGATCATATCTTCCACTTCCAGCATTGAGGAATTAGGTGGGTATATCTAAATTGTTTATCATTGCTCAGAATTTTTTTGGGGGATGGGGGGAGGTGACCGCCCTGCTCACAGCTTCACAGCCTTTGAGAGCTCTTCTTCCTCCTTCCATAGAAAGTCACATCCTTGCTACAGTGATGGTGAGGCTCTTGCCCCAACTGGCCAATCACACATCCCATCTGGTGGCCACTCTGAACAGTTCTACTTGAGGCCAAGACTCCAGCTTGGACATCAAAATCCCATTCCTTCTCTTCTACTCAAAGACCCTTTCTTTCTTGCGTCATCAGTTTTTATTTTCCCAGCTCTGTTGGATCTTTCCAATGGAATGCAAACATTAAACCATTAAAAATAAATGAAGTGTTGGCTTGAATTTCCCCTCCAGCTATGACCTAGTTCCTTCTCTGTACAGAAAAATTCCTTGAAAGCATTTGTTTGTATTTATTATCCTCAATTCCTGTGTGTCCACTTCCTCTTGAACCCACTTGGACCACACAGTCCTTCCATCAATCCTGCTATGTTGCTACATCCAGTGGCCGACATGCAGGCAGCATCACACGTGACAGGGTCAGCAGCGTTCCTACAGTATAATCCCTCCTTCTCAGCTCCTTGAAGCACTTGCTCCATCTGGCTTCAGGACACCACCATTCCCTGGTGTCACTCCACATCTCTGGCCATTTACCTCAACTGCTCATCTCCCTTCCCTACTGGAGTCTGAAGGGTTCAGTGCCTTGACTTCACCTCTTCCCCTGCCATCCTCACCACTTGAATAAGTTCTGCCCTACCCATAATGTAGGCTCCATGAGGGCAGGGATTTTTGCCTCATTTGATCATTGCTCTATCTTCAGGCATAGCGAACGGCCTGAGACATAAAAGCTGTCAATGTTTATTGGTTGGGTAGATGGATGGATGGATCTTTTGGGAGTTTTCAAACTGGATAAGAAAAACCCTATTTCTAATTTGGATACAGAACTGGAAGTACATGAGATTGTCTGCAAGAGGAAGGAATGGGATTATTCACCCTCTACCCCCAACCAGAGTTTAGTGCACTTGGTATAATTTTCCCCATATTGTCCAGCAGGTGGGTACTTACTTGTTCACCGATTCTCAATTCACATGTCACCTCCTCTATAGACCCTTATCTTCTGTCTCCATGGCTAGATAAATTACATGGCACATCCTTTGTGTCCCCACGTTCCTGGGCATGTCCCTACAATGGCAATTTAAAGTTGGATTCATTGTACTGTTCCTTGTAAACACGCAGTCTTTCCTTTTCAGACCAGGAAACCCTTGACTTGATTGTGTTCATCTTCCCCATACTCAACACACAATAAGCACTGAATACGTACGTGTTATTTAGTGAAGTGATTCCGACCAAAATTTTGTAAAACATGATTTACTGTAACGGTCCTTAAGAGTGTGATAAGAATGTGCTCCTGCAGCCTTCTGATTATGCTATGTTTGATTTAAGATGCTTATTTCATGATTTTGCAATAATTAAATAATTAGATTTGTGGTAGCCATTATGGACTGTCCCCATATTGTCCAGCTGAGGCCATTCATTCCACTGTTTTTCCAGAGTGTTTGCTGCTTTCTAGTGTAAGTGCACATCATTCATAGTACTTCTTAGAGAGGAAAGACTGCACAATCCTTCCGGAGTCTGTTTCTCCCTGATGGTTGTCTATGAGTCGAGAAGATAACTGGAGGAGAAGTTGACAGTAGTCTAGTATCACATAGACCAAGACCAATGGCCCCCTCCACCACGCAGTAGGATCAGGTGTCTGCTTCTTCCTGGCATTTAACATTTCTTAAATTGAGTGTTCACACACACTCTTAGTATTGCACTGGAATTTCATCTGTATCGTCTTCAAGGAGTACATATTATTAAATGTAAAATAGCACAGAGTAGCATGACTCTTAGGTTCTGGGGCTGACCAGGCTCAGAACTCTGAAGTCGTATTTCCTGTAAAGCAGATATCAGGGATGTGCATGTTCAAACAACAGCACTGATGTGCCTTTACAGAGTCCCTGCTATGCTGGGAGCACAACTCTGAGTCAGTTGAATATGTATATCTATAGACAGATAGGTAGGTAGATAGAGAGATAGATATAAATAGATACAGATATGTTGATAGATATATAGGTTTGTAGATAAAGGCACAGATAGCACTAGCCTTGAGCTCATGAAGGTCACTAAAGCAGGAATACAATCAATGAAATAAATGTCTAAAACAGTGTACTAAAGCCCAGCTTTGTGGCTTAATTATGAGTTTCTGATAAGTTAATTGATAGCTACTGAAGGATCCACAGCTGTGCAGCACCTTTTAAATGATCTTTCACTGACTTGGTGCTACAAGCACGTGCACATACACATATACACACAATGGTTTTCATTGGATGGTGTGGACCGCTGGCCACCATTTTTATCACCCATCCCTGAACACATACACATGTTCTGAGCTGAGCTGTGACCAGCAGGTAGGAAGCTTCCACAGGCCAGGCACACAGTAGGACCCAAAGAAGAAGGAACAACATCAGTGAAGCATGGAATGACCACGTGTTTCCCATACAAACGCTCATTCTGAAATATCTTCACTGAAGCAAGCATATTTTTAGTAGGCAAATCCAGTTCTTTTCTCCCAACTATGGCTTTTCTCTCTTTTTTCTGGAATTCCTTCCTAAATCTGTTTGATATGTAGTTTCATGCTAACTTGATCATCCCACTGCTATATTTCTAGGAGCTGATTACATTTCTTTTGCAGCTTTCTATTTTATATGCTTTTATGCTCTTCTAAGATTATTTCATAATCCAGATGTAATTAGGGTGGTGTCAAGGTCTTAGAAGTTTTTTCTGGGATCTCATAATAATAGCAATAATAAGAAAAGTGAATTATGATGGTCTAACTTTGTTCTGTGGTTATAATGTTAAGTGTCATGTATACTCTAACTTTGACTGTTATTTTCTGGTTCAAGTTTTGTCTTTATGGAAGAGCATTTACAAGGTCATTTTTGTTTTCTTAAGCAAATCCTGACTGGTCAGAGATACCTACAGCTAACATTTCTAACCACAGGTGCATGGTTTGTGAAGACTATTGATTTGGAGTAGGTTCTTCTTTTTCCGAATGCAGGCCAGTTCCCCGTGCGTAGAAAAGGTGGAGTGTAAATATTCTATGTCACCTCCACCTGCCGGCATGTTTGGGTCTGAAGGACTTGGACCAGTTAAAAAGAGGAGGTCATTGAACAGCCCCTTGTAATGTGGAAATGATAATAGAAATTTGATAGAGGTTCTCCAGCATTTCATAATATGGAACATTTTATAAACCACTGGTACTAACTTAGCAATAGTTCATACCAGTGGCTAAAGTTATTTGAGCACACCCTACATCCCAGGCACTGGTATAACTACTTTATTTATATCGTTTCATCTTCTCAGCAACCATACACAGCAGGTTCTAATATTATCCACAGTTTAGAAATGAGTAAACCAAGGCATGGAGAGGTTAAGAAACTTGCTAAGGTAATTTAGAGGTTACTCGGACGCTGACCCCAGTGAATAATTTATAACTTTTGAATCCACAGTGTGTTTTACCCCCTTTATTTTACAATGGTCACCAAGGGAGCTCCCATGGCAGACTATTACAGAGAAGAATTATAAAGCAATAGACCCACCTATCCTAAATGTTATTTAAAAGCAGCTATAGGTTTCTGCACATAGTATATTCGTTTTATTTCACTGAGGCAGCAAGTATTTTGAGGGTTGGAACCCACTCTCCCTGTGTAATTTCCTTGCAGAAAACACATGATTGGTGGTTAATCTTAAACAAAAATTCATCATGGATAAAACATCTGTATAAACACATGGTGCCTCTGAAGCATCTCTTCCTGTACACGGGGGTCATCAGGGGCATCCCAATTAATGTCGGGTTGGAAATTGTGTTTCTATTATTGTTGTAACACACTAACCATTTTCTTGAAAATTGCAAGGAAAGTGACAAGGAGAAATAACCTGTGTCCACCCACCTGCTCTCTCCAAACAGATCTTTATTGAGTACACACAGGGTAGGAACTCTTTTAGGTATTGATGATATACTGGCTAATATGAAGCCTCCTACTTCTCATGGAATGTATGTTTTGGGGGAGAGTTGGATTATAAACGCTAATAGTAACATATAGTGGTAAGTACAATGCGGAGAATCCAGATAGGGTCACGTGATAGGCAGTGACTAGGGGGCAACTTTGGGCCACCTGTGTGCAGTGGGGAAGGGGAGAGTGGTGTGAATGGAGAGCAAGAGATGGGCAAGTGTTAGGGTGCATAGCACTTTGTAAGACAGGACAGGACACCTCGCTATTTATTATGGGCATTGGGAAACCTTTGCCGAAGTAGCAGTGGGACAGGATTTATTTGCATTTTTAAATTGTCATTTAAATTTTCGTGGTCGCCATGGAGAAAATGGATTGTAGAGCAGCAAGAGGGGAAGAAGGATGACCAGCTAGATGGCCATCACAGGGGACCGGGCGAGGCATGGTGGTGGTACTGTCTAGGGTTTTGGTGGAGAAACTGGATGGATGTGGCACGTTTCTAGAAGCAGGGTCAGAGGTACTCTGGTGGCTTGGGCACTGGGGGAGAGGGGAAGAAAAATTAGGAGCCATAGTAAGCTTTAGGTTTGAGTAGGTTGTTGGATTGTGGACCATTTACTGAGACAGAAGTTCTGGGGACTTGGGTAGATTTTGGAAGGAAAGTCAGGGATTATCCTAGGGTCATATAAAACTGGGGTTGAAGGTCAGAGAGAATAAGCAGTCATATATGTGAGTCTGGACTGTCTGGGGATGATTGGGACCAGAGATCAGTATTGTGGAGTCACCTCCATATTTGACAGTATTTCAAGTCCAGGCCTTTCACCCAGGAGAGACTGTAGTGAGTAAAAGGGCACCTCAGGCAGAACCGTGGGTGTTGGAGGCTTTGAGCAGGGGGCTGGTATCCCTTGGAGAGCACTTCACAATATTCTGCTTGACGTACTAGTGCTTTGCTACTTCAGAAGTGATCTTAAAAGGGACAAAAAGTCCCAAAGGTAATTCTCCCCTTGAGGGATTTCATTCAACGTGTTAGCAGCAAAATTCTTCACTGTTGTAACCTAAAATGCCATTCTGGTTATGGGAAATAAGGTCATATCCTTACAGTGAAGTAGAGTAGTCCCTTGGTACCTGCAGGGGATTAGTTCTGGGACCTCCCGGATACCCAAATCCGAGGATGCTCAAGTCCCTTATATTAAATGGTGGAGTGCAGTGAATATAGTTGGGCCTCAGTTTCCCCAGATTGATCTGTGGTTGGTTGCATTGCAGATATGGAAATTGCTGATAAGAGGGTCAAGTGTATGTGATGTAATGTAATTTCTTTTCAGCCTTTATTTTGCTTTTTTCTTCCAATCAGCAGTTCTGGTTCCCACCGTTTCTCAAAAACAGTCTCTTGCCAGTTGAGTCTTGGGAGGCATGGGGCAAGGTGTGACGTGGGTTTTAACGACCTACCCAGTTTTCTTTGTTAACAACATGCTACTTTCTGACATTAAAATTTTGTGCTACTATTCTCTCATCCCTCAGTGTGCTCTTTTAATTACTGTAATTATATTCTTTTCCAGGAACCGTGGGCTAGTGAAAGTTCAGTATTTAAGAGGCCTGGGGAATGTTTTTGCCAGTGAATTTCACATTCTGAACGTCATTTCTGGCAGCCATCCGCCTATTTGTTGACTAAATGAATCTCTGTGAACATTTGCAATGTGCTGGGTAAGAGACTCTATGACATGCTGTTAATAATAACACAGCGGGTAATGATGCAGGCCAGAGAGCCACTCAGTGTCTGATTCCCTGCAAGGATTCTAGTTAACCTCACTTGCATTGATAACACCTTTTGTAAAAGGCTCAAAGATACAAATCTTAGGATGTCACCAGAATTTTATCAGTGGCTTAGAATTTTGATTTCTGTCAAAGAGAAATGCATTGAGCCGATTAATGTGAAGTTGAGGACTCTCATTTCTCCTAGTTAGTGAAAATAAGATTTCGCACTGGCCATTAAGATTCCCCGAGACGGATGTGTTCTGCTGTGAGCCAGGATATAGAGCTGTATATTGAGAAGTAATGGGTTTGAGCGTCCAGAATCCACACAGAGACCGTTGTGAAAAGGACACCCATAATTTGTAAGGCACAGTGATCAAGCACTTGTTAAAACTGATGAGCTGAACTAAAGATTAAGTTACTTTTTTCCAGTGTGTCATTTCATATCCTTTTTAAGACTAATTTTATTCCATAGTTTTTGGGATTAGAAACAATATACAGCATCTTTAATGTTGATACCAGCGAGAGTCCGATAAAAATTCAACAAGATGAAACAACCCAATAACACTAAAAGATGCTTGCAAGGATCAGCTAAAATAATAAATGTATTTCTCTCCCACTTTACCACCTAACGAAAAAGGCTGGGACTTGATTACTTGCAAAATTCTAGGAGATGACAGAGCTGGAAAACAAACTCAATGAAAATGTCAGGAACTGGTTCTCTGGTGGACTGTACCTCACGCTAGCCTTCTCATTTCTTTATCTCTAAAGTAGAGAAAAACCCTGACGCCACATACCTTTTTTAAAGAGACAGAGAGAAGTTTCTCCCTGTAATTCACCCCATTTCATATACACAGCTACACTGCTTTACTTTTGGGATTCCTGATTCTCCCAATGCTGGAGATAGTTTCTGAGCTAAACATACCATGTATCTGTTCTGATAAAAAAAAAAGTCCATCCTCTGGACAGCACAGAGTAGTATTTGTAGCTGAAAACTCCCAAACAAACAATCTGCCCAGATTTAAGAATTACAAATAGCGCTACATTTAGTAACATCCGCCCCAAGGGGCAGGCAGGACCAGCCACATTATCTACTGTGTGGGTAGTCACATTCTTCTCAGCCAGGGAAAGGGAAAAATGACGTTTGTGCCAATGGTGAAGAGTGCACTTTTGGACGTGTCATTTTATTTATACTGGATCCTTTCCAAGTTTATGCTTCAGTGGGTTTTTGAGTCTTAATTTTAGCACTTGCAGACTGGGAATTTTCTGCTGATTTCCTCTTGTTTTTTTGGCAACCGAAGGACTAGAATGTAATTTGGTTGCCATTTAAAAAAATTATCTATGCTACAAGATAATGTAAACAATCTAACAAGTTGAGTATCACATACAGACAATATTTGTAAATCATACTATGGCCTTAAGGTTAATATCTCTAATATACAAAAAGCTATGTAAATTGATAAGAAAAATTCAAACAGCCCACAAGAAAATGGGCAAAGATATGAATAGGCAATTCACATGTGAGTAAATTCTGATGTCCAGTAAGTAGGTGAAATAATGTTCCATCCACTTCCAACTATCAAAAAAAAAGAAAAGAAAAAGAGAAGAAAACACTTGCTGCTGGTAGTAAGGATGCTAATAAAAGGGGACTCTCACCCATTCCTGAGGGAAATGTGAATTGTTTATATTTTGGGGAAAGCAGTCTGACAATTCTTATTTAAAAAAGTACACATTCTTTGAGGCAGCACTACCACTCCTGGGAATATAGAGTATAAAAATGAAAACACCAGCATACATGTATAAGGGTATGTACATTTGGTGTCTATAGTACCTTTGTTTTCAGTGCTCTCCTTTGCCCCCCAAAATCTATAAAAACTACCCCAAATATTATGTATCAACTGATTATATATTATGTATCAATTATATTATAAGAATGCCTATGATATGATGCAGCCTAATGTAAAGACTAATTTAAATCACTCCTGGTTAACATGGAGAGATTTTCCTAATCAGTGAGAAAAGTAGATCTCATGTTATAAAGCAGAAAGACATTCATCCCCCAAGTCTGTGTACCATGTTTGTGTGTGATAGGTGAACATGGGGAAAGATCTAGACAGGTATCCACCAGACTGCTAAGGATGGCTCTGTGGGTAGGGGGAGAAGCAGCTTCTGAGAAATGGCCCTACAGTAGGCATTAAGCTTGCAGAAGTATGAAGACTGGGGAATCTGGGGTCATGAACACTAATCCTGTTGCTCTGGATATAGATGAGGTCTGGTTATAAGTAAGATCATCAGAGAGGTGCTTAAAATAATTCCTATAAGGGGTGTAGGCTCTTCTTCACCCCCCAGCCATTGCTTCCTTATGTCAGGAATCCTTTCTCACTGTCTTTTCATAGCCTTCCTTCTCCTTTTTTTTTTTTTTTTTTTTTGTTTGCGGTACGCGGGCCTCTCACTGTTGTGGCCTCTCCCGTTGCGGAGCACAGGCTCCAGACGCACAGGCTCAGCAGCCATGGCTCACGGGCCCAGCCGCTCCGCGGCATGTGGGATCTTCCCGGACTGGGGCACGAACCCGTGTCCCCTGCATCGGCAGGCGGACTCTCAACCACTGCGCCACCAGGGAAGCCCTCATTCTCCTTTGAAAGTTCCCTTCATAGAAGGCAAACATTCACCAGCAGCACATTAGAAATCCTAAGTCTTCTCTTAGGTATTTAATGTCAGATATTTAATATTTCCCCTTCTCTCCAGCACATGAGTAACGTGGTCAAGTCAAAAATGCTTCCTGGGTCTCCTTTTCCCTTTCTATGTGTTCAAATACCATAATTCTCTTGGGTATTATGGGTAGTGACAAATATTATAGTTCAGGTAAATTAGAATGGTGTAACTTTTTATCAAGAGGTGCTGCATAAACAGAAAGGTTGAACCTCATACAGCCTCCTGCACTGCTCTGTGCGTGAATGCTGCTGTTATTACTTAAAAGAAGGGAAACTGGCAAGGGGGTGGGGGAGAGAAAGATGCACGGTGACAACATGTATCATGTGCATCGTGACATACATGTGAGCCAGTGACAAAGGTGGGCGTCCCCATGAGTTTCAGTAGACTCTCTGGTGCACTTTTGGAAAATGTCCAGTGCGCTGTGCTTGGTTCATGATCGTTCACTCTAGTGCCATGTGAGCACACGTACCAGCAAATAACACCAAGGAGAAATGCAGTGGTGCTGCCCTTGGGCAAACTCCCTTCCAGTATTTGAACTCCATCTGGAACCAATATGGTAGCCAGGGGCCCAGCAGAGCACGTCCTGAAGCCAGGGGTTTGGCTGCAGATGTACTAGTAGGGCTTTGAGGATGCACATCAAAGAGTGTCTGCTTAGTTGTAACTTTTCTCTGTGTGACACCACAGACAAACAAAAGTTGTTCTTAATTTGCCCTTCTGAAAACTTGATTTGTTTTTACTGGTTATATGTTGATTTAGTTGGGCTTTGCTGTATCTTGACATACATGGGTTCTTGAGGAAAGTGAAACGCTCCCCAGATTAATAAACAGAAGTCATGTGGTTGTCATTTATAAACATTTAAAATCTGCCGTGCACTTGAGCATGGATGCAGACCCCAGGAAAGCTGAGGCCGCCTGTTTTTTGTTTGTTTTTGTTATTTTGGCCATGCTACGTGGCATGTGGGTTCCTAGTTCCCCAACCAGGGATCGAACCTGTTCTCCCCCCATCCTGCAGTGGAAGCACAGAGTCCTAACCACTGGACCCCCAGGGAAGTCCTGAGGCCTCGAGCATTATCCCTGCTGTCAAGACACTATCGGGTCCGTCCATGGGCTACGACTTCTCGGGCATCCACAGCATCACAAAGGTTGCCCAGCTGTACCCAGGAGACAAGGTAGCTAGGAAGTCAGCATCCATAGTCCGTCATCACCTTGTCCCCTTTAATCCTCAGCTCAGAGGTGCAGGATTCCCTCACTGAGCATGACCGTGATCATGGTTGTGTACCACCCTTCCTCTGCCTCTGCCTTTACTTCCTAAATGAGTCACACAGTCTGGCCAAGACATGTTCTATTTGTGCTTTACTTTGTCCTAAATGGTTATGATGCTCAGGTGGTTGGCCACCTGAGCCCCTCTCAGCACCAGGGGGTTTCAAGTAGAGTAAACCCCATTACTCGTCCTCATTAACATCAGGAGCGTATTTAGGACAAGTTTGTTGCTCTCTGTGTATAAAGACAGATATCAGAGTTCCTGATCTTAAGGATCTTGCCATTTAGCATGCCCTTAGTATTTGTCATCTAGGGAGGGCAGTTGTCACATGCAGAAGATAAAGAACACTCCTGTTGGGTGGCAGGGATTTTGAGCAAATGGCAAGGCTTTGATTGGAATCACGGGAGGACGTCTGATCATTCTGGACTGAAGTCCAGTGCTGTTCCTACTGAGGAAAAGAACTTGGAAAATGGAGCGTGTGCCCTAATTTTGCTCCATCTTTCATATAAAAGGTGCTATGGACTGAATGGTAGTGTCCCTCTGAAGTTCATGTTAAATTTCTAATCCCAATGTGATGATGTCAGGAGTGGGGCATTTGGGAGGTGATTCGATCCTGAGGGTGGAGCCATCATGAATGGGATTAGTGCCCTTATAGAAGAGTCATGAGACTGCTTCCCCCTCCCCCCTTTCTTTCCCCCACCCACCTCTCTTTCTGTGCAGTGTTGGGCACTGCAGGAAAACAGCCTTTGTGAACCAGGAAGAGGGTTCTTACCAGACACCAAAACTGCTAACGTCTTGGTCTTGGACTTCCTAACCTCCAAAGCTGTGAAAATAAATATTAGCTCTTAAAGCCACCTAGTCTAAAAAAAAAAAAGCTACCCAGTCTCTGGTAATGTGTTATAGCAGCCCAAGCTGACTAAGACAGGAGGGCTTTAATAAATGCTAAAATGAAGTTATCAAACAGAATGACTGATAGGCCAGGGTCATGTGGATCTGAGTATCTGTGGCAATAAAGATACAGCACAGAAGTGAAGGAAAAATGTCTCCAGAGACAGGAATGCAGTTATGGAATCAGGTGGATTGAACCTTCAGGATCATTCTTATTCCTCTTAACTTTGAAAACTGTAAGAAGTAATAGTCGGTTCCTACTTTGCAGGTTATAGGCAGTGCCAAGGAATAACTGGGGTCAGATGGGTGTGGGTAGTTGAGAAGAAAAATGCACAAACTGAGATCCCATTCAGGGCTTAAATAAATGTAGATTTACGTGAGAAATTAAAAAATGTTTTATCAAAGCAAATGATGTGCATTAAGTAGAAACAATAAATACATTCTGCCTATACAATCCAGTGGAATCAAATATTTAATTAGAAGTTGCAGCTTATAATGTTGAAAAAAATGTTCTTTGAAAAACAATTGTTCATGAATTGTGTCCAACTGGTTTTTATTTTCTAGTGGGACTTCTTTGGGGTAAAATGTAAAAGCAGCAGCATCTTAAAATAATATAGCAGAGAGTTGAAATGCTTGCTATAAATTGCCTCTCATTTGTTACATGGCAGAATAAAAAGAGAATCTGTATAGGATATAAAATATAATTAGGAAGTTGTCCAATGACTGTAGCAGCCTTCCGATTTTAGCAGCTGAGAAAAGTTTCAGTGGTAAGGAGCTTATAGTTTTCCATAGCTTACAGCTTGTGAGCTATGGAGAATACGTGTCACACGCAGGGGATAAGGAGCTTTCCTGTTGGGACAGGAATTTTGAGCAAATGGCAAGGCTTTCATTGCAATCATGGAGGGGGTCTGATCATTACGACTGGTCATACCAAGTCCTTCTCTCCTCACAGGGCACAGTGCTCCCTAAATTGCAGGGTTTTTTTGTTTCTTGTTTTAGGCTGGAACAGTTTGTCAACCTTGACACTACTTTGGGTAGGATAGTTTCTTCTTATGGGGAGCTTTCCTGTTCATTATAGGAAACTGATCAGCATCCCCAGCCTGTACTCACTAGATGCCAGTAGCATCCCCTGGTTGTGACAGCCCAAATTGTCTCCAGACATTCCCAGATGTTCCCAGGTGGAGGGACTAAAATCGCCCTTGGTTTTGAGTTATTGATCTGAACGCACTCTTCTAAATTAGAAGCAGGACAAATCTAAGTCTTGAAAACGTTGTGTGTATTCGTGTAGCCATACGTCTGTGAAGGCCAGGGCTTGGACTCTATACACTGCAATTTTCCTGTTGCCTTTGACAATATTCCCGACCTTGGGCCAACAGCTTCCAGCCAGTACACGGGCAAGACAGTCCTGCCTGGGGAAGGAGGCGGGCAAGACCTGCAGCTAACAGTGTCTGCTCTCCCCCGCCTCGGGGCCCTGGGAGGCTCGTCTGCATCTAGTTGCTGGGTAGTGCGGGGCCTGCCTTTGATGAATAATGACTTGGGGGCTCACCCCCTAGTTACCAGTGATCAGAAATGGGTTAGAGTGGACCAACGCTGCCACTGGTTAACCCCTACCTTCCCTGACTTCCCACATCTCCAAATCTCAACGCTTTTCTCTGTCATTTATGGATTTTAGAGTGGAAAGGGTGAAAAAAATAAAATTCAACCCCCCCAACTGAAGGTTGAAGAAATTAAGAGTAAGTTTTTCTAAGAGCTTGGAGAGTTAATCTATGATCTGATGACCCTCTACCATCATTTCATTTGCCTCCCTTATTTTAACTGACAACCCTCCAAAACAACACAATGATTAGAGTAAAATGTATACTTGGAGTGTCAAAGTGAGTTTTTTTGATGTTACCCCTGAGACCCATGGATTTTATTGAGCTGAGTGAGCGCAGGTTAAAGCTGACTTTGAAAGGACACAAATTTCTTTTTAAATATTATTTTGTTGTTGCTCAGCTTTCTCAACTGTGTTCCCAAGAAGAATGTTTTCTAACAACGGAAGATTTCACAGTCTGTATCTTTGCGCTGAATCAGAGACCTGATGCAAACTCTAGCACTGCAGAACATGATGTAGATTTGGGAAACTCTTTGAAATAGAGTGAGGCGGTAAAGCAGTGAGTGAATTATAACGATGCAGGCAGTAGTCATTTTGATTTGATAGGTGTTCAGCGTGTCCTCTATTACATACATTTTCCATTTTATTTAAAGGAAAATTCCACCCAATTTGCTTAGACCCACCATCTGGAAATATTTTCTCTCTTTATAGCCTTTTGACACCTTGCCAACTGAAAGAAAAAAAGATAGAGGATGAAAAAATTATAAAAATACTGATTTTAAAGGAATGTGAAAAGAAATGCTAATTTTTCATCTTCTAACACATGCACTAAGTTAAATTAAGATCCTTTAAGTTTTCTTTGGTAAGTGTTTGTCCTCTGGAATGTGCAACAGAGTGTTTAGATTCCCGTCCTTCCTCTTGCTCTCCTTTAACAACTCCGAGGCCCAATACTTCTTACATGTGTCTGTGTTCAGTGATCATCTTTACTGTATTAGGCAGGAGAGCTCCATCTTACAACTGATGAACCCTAGTCAGTGAGCAGTCAAGGTCCTCTGGTTGGTACAGCTTCTTGTCTACTGGCCAGAGACTTTTTTTTTCATTCTTTAATGAAATTTTACTTCAAGAAAACAGTTTTCTGAAAGCTGCATCTTAAAAGTAACTACTGATTGGAAGCACTTACTAGATAAGTCAAGAAGTGGTTGATTTAACATTTGAAAAATACAAGTCTCTGTTTTATTTGGGTCAAATGCCCATCCGTTTACAGATCCATCATGACCCACGGGGACCAGATCTTCTCCAACTCAGCATCGAGCGCACTAAGCCTTGGATGGCAATGAATCACATAAAATTGAGACATATGTATGAAATGCTGTAACATTTATTGAATAGCCATCTATGAAATGGTGTAATATTTACAGCAGACCTGCTATGTGTCAGGCTTGTTTCTAGGAGTTTTTTGAGTGTTACATCAGTCATGGTGAAAACCCTGCAAAGTAAAGGATTTTATTCCTATTTAATAGATAAAGCTGAGGCACAGACATTTTTAACTCTCCCAACATAGAATCATGAAGGTAGATTCATTCCAGGATCTTCTAACTTAAAAACCCTTGTTCTGATTTTGGGAAATATTCTTCTCTTAGTTGTGAATGACACCTGTGGTTGATATTTTCTTCTCATCAGTAGATCTGGTAGGTTTTGCTAAGGGTTTTGGATGACTTTCTTGTATCATTGTGTGAAGGTTTCTAGTAAAGATTGTGGCCAATGTTTTCATATTATGATTAGTAGACAGTAAAACCGTCATTCAAGCAAATGCCTTATAAACATTTGAAAATTGACATATTTCCATCTTAATATATATGCAGAATTCATGATACTTAGAGCACTGAATGTAAATTTATGTTATAAAATCTAATCAGAGGGACTTTTTAATTTTATGCTCATTTGGAGACAATATACTGTCTAGGCATCAGAAGAAAGAGCTGGAGAAAAACTCTCATTTTAGACGAAAGTAATTTTTTCTCACTCATAGTGAATTGCTAGATCTTGAACACAACTGAGAAAGGTTTTCCATATCTTATGCTTCATTTATTGTAAATGAAATTAATTTTGTTTGATGGTATTCTTTAAAGTCTCAGATACTATTGCAATGAAATATGATGATTATAATAATGTCTATTTATGCATGTAATATGTGTTTTCCTAAAATAATAACATAATCAGTTTTCATTTCACAGTGACAAAAGAGTTGGGTATCCTTTTAGATAAACAGGAAATACAGTAGATGATAATTTTGAATCAGATTCTACTAGATAGAAAAAAAAAAGTTAGAGATGTTGTCTCCTAATTTCTTCAGATGAGTTTTACTTTATAGATAGAGATTTTACATACCTATATTGGGACATACCTTGCTTGCGTTCAGTGAAATTCATTTAAAGGGGAAGTAATAAGCTTTGTAAATGCTAGACTGTTGGGGAAACACAGAGTACAGAAATGTTTCAGAAACAAATAAATTATTAATCCTATGTAATTTATTTTTATGAAGCAGATAGAGCTTTTGTTGTCCATGTATAACAAAACATTGTGAAATAATACCTGCTATCATTTGTCTTTCCATTCCTGTAACCAAGTATATGCAACAGGGTGGAAATACATCATGACTTAACTTATCCAGTTTATGCAGCGATTTCAAGCATTCATTCTTACTCTCTCTTCTAACTTTCCCTCTTCTATCCACCTTCCGTCACACACTCCAGCTCACCTTTTCATTCTTTCGAATTCACACTATTGTAAGTCTTGCGCTTCTTCCTTTAGGAGGTCGGACTGAATGTACCAGAAGGTATCCCAACATAGCAATGTACACCAGCCCATTGATGTGAGTCCTAGCTCCACCCTCCCCGATAGCACGGGCATGCCATGTAAGCCTTACATACTCTTCGCCTAAACTTCCTAAATCTCATCTAAGTCTGCAGAAGCCGGTTGAATTCCTTCTCACTCTTCTCCACCCAATTCCCTTATTTCCAATTAGTCCCATCTCTAGCAAGTATATACTTTTACATTTGCTATCATAGGTGGTATATGTTTAAGTCATGCCCTTTCTCTTTCCCTGGAGTACTCTAATAGTGATTTAGGGAAAGATTTTTGCCCACTGTCCTGTCATTGGATAAGGTTATATCCTATTCTCCTGGGGACGTGCCTGTCATTCCCAAAGTTTTCTTCACTCTGGCCCCAAGGAGCCCAACACGTGGCCGCCTGACCTCATGGCCCCTAGCTGGGAATGCAGATTTTGTTTTACCACCTACTAGCAATAATTCCACATACATTTCACATGGTGGGTTATATGGAATGGTAGACACTGTGGATGAAACACCAGAGATTGCTGATGGATGCATGGATGGATGAACTCTGTGTTTTGGTCATGAAGTCTCTTTATACAGGAAAATATTAACAATGGGGACTGTTCAGTGTTGAAAACAATAGTAAAGTGGTAGAGGAATCACAGTAAAAGTGGTTCATAGTTCCTTGCTTTATATGATGCTCTTAATATGAAAGTCTAAAGATTCTTAGCCAATCAAGATAGCCATTCCAAAGATAAGTCATTTACATATAGGATAATCTGGGAAGTGGTTGACTATATTTTTTTTTCATAGAAAGAATTCTCTAGCTTAATTGGAACAAGCAGCAGAAGAAGAGAAGGGTAAAGGAATCCATGACAAGATTGAATTTCCACCATCATTTACAAGGACAGGACACAGCCTTCTTGAAGGAGACTGTCTTTTAATTCCAGGGATGGATTTAGCTAAGACCCTGTGTCTCATTCTAAATACAGCTCTAGTACTGGCAGTCACAATATCATTTGACCTTACTGAGCCTCAGTTTATCCTCCTGTAAATTATAATTTGTGGTATTTTCTAATTGTAACTGTATATTCAATGTAAGTCTTTCTACTTGGTGGGCACAAGTTTAACTTTCTTTCTTTCTTCTTCCATCCCTTCCTTGTGGGTAGTTCACAGCACAGTTTAATTCTTTGAGTTGGGGATGAGCCACCCTTCTGGCAGTGGGTGAAACATGGTAATGATGTGACTTGACCATCAGTCTATGGGTGACTTAAGAGAATTGCCCAGCTTGTTGTAGTTGAGGATAGTATATGTGAGACAGGTGGCTTTTATCAAGCTGCAGCTGGGGTCACACTTTTGCTTTCACTTGATGTTGCTTGGATATGGGCTGGATATGTATGGCCCCTGAAGTGGCTGAATTCAGAGGATACCCGTGGTATAGACAAGGCACAGAGTACAAATGGATGACAAAGAGTCTTCTCTTACTTGACTGCTTTAACCCAGTGGCCTAGCTAAGTGTCCAATTAAGAAGATTTATTAAAGTCTGGAGCCCCACAAGATAATCAGCAGCATAGCAGAGAACATGACAGAGACATGCCATTTTATTTCTTCCCGTCCATCGTGCAGCCATCTGACGCTGTTTCTTTTGGCTGGGCTGGAACAGCTAGCTTTAGTATGCATGACGTTGGAGAATAATTTTTGGAGTGGTGCTGTAAGCTATTTTATTTATGGTTACACAGTTTTTCAAATTATCACAGGGTGAGATGCAAAATGCCTTTTATGAAAAAAACGTCCAGATGGAAATTGTCATTTGCTGTAACTCAAGAATAAATAAAGTGAGTAGGTACAGAATGCTTTGTTGTGGAAGTGTAAGCAGCTTGTATGCCTTTTTTTCCTTACTTGCAGATTGTTTTATTTACTTATTTATAATCTGTGAAAAGAATAGCCTGGATGCTTTGCAAGATTAAAGACCAATGAAATGGAAATCCCAATCCTGGGGAGATTGACAGCTGACTGCCCAGGGAAACCAAACATTAAAACAGCCCCAGGAAAATGGAACAAAATGCTTTGAAAAGGTGAATAAAGAAAGGTCCTACCTTTTGGAGCCCACGTAATGTCAGAGAAAATTTATTAGTTACACATAGGATAATTTTAATAAGATCTTAGGCTCTCACTGGAGTTCTTTATTATTATTGTTATCATTTTTTACTTGCTAATAAATAGACTGACACAACCGTACGATTTCTTTTGCCCTATTTTAGATGTAGGTACATGCTTATCTCTTATTTATACACTTTCCTTTATTTAATGAGAACAAATGAAAGATGCCAGAAAATAAAACCTCTAGCACTAACTTTTTTTTTTTTATAAATTTATTTATTTTTGGCTGCATTGGGTCTTCATTGCTGCGCATGGGCTTCCTCTAGTTGCGGCGAGCGGGGGCTACTCTTCCTTGTGGTGCGTGGGGGCTACTCTTCCTTGCAGTGCGCGGGCTTCTCATGGCGGTGGCTTCTCTTGTTGCAGAGCATGGGCTCTAGGCACGCAGGCTCAGTAGTTGTGGTGCACAGGCTTAGTTGCTCCGTAGCATGTGGGATCTTCCCGGACCAGGGCTTGAACCCGTGTCCCCTGCATTGGCAGGTGGACGCCCAACCACTGCGCCACCAGGGAAGCCCTCTAGCACTAACTTTTAATTAACAGTTTCTAGGAAAGAAAAATTCTCATGATAAAGTAAAAGCTAAAAGAGTTTTTACCTATCAAATTAGTTTTACAGGAAGATACATAACTTTTTTATTAAGCTTGCATCATGCCTGGGTACAGGGGAAAAACCCTCAGCAAAGGATATAGGATCACACTTAATCTCAGCATGAGACCGCAGAGCAGTAGGTGGTCTTACTCATTTGTTAAAACCACAGTTTTTCCAGAAGTCTTTTTCTCTGCCTGGAGACTTTGGTTTGAGCAGCTGCAAATGAGGGACGGGAACCGTCCCGGTAACAGCACAGACACCCCATCTCGTGCCTCTGTCTGAGGCACTTTCACTCCGTGGCCAGGTGTGTTCAATCATTTCGCAACAACTCCTCAGGGAGGGAGGAATACTTATCCGCAGGGAGGAACTTAGTCATGGAAAGGTTTAAGATGTGAAGGTCTCAAGGTCAACCCGTAGATCAATTATGGAGCAGCCACCTAGGAGCCGCTGTGTCTCCTCCACACGTAGGTAAATGGATCTTCCCAGATGTGGGCTGGGAGGGAGAGCCTGGGGCTGTGGGTACATTGGACACCGATGGACAGACAGACAGAGGACCCGGCTTTTAGTTCTTGCCCAGCCATCAACTCAGATCCCCAAAGTTTTTGTTCTAGTTTCTCCCTGGCCAACTGTGCCGGTGACTTGGTTGCCCAGATTTGCCTGAAAAGGGTTTTGGACTACATAGCTGAGAGATACAGCCCCGGATCCTAGATTTCACACTAGCATATTTGACCCTGAAGGTTTAGAGAGGCATGTTTGAGTGAGTGGTTATCTTTTGGTTTTCCTGTGGAATTGTTTCCATGTGTCTTTAGCCACATCTCTAAACTTTCAGATAATAAACTGCACTTTTATGTTTTTGTCGATTAGCCAGGGTGCCAAGGAATAATCGAAGCGTGGCTGGTTGGTACCAGATCTCCTGTGTCCTTGTTTCAGCTCTGTTATCAGCTAGCTCCGTGGTTCTCTGGCAAACGACTTTCCCTCTTGCGGCCTCAGTGTCCGTGTCTGCAAAAAGAAAAGGTCGAAGTAAAATCGGTGGTTTCTAAACTGTGTTTAAAATGGCCCCAGATTTCCCCCAAAGTGCTCTGGGCGGAGGGGTCAAGGCTTTTGAACATAGGGTTCTGTTATTAGGAAAAAAGACTGCAAATCAGCAGACCGAAGGTTCCTGGAGCTCGGTATGAGTCTGTGACATTTATTTAAAAAGTGTAACTTAAAAATTTACAGAAAGTATTACATATTACAGAAGGTATAACATAAAATTAGCTTTGGGACTGTTTTCAGTTTAGAGTGGCTGCAGAGTGGAGTGGTTTAGAGACCCTGGAGAGACTGCTTCCTGGGTTCAAATCTCAGCTCTGCCGTTTACTATGACCATAGGCAAGTTTCTTAATGTCCCCGTGCCTCAGTTTCCTCATCTGTGAAAAGAGGACTGTAGCTTCTGGTGATAACGGTTGGTCAGTGTAGGTTCACTCTGGTGGAGGATGTTGATTGTGGGGAGGCTCTGCATGTGTGAGGTCAAGGGGCACGTGGGAAATCTCTACCTTTTCCTCAATTTTATGACAAAATGAAAGCAGCTTTAAAAATATAAACTAATATATTAATTATCCATAATTAATATATGTAAAATTAATATAAAGTCTATTAGTTTAAAAAGAGGATAATAATGATATTCTTTGTTTCATTGGGTTGTTTTAGGGGCAAGATGGTTAATAACTGTAAAATATTAAGAACAGCACCTGGCACCTAGAAGCACTGTGTAAGAGTTAAATAAATGAATGCTCATCCACTGGAAAACTTGCTTTGTAACATGGAGAGAATTTCTGCAATTTGTGAACAGTTTCGGTATTTTCTGCATGTCCAATGTGTTTCCACCTTGGCTTCATAAAGTGGGAGATTAAGGATTTGTGTAGAGCAGAAGTTGCAGGCCAAGAGAAAAACTTGGGCAAGTTTCGGAAATATTGACATTCTAGAAGTGGAAAAGTCTAGTGTGGGTAAGAAGTGTGTGCTGGGAAAGTTTAGTGGGCTTATGTCTAAGAAGGGCTTAGCTTGTGCTGGAGCATAATGCAGGGTTGCAGGATTCCTTGCTATAGGAATTGTACCTTCCAGCTAATGGTGGTGGTGATCGTGATGGTGGTGGTATTGATGGTGGAAGCGATGTTAATGGTGGGATGGTGGTTTTGATGTTGATAGTGGTGGTGATGATGGCGGGGTGGTGGTGATGGTACTGGGACAGGACAGGAGACTCTCCTCTTTATCTTAAGTAACTGTTGTGCTGTCCCCACCCAGAGCTTCCAGGCCAATTGATAAGAAAAGGCTCAGTTGACTCTTGGGACTGAAGGCAGAAAGCCCTTAGCTGCAAGGGGAGAAGAGAGGTGGGGATAGGCAGCTAGCTTTCTTTCTTCTTATACTTCATGGCTGACCCCTGTGAAGGTCATATAGCCTCTTCCGCGGGTGCTTACTTGGCTTCTAATTCTGTTACCCATCTGCAAAGCGAGACAAAAGCAGCCAGGTAGCTGAGAGATCAAAGGACGCTTCCTTAGGACATTCAGCGTTCCTGTTCAGGTTTTTGAAATGGATTAGGTGAAGGCTTTGCTTACAAATTTTGACAGTGTTCATTTCATTTACCAAACTGCGCTGTCTTTGTTACTGTGGTAACAAGCACATTATCTGGTTTCCGTTATATAACTATTTTGTGAAACCCATGGTTTATTGTGGCGAAATTGTGTGTTGTACGGATTAGGATACGGTTTGGATTAATATGTGTAGCACATTCTGTTTACAGGATCATATTGGCACAGTAAGCAGACAAGAAAATGGAAGTACGAAGAAAAGATTGGTACGCTCCCTTTTTACGTGTAGTCCTTCTGTTATGTCACAACTCAGAAACTTCTTTGAGATACTAACTTTGTATGTAGCAGTGATTCTCAGTGGGAGGGAGGGTGATGCCAGGCCCCACCCACGCGCCCAAACCAGGGATATTTGTCAATGTCTAGAGACATTTTGATTGTCAAGACTATTGTCTTGAGCTACTGGCATCTCCTAGGTAGAGGCGAGCAATACTGCTAAACAGCCTCCAGTGCTCAGACAGCTCCCCCCAGCACCATCCCTGCCCCAACAAATGCCAATAATGCTGCAGTTAAGAAACTCTGGTATGTAGTGTTTATTCTGTGAGAAATTTGATAGAATAAATTTCTCATTTTAGACTCTCTTGTTTTCCATTTTCCAAATTTCATGACAGTGAACATCTAATCTTTACTTGAAGACCTCTTTGAAATCTGTGTAGCACAAGAAACCTTCTTGCACTGGACTAATTTCTTTTTATATCTTCTCTGTCTGTTCTCTAGATACAAACATTTCCAGTTTAAATGTTAACGCTACAGCTATCTTACACATTTCCACTTGGTATTTTTATCAATTCTTAGTAATCAACTTATGTATGTGTTTATTCTTCCCAAATTTGGTTAAGTTTGATACTTGAAGCATTCGTACAAATCAAAATACTATTTTTTGATATCCATAATTCCTTTCATTGAAGAGAAAAATCAGTGTTTCTTTTACTGTCAAAGCAGAAATACATTCAAATCTCACTGGGTTTGAATATTGACATGAGGATAGTTTGTTTCATGTCTGAGGAAATATTTTTAGCTTTCTGCTTTTCTAGGCTTTAATTATTGTATTTATTTTTAATAAATCTAGGGTAGAGTCTTTATGAGACTATTCCCGCTAGCCAAACTTTGAAAAGCCTGTGTTATGCTCTCTTTTTCTTACGATATTATAAATAGATATCCATGACTTTGCCAAACTTAATGATGAGTAAGCAGTTGCCTTTAGGAAAATGTATCTATTTGGACGATTCCCGCTCTTGGGTGTGTGAAGCCCTCTGAGACAGAGCTGATTTGGTGGTGTCATTTTCACTGTGTTCTGTTTATCTAATTTCTAACAAATTCTTTCTCCCATGTCCATTTCTCTGACTAGTTAAGCCAGGGGACATGAATTAGCGTCATCATGGGGAATTAGAAAACCAAAGTTCCTTTTTTCCTGGTAGGTAAAGGAAGAGCCCAGACGTTCATCATTCTTGGTCGTTTCTGCTGGCCTGTGGGTCCCTTTCTCCTCCTGGCCTGTCACGTGGGTGTGTAAGATGCAGGCTGTGTGTACTTAGGGCAGCTGTGCTGGTGTCCCCTCTTACAGACATTGTCTATCCACACACGTCCTCCAGGTGGTCCATTCAGCAGTAAGGAGTAATGGGTGATATGGAAGAGAATCTAGAAGATTCAAAGTCCCCCTTTTAAAAGGCCATGCAAACGAATTCATGATTACTGACCCTCAGCTGGGCACCAGGCACCCTGGCAACCTTTTGCAGGTTATTATATTAGCTCATTTAGTCCTTGCAAATCATCCAGCGAGGTGGGCGTGGTATCCTTATTTCACCTCACAGAGCTGAAATCACTGAGCCAAAGTTTTTATTTCTGTGTTTGGCTCACGTCTGCCCAGCTCCAAGTAATGTATTCTTCTCACTGTGTCTCTCCACTGGAACCCCACTGGCTTTTATACATTATAAATCATTCAGTTCCATGAGAGTGAAGGAAGGTGACCAGGTGTGGAAGGAATGCTGTCCTGGGCCTTCAGAAACTTACCTTTAAATATGGCTTAAAATTAGGAAAGGTGCTGCATATGAATGGAAAGTTTGAGAAGCCCTGAGATAGACCAAGCCATAGCCCCTGGATGATAGGGAGGATTTTTGTGAGAGCATGTAGGACAGTCCCCGTTGTGGGATTCCTGCAGAATTTTGGATCTCTGGGGAGACCATTTCTCTGTGAAGCCATTTTCTAAGTGTTATTCAGATTCTCTGAAGGGACACAAATGCTGTAACAGCAGGTGTTTTGAACACCCTGCTTTGTTTCCTGACGTGTGCAAACACAGTCTCCGGGGACGTTCCTGGAGTTGGCTGCTTGGGCCTGTTATTTCACGGTAGGATAAAATAATGAGTATCTTGATTAACTTTCTGTAATTCTAGAAACTGCTTTCAAACCACATGGCTCCTTAGTAAATCAGTGAGAGAACATGCCTGAGAGCTGGTTACCCTCTAGTCAGCCTTTCTTTGGGCGGCTGTATAATCCCTTCTGGAATCTAGTACCTGTTGGAAAGAGGGAGACAGCAAAACAGCCCATTGCTTGTTGGTTTAGGGTTGGAATGCCAGCATCCCCCTTACATGAGTTAACCTTCAGAAGTCACCTGAGACGGTCTACCTGGAAGGCCTTAGTGTTTGTTCATTTGTGGTTATTTTCATCCTGTGATCTCAAGAACTAGCTATCAGAGGTTAGTCTAATCATGATTTCTGCCTAATAAGAGGAAATTATTTGTCTTCAAATTATGTGCCAATGGGACACTGGAATGATCCTTTATAAGAGGAGCCTTCTAATCACTCATCATTGCAAATATACATTTCAAAATAATTTGATTAAATAAGGAACCTAGTGATATAGTGTTAGAGACTTTGAGCTGTTACTAAGTCTTATAAATGGTTTAGCCTTGGCTTAGAGATTTATCATTGGTATTAGCAAGTTATGGGTAACCAAGCTGCAATCTTAGGCCTGCTTTTCTCCCATATATATATATATATATATGAGAGGGCTAGTTGAAACCACTTGACTTTATGACTTTGAGGAAGGCTGATGGTGGAGCTGGACTTCCCAACCACTCCTGTACCTCTTCATTTGTCTCACAAACATTGACTGTGTCTCCATAATGTTTAATATCTGAGTTGTCTATTGTGATAAAAATAAAGTCTACTAATAAGACTGTCTCTGCCCATGGGCTGATGCTGTATTGAGGATACAAGTCCATGAAGAATTATATCACTTTGTAAGTGGCATGATAAAAGATACATGCAATGGGTTTTGAGTGCAAGGTCCAAGGAACAACTAGTTCTCATGTGGGATGAGAGTGGGTAAATAAACATGCCGTTGCAGATGCATCTGAGGTGGGCCTTCACAGGATAGGAGGAGTTGTAGTTGGGAGAAGCCATTCTAAGCGTAAAGAGTGAAAGGGGTGTGTAAAGGTAAACATGCTGGTGTCTGAAGAATTCTGAATCATGCGTGGTGCCTGGTGGAGGGTGAGACGGGAGTTTGGAGTAAGATTGTGTTGCATCTTGCCAGCCATGCTCAGGGACTGTCCCCAGGATCAAATGCAGAGGGTCAGGACAGAGGCGTTTAAACCATGTTGGGGATAGATGGAAGAGAAAGAAAAAGCCAGTCATGATTCAACCAGAACACTGGCTGGGGCAGGGAGAGAGGAGCATTCACCATGTACCATTAATATATGCCTGGTGACGTGTTGGGAGCATTAAAAGCATGAGCTTGTGTGGTCCTCACACAAACCATGACAGTTAGATGGTCCTAGTATTTTAGATGAGGAAAGAGAGTTGGCAAAGGTTAGGAAACTCTTCCAAAGTTCTCAAGCTAGAAGGTAGGCTGAATTCAAACTCACATCTGTCTGATTCCAAAAGTCGTTGGCTAGACCTGTGGAATAATCCGATTTGAGAAAAAGCTGTAGCATCTCTTCTGAGATGGACGACGAGTTTGAAACATGCTGCTTCTAAAAATTCCAGAGAAGTGTCAGTAGTCAAGACAAAATATCAAAGTCCTTTGTTGCTCTGTGATTGTATGTTGACGTGGAACTAATTAGCTCCTGGCCATGGGCAAAATCACTTTATTAATAATAAGATATGTGGGTGTTTCATGGATCCTCCTTCACGGGTTTTGACATTCAGTGAAAAGAGTGGGCCAAGAGGAAAGGGTTTAGACATCTGAGTCCTGTGTGTGTGTGTGTGTGTGTGTGTCTGTGTGTGTGTGTGTGAGAGAGAGAGAGAGAGAGAGAGAGAGAGAGAGAGAGTTTGTGTGCAGAGTTAATCATTTTAAGCACGTGGTTACAGCAAATAAGGACACAAGTCTCCATGCTGTAGACCAGTGCAGAGGACTGTCTAGCGAGCCATATGTGGAGCCCACTTGGACGGGGACAGGCTTGCATTTGGTTTATCAGAGAGTGCTGAAGACACGCTGGGCCTGCTCAGAGACGCTGCTCTGGAAGGAATGGTGACAGTCAGAAGAGGCAGCTGTTTGTTAGGCTGTGTTGTGCTTAGCTAGCAACCCCAGGCCTATTCTTATCCTTGAATTCCGTAGGAAAACTCCCATGTGCTAAGAATCCTGCCCAGAAAATCCCCATAGGGTGAGAATCTTGCTCTGTGGTCTAGGAATAGATTTGTAAAGATACGCTGGCTAAAGATTTATATAGGGTTGTGATTTGGGGAAAATATTACTCTCTTGTGATCTGAAATGCTAATTTGACGGTTCACAGCACTCTGTGACCTCATGCTGTGGGGACAGTGGAGGGAGGAGTGAGACTAATATTTAAAGGCTGAGAAGAGGACCAAGGGTACAGATGCCACCCAGCCACCTTCATGCTCATTGGTTCTTCTGTTTACTTTTCTCTTTGGAAAATGAGAAATACAGTACTGGAAAAACTTTCCTTAGCTATCTGATATAATTGCTCTCACATTGGAAAAACACTGGGAAAAGAATAGGAATTTCTATTAAATATGTTTGGGTGAGGAAGTGTGGGCATAGTCTTTGGAGATTGTCCAAAGGTGCATGCACATGGCATGTTGGGGACATCAACTCTTTGGCTTAGAGCCAGGTCTCCACCAATACAATTATTAAGTAATAGAATATAAGTAATATAAATGATGAGGTAATCCCTAATGATGGATAATATAAATTATAAAGTAATTTTTCATTGTAAATACTGAAAGATATTTAAATTTATTGCAGAGTCAGTTGTTTCATGAGTATGTATGTGGCAACAAGCTATCTGGATAATTAGTGCATTTCAACCTAAAAATGTGCTTTGACCTCAAAGTATTGAATACCAATGTCAATTTCAGATTGGGTTTTGTATGGCTCTTCGGGCCTCTCACTGTTGCGGCCTCTCCCGTTGCGGAGCACAGGCTCCGGACGCGCAGGCTCAGCGGCCATGGCTCACGGGCCCAGCCGCTCCGCGGCATGTGGGATCTTCGCGGACCGGGGCACGAACCCGTGTCCCCTGCATCGGCAGGCGGACTTTCAACCACGGCGCCACCAGGGAAGCCCTTGTATGGCTCTTACTTCTTTATACACCAGTAGTTCATCCACCCCTGCCCCCCCGCCCCCATTTATGTCACGTTCTGGTGTTGCCCCTTTCTAGACTGCTGATAACCTGCAGCCAAAAGGTTTTGAATTCCCTAAGTCATAGTATCTTGACTGGATAAAACGCAGGTCTGTGATTCACAAACTCTCACAGCTTTTTCCAGCCTATGAAAAGCTCTATATATGAAGAGGTCTCTCCTTACTTACGGGGTCCCCACCATCACTGCCACCTCCATCACTGCTGGGGGCCCTCCTCCCCTAAACTGAAAAGATCCCCTAAAATCCCTCCTGGAAATCAGCTGTACACAAACCGTCTTTCTCTACTCCTAGCTTCATCATCACAAGAACGTGGTAGCCCAAGTTGGAATTTGGAATTTTTTTATAATAGCTTTACTTGATATATAATTCACATCCCATAAAATTCACCCTTTTAAAGTTTACAGCTCTTTTCACATATTCACAGAGTTGTGCAATCACCACCATTTAATTTTAGAATACTTTCATCACCTCCGAAAGAAAACCTGTATCCATTAGCAAAATTTCCTCATTTGCTTTCCCCAAGCCCCATATATTCTGTTTCTATGGATTTGCCTCTTCTAGAAATTTCATATGAATGGAATCATAGAATATGCAGCCTTTTGTAATTGGCTTCTTTCACTTAGCATAATGTTTTCAAGGTTCATCCAGGTTGTGAAGGTATCAGCACTTTATTCCTTTTTCTAGCTGAATCATATTCCCTTGTAGGACAGTCCACATTTTCTTTTTCTAATCATCATTAAATAGTTGGTGGGCTTTCACATTATTTCCTCTTTTTTGGACTGTTATGAATCATTCTACTATCACCACTCATGTACCTGTTTTTGTGTAGATACATGCTTTAATTTTTCTTAGCTATATACCTAGAAGTGGAATTGCTGGACTGCTGGGATTCATTTTTACAGAGAGACAAGTAGTTTAGTACCATCTTACCTTTGAAATGTAGCATACACTCTACACATTTTTTAAGTGTGGGACTTTCTCCAGTGGGGTTGGTATTCTGCGGCTGCAAAGTTGTCAGTCTGCCTAAAGCAGTCGGTCGTTATACCACTGGTGACACAGGATGGCACAGTGGTTTTTGAGTCAAGCACATGTGAATTCATGTTCTGGCGCTGCCCCTTTCTAGACTGCTGGTAACCTTCAGCCAAAAGGTTTTGAGTTCTCTGAGTCATAGTATCTTGACTGGGTAAAACGCGGGTCTGTGATTCACAAACTCTCACAGCTTTTTCCAAAGTATTTCTTGTCATTGCATGCAGAAAATGGTAACATTGTGTGGGTAGATTTGGTAAATGGTGGAGACTACTTACCTAGAGGCGGAAGGGGTTGGTCCCCCGCACACGTGGATTGCAGCTCTTCGGTATCCTAAGCTATACCGGGCTACTCACCTGTGGCTCTCACCTGCTAGAAAATTGTTTTCTCAATGTGTCTGTACTCTTGCCTCTTCCTGTAACCTCTTCTGTTCTAATCTCTGAGAATCACCATTAACCACTAGAGAAAAATACTGGACGATAAACTAAGCTTTTGAAGGTTTATGATCTCATTGTATTTTATCTTCAGTATGGCGCGTGGGAAAAACTCACAAGATAAATGAAGACTCCAGCGACATGCTTTTGAACACTTTAGCTCTGACTTCCATTTAGGAAGCTATGGATGACCACCGCAAACACCCTTCGTTTGATCTAACATTTGATGCCACACCATTGTCATGGTTTTTCTAGGCTTTCAAACATTATCCTGTTTTTCTCTATTTGTTTTCTTCTGCACTGGCTTCAGCCAGCAGGTCTTGGGTCACTGTGCTCCTTAGGTAATGAATCTAATTTAAATTCTAGTTTCCTACTGTGAGCAAAATCTCTGGCCATGAGGAATTTCCTCCAGAGAATTTGGGTATGTCATCTTGTTCTGTTGTATTTTTCTCTGAAGCTTACAGCACTGATCAGCTCTTCTCTGAGAAGAGGACCACTCAGTTGTAGTAGGTGCTCCTGAGTTAGGGGGATGCTTTTCATATGGTGACCTAGCTCTGATGAGATACAAGAATCTGGTCCTTTTAAAAATAATTAATGGTTATTTTCGAAGCCATCTTCCCTGTTCTTGCTAGCATCTTCAAGCATGACACGTGTAACAAATATTCAGAGACTGGACTTATTAGTTAGAGCTGCTTCTGTCCTTTGGTGATGAAAAGAGTCAGAGAGGGGACTTACATTCCCAACCCATCTTGATTCTTCTCTGTAGCCTTTTCTCAGTAAAAGAATACGTAATCACTTCTTCTGATGATAATAATTATACATGCCCATCTGCAGCAAACTTGCAAAACAACCCCCAAAAGTATTAAAAAATTATGCAGAAACGCACATATCAGATGATTCTAATGATCGGGTGTATTTTCCTCCAGACGTTAATTGTAACAATTCAGATCCACGTTGTGGTGTCTAACAATTATTGAGCACTTACAATGGGGTTGGCATTGTTCTAAGTGTTTCACATTGGTTAAAAAATTAAATCCTCAAAGGTTATCTCCACTTGAAGACGAAAATACAGGCCATACAACCAGCAAGAAACTGAACTGGAATTTGCATCCAGTGTCCAGTCAGACTCAGCACCCAGGCTCCCAGCGTTTGTATGTTTACATTTCAGTATGAGAATGTCTGTGTGTCCATGCATGTGAGCTCGCACTTGTGTGCACACACGCACTTGTTTATATGCTAGGCACAGAGTTTAGTTTTCTGCCCATACATTTAATATTGTATCTTGAGTACTTCTCATGCCCTTAAAATTTCTCTTAAAAACAGTATCCTCTTCCTGTTTTTCTCAAAAACAGATCAGACCTTCCTGATCTTCTTTATTTTATATTTCCCTTTCCCTGAACAGAAGCTTCCAGATCATGGTTGTAATACATAATAATCAGAGTAGCAGGGGTATATTTCAAAGTAAATCTTTGTTGACTTATGTGATGAATTCCTTTGGAGAAAGTCCTAGGGGTGAAACCTCCAAAGCAAAGTGTATGAATACTTTTAAGCCCCTTAAGATTTTTCTGTGTGTGTGTGTGTGTGTGTGTGTGTGTGTTGGTGTATCAAAGAAAAAAAAACTGAATTTTGTCAAGCAGCCATAGCCACCGCCAAGTGCCTGGTTGTTCACATTTCAAAAATAGCAATTGTTAAAGCAAGACCGGATTCTGCAAGGTGGAGACAAGCTTTTCTTTTGGAATTCTTAAATACGTAGCTTTCTTCCATAACTTGCCAATTTATTATGATTCATGAGATTAGTTACCAACTCGATAGATCTGTCCCTGCTGCAAGGGGGTGTCCTCAAGCAGCGAGTTTTGTGCTTGGAAAACATCCTACTTTCCAGAATGAAGTGTTTGTGAGTGAAAGCACAGCCTCGTCCACCTCCAGTCTTATCTCTGTGGGTAAGGACCTGCTTCTTGTGGTCCTGTGGTTGCAATCAAAGAGAACCGCGTGAATTTTCCAGAATAGCGAGATTAACCATAACATTTTGCCTCGTACATATGGTGTTAGAGAAGGTATGTCACTTTCATCTAGGCACTCAACCGGAAACACAATCTATCCCATATCAACAAAACAAACGTGTGAGCTAACTTTCCTGTAATGATTTCACAGTATGTGCTATTTACCAAGCTAAAGGGGCAACTTTGAGAACAAAAATGCAGGATGGCCATGTCAGGATGGAAAGCATTTGTCAATGCCTGTCCGCCTGATCATTTCCTCTCTGTATGAACAGAGGGCTTTGCATATTATGTATGGTTCATCTGTCAAGGCTGATAAAACCAATCCCATTTTCTTAGTTAGAGTGAAGATTTCCTTTTTTTCCCAGGTAAAATGAGTGTAGTAAGTAAAGGAGTTGGAGGTCCCAGTTGTAGAAATGTCTATACTGACTCATGGTTTACACCAGCATGTCATGTATTTTCATCATAAGTGTTCTTCACCCGACTTTAAATGAGAATAATAGGAATTTCCTGTTTTGTTTGTAGAATCCTTATGGGAAGTTGGCTTCTGCTCTGTCAACATTTCTACCTTCTAACCATTCCCTCTTTAAACATGCCCTGCTTTCTGTCCTGCCCTCAGCTCCTGTTCTCCCATCATTTTCTAACCCTTATACCCAGTGAGTCAACCTGAGCTGAATCTAAAGATGGGCATTAGGGCTCCAGTCTCATTAGTTAATCTAGAAAACAAATCTCACTCCATTCACTTATATTAAATCTAAATATTTTTACTCACTTTAGGTTACAAACTAAATCAATGCTTGTTGAAAATTCAAACAGTACAGAAGAATATAAAATACCCCCACTGCCTAAGAGTAACTACAATTTTCTTTCACCTACAAACATATAAACATAAAAATCATCTGGTTTATTTCAGTCAAAACTGGGACCCCTCTCTTTCTTTCTCTCTCTTTTCTCTCTCTAGAGATAAATAAATATCTACAGTTTATTTTCTTACTCAGCATCATTATTGGATTTTTATGTCCGTGTACAGAGTTTTACTACATTGGTTTTACAAGCTGTATACTATCTAATAGGATATGGATGTGCCATGATTTATTTGATTTCATTACTTATAACTTTGGTCTTTAAATTTCGTGCAGATAAATGTGTTTACTACCCCCATTCTCAGTAAATTCTACCCTGAGACTTTATTCTGTTTCTCTGCCCAAAATGTGATCTTTTTATTTCCAATTCAGTCACATGATTCCCACGCTTCCAAAACTCACCTGTTCTCCAACCTCCTCCTATGTTAGCCGGACCCTTCTTTCCACTATTTGTAAGTGGATGGTTAACCCATTCATGCAAAAAATATTAGACATTTTCTATGTGCAAAAAAATGTGGTGGGCTTTGAGGGGCTACAGTAGCAAGTAGGGCACAGGCTCTCCTGTGTGGTCCTCCCATACAGCAGGGATGCCATGTCACAGGCAGAAGAAGCTGGACAGTGTGAGCTGAGGGCTGTGGAGACAGTTGTATCCCAAGGAGGCTCAGTGGAGGCAACCTTGTTTCTCACTGGGGAAGTGGTTATGGGAATGGGGGAGGTGGTGTTTGATTTGGACCTCAGAGGAGGCATGAGGTTCTAATACAGACATAGAAGAGTGTGTTCCAGCCAGAAAGGTGGAAGTGGACAAGCGGGGTGGGGGGTGGGGCGGGCTGAGGAGATTAGTGAGTCTAATTGATCCAAGTGGTTTGATCATGGAGAGGTGATGAAATAGTGAATTATCTCCATTGTTCATTCAATTATTTATTCACTTTCACGTGAGCACGACTGTGAAGTTTCTGTTTACGTTTCCTTGCTTTTTAAATATATTTTTTATGTTTTATTTGTCACAGTTTTAAATTGTCTTAAAACATGTTTCCATGATATTTATTATCTTTGTAAAACTCAAATATAATTGATTTACAATATTGTGTTTAAATATAGTCTTAACAAATTCAATTTATTGTTTAGTTTTGCTTCTTTGTCTATTTGTAATAAATAGTGATTTACTATATTATATATTATTCTTGACTTTTTCTCTCACTGTGATGTTTCCATTATCTGTTTATGTTGTATGTAGCTGGTGTCCATCCATTTTCCCCATGATATGATATACCATAAAATTTTCCATTCTCTTAGTGGACACCTGTATTATTTCTGGGTCTTTGCTATTATGAAAAATGCTGCTATGAATGTTCTTTTACAAGCTTCCTGGGGAGATGTGGAATTTTCCTAAGGCTGAGGCCACCCACCATCACAGCTCTTTTTAAACAGTGAACTGATTTTATCATCTCTTTGTAGGAAGACACTAATTTGGTGGTTAGAGATTTTCTTTTCCTGCAAGATTTAAGAAGCATTTTTTAAAATAGCTCTTACTTATTAAAACTTTTTTAGTGCTTCCTAATCGCTAGGGAATTTTCTATGTTCTTTCAAATTAACTCATATAATCTTAAGCTATGGGTTTTTATCTCCATATGACAGATAATGGAACCTGAGACATAAGGTTATTGTTGGAGCTAATTGGAACCCAGGTGGTCTGGGTCCAGAGTCTATGTTTCACCTCTGCAATGCTGCCTCTCCCAAACTAGCGGTTGTGGGACATTGTAGGCTGAGAGGTACCATAGGTAGTTCTTAATTTTCACAAGGCAAAATCAAGCAAGCAGGCATCCTGCAGCAGTGTTTAGCCCCCTTTACTGTTAAGGAACAGCGTGCCAAATTGATGCAATCTGTCATTGCTTTTCCTGGACTTGTATTTAGGAATCATTCTTTTTTTGTTTCCATTAACATATCCACCATCACATAGCTTTTAATATTTTGAAGTGCAGAATTTAACACACTTGGGGATTACTTTAAACCACGGAGACCTTTATTGTAATGTCCTCAATGACCTTTCCACGTTTCAGGCTAATGAACTGAAGAATAAAACACCATGTGTTCACAGCACGTCTGTGTGTCCCCGCGTTGCATTATGTGCTAATCGTTCGATGTTTCCGTGGCAGCTAATTCATGGTCTTCGTTGACTTGTTCTCCTGAAATCTCACCTAATAGATTGATTCCTTGTGAGGGAACTTGTAGTTTTCCATGGAAACGCCCCTGAAACTTGCCGTGAGCACTCCTCAGCGGCACTGGCAGAAAGTATCCAGGCCTTTACAATGATTTTTCCATCACTTAGTTCAAGGCTGTCTTGGTTTCTATCCCCTCTAGGATCTAGTCGGTCAGTCGATAATACTTAATATCATACTGTCTTCTGGGCCCTGGGGACATCCAGCAAGCAAGACCCAGGCTCAGTCCTCCAGTTCTGATATTCTTGTGGGTTAAACAGGCCATAAACAGATACATCAGTTGAGTGATTTCACGTAGTTTTGAGTGACTTGAAGAAGTGAACGTAGAGGAATCTGGTAGAGGTGAAGAGGCTGTGTGCTTCAGCTGGCCTGATTGGGGAGGTCTTTCTGAGGAGGTGACATTGAAGGACACCTGAGTAATGATAAGGAGGCCCTTTGGAAGGACCTAGAAAACAACCTCTGGACCTAAGGACCAGCAAGTGGCATCTGAAAGGTGATGAGCTCGGTGGGTGAAAATACCAGAGAGATGCGTGTATGCGTGTGCGTGGCCCCAGCACGGCGCATGGGAGTGCTGGGGAAGGTGCAGAAGTGGGTGGGGACAACCCTTAAAAGAATACAGATGTTTTATTTTCGTTGATTCTTTGTTTCCAGCTGTATTGAGGTACAATTGACAAATAAAAATTGCATATATTTACAGCGTACAACATGATGTGTTTTTCTGGTTTTTTTTTAAGAGCAAATAAGATGGAAATTTTATTGGAAAATTATCTAAACAATTTTATGAAACTTACATAACTTCGATAACAAAACCTAAAAACGGTAATACACAATCACAACTGACTTAAGATCTTAGTAAAGTGAATTAATCAGTTGTAATAAAATAATAATCTGCCTTGATTTAGTTATAGTTAGGCCTGTAATGCAAAGGTGCCCCAGTATTAGGAAATCATATAAACATACCATATCATTAGGACAAACTGCAACGTGATGTTTTGATATATGTACACATTGTGACATGATTATCACAGTCAAACTAATGAGCATATCCATCACGTCACCTAGTTACCTTTGTGTGTGTGTGTGTGTGTGTGTGTGTGTGTGTGTGTGTGTGTGTGTGGTGAGGACATTTCAGATCTACTCTCTTAGCACATTTCAAGCACACAATATGGTATTATTAACGATAGTCACCATGCTGTCCATTAGATTTCCAGAACGTATCCAGCCTGCATAACTGAACCTTTGTACCCCTTGATCAACATCTCCCCGTTTCTCCCACTCCCCAGCCCTTGGCAGCCAATTCTACTCTCTGCTTCTCTGAGTTTGACTTGTTTAGTCTCTTTACAAAGATTGCTCTGGTTGTAACGTAGATAATAGGCTTTGTTGCAGGGGAGGCAAGCGTGAAAGCCCCAAGACCCCGACTAGATAGGCTTCTGTTGAGTCCAGGGGAGAGAGGAAGTGGCTTCATGTGGGATTGCAGCCATGGAGGTGAGAGGGGGCCAGGTTTGTGATCTATAGGACAGGGTTTACTGATGGTTTAGAGTGGCAGGTGGGGGAATTAGAGAAGCCAAAATGACTCTAGCTGTTATGGGGAGGACTCAGGCAGGAAGCAGATTTGGGGAAGAGGGGCAACTGAGGGTTTGTTAGGTCCATGTTTGGTTGGAGGTAATTCTCTGCACTCAAGTAGAAGAGAAGAGAGGATGGAAGTTGCAGTGTTAGGGTCAGGTTGGAGCTGAGATATACATCTATGTTCACCTGCTGATGGTTGCTCTTCCATAACTTGAGCTCCCGGGAGGATGTGTAGATGGTGAGCAGAGGGTGACACTAGATGCTAAGGCCATCTCATAGTTGTTCAAGGGCTGGTGCACATTCATCACCATCTGGATTAAATTATGATCAGTGAGGTCTCAGGCTCCAGGATTGGTGAATGATGCTGCCAGTCACTTCACGAAATTTCTGTCCCTGAGGAAACACATATTCAGGCCCAACTGAAGTCAGTTGGTAGAAATAGAGCACCTGCTAATTTTTTTTAACCAGAGGATCCATGTGTCTAGCAGAGCTCCGACTCCTAGTCAATAAATGATAACTGCAGAAACGAGGTATACACTGGGATGGTACCTTCAGTGTAGCGAGATGACCATGGATTTGGAGCCAGGGATGTACCTGTTAGAATTGTTAGCTCTTCTGTTTATCCTTGAGTCTTCACATCTGTAGACTAGGAAAGAATGCTAATACTTATTTTACAGGCTTATTTCAGGAAAACAAGAGATGTATTAATGCTGTGCATCACCACATAACCTTCTTTGCAGTTTCTTGTATTTTATTGTTCTCCGATTAGCAGAATCTTTGATTTTGATGATATGACTCAGTATTTTTTTCTTGTGATGAGAACTTGTAAGATTTACTCTCTTAGCAAATTTCAAATATGCAGTACAATACAGTTATTTTTTATTTTTGTAAGGATTTCTTATTCTTGTTTTTAATAAACGGACCCCAAGATTGTAATTAGTGCTCTTGAGGTCTATCTTTTTTGTCCTTAGACCAAAGAGTGCGACACATTTGAACTCAGATGAATCAGCTTTAGTGTATTGGTCCACTGGCCTAATAGGTATCGTCAGACATCACACACAAGGGCCATTCCCAACTGAAATCTGAAAACACCAATCAGAGGTCTTTTCACTAAATAGCCTAGTTTTCCCAAGTGTATCAGTAGGCTATTATCTGTAAATTTATCTGATACAATTTCAAGGTATTTGCATTTTCACCCTAGAATAATGAATATGATGAATTTACTTCTGCTGTGAATTGTAATATCTTCCCTTTTTTTTTTTTTTTGTCTTTTGATTTTTCAAGTGGTTCCAGCAAATTATGGTGTGCCAGAATAACTTACTCAAACCCCTCAGGGTTCACACACTTCAGTTATATCTTCCATGTGCTTTCATGTTTCCAGACCCGGGAGACTTCCTCTTTTTAGCTGGTCTGCCTATAGTAATCCCTTCATTCCTTTGACCACTAATTGGAAAATTATGACATTTAGAAAGGACATTTCCCAAAACCATGGGAATCCTCATATTTGGACCAGATGTTAAGAGAATTTTAATAGAGGAATAAAACATCTGTGACAATGAATAGTAGAGTCATAGAAGGAAAGGGAACAAGAATTGCATTTTAATGGAAGCATAAATATTGATTAGAAGGTAGAGAGGTGTATGTTGATTTACATTGTTTTTCTCCATTAACTCATTCCTCAGGTGGTAACTTTTTGTGTCTACTACATCCTGTATTGTCCAGAGGTTGAGAGTTTCACAGCCTATTTTAGAATGAGGCACATACACAGGCAATTGTAGTTCAGGGTGATAACGACTATAATAGAAATGAGTGTTGATGTACAGAGGGGCCACATGGGGATCGGGGGGGGGAAGTGGAAAAAAGTCAGAGAAGGCTACTCAGAGATGAAGCTTAAGAATTGGAACTAGAGGCAGGGAAACCTGTCAAAAACAGCTAACCATGTAGACGTGAGAAATAGAGAGAGTTGGTTAGGGTGGGGAGTGGGGCATGATTCTAAATATGGGTAAAAGGGAAGAGTTGTCAGAACACAGAGACAAAATGACACATGACCTTTGGGAAGATGAAGGAGGAGAAAATGGTGAGTGAGTCTTCAGAGAGAGAAATTGGGGTGGGGTGCACTTTCATTTAAAGGGAAGATGGGAGTAAGAGTTCTGGATGCAGTAAGCACACAGGGAGATTGGGGTGTTAAGGAAACCAGGGAGGAGAGGGTTTGCAGAGATATTCAGTTGGAGAGGACATGGGCGCAGATGCCATGGTGACAGATGTCCAGTTGCATCAGCTTACCGGACTTGGCAATCAGAAGGCGACCAGTGACGCTGACCAGAGCAGAAACGTTGGGGAGCATTCTTTTCTTCCTGCCAGTGTTGCATGCTTTTGCAGGTCATCATAGACATCACACCTTCTAGGTGACAAGAGACAAAGTGGCACTGCAGCTCCTGCCTATCTCACCTAAAAATGAATGGGAGCTATGAATAGTAATTGTCACATTATGAGAGTCATTTATAATGTGATTATTTTGTTCTGTCCCTATGAGTTTCCTCTCTCTAGATAAATCCTTTAGAAATTGTCAATATAGTTATATTGCCTTGAAAGACCCGTTATTTAAGGGTTTTTTTTTCCATTCTTAGAAAGTATTCCTGTTGATTTACCTATTACAGAAGTAGATTGAATGAACCTTCTCTTAGTTTTAAAACCTGCTGACAGATAAAATTAATATTGCCTTTGTGTAAATGATAATTTTATCAAATGGACTTCATTTATTTTTATGGTCCCTCCAGGCGATCTGGAGCTAAACAAGGGGAAAAAGACAAAAGTGTAATAACAATTCCCTTTGAAGAGAGATATAAAATAAGGTCGCTGGAGCTGAACCATTATTGAAATGTGTAAAATACGTCAATGTTTGCTTTTTCCCATTTTATTCCATGAAGTCATTTTATATAGCCATAAAATCCTATCTCATCTCAGTTCAGATACGATGAAAACCTATGAGTAATAAAGTCATTTTCTTACTCAGTTACCTGAAGGTGGCATCTGGCAGTGTTTCTGTACTTGAGGGCGGTCAGTGTTTTCATTAAGACATTCCTAAAAACGTTGCACTAATTCATTTGTGTTAAACCTCTTTTGGCTGAAATTTGGCAGTGACGGTACATGGGTTAAAATAATGTAAAGAGGATCCAATTTTCATAAAAATGTACCTAAAAATGAAGATGCAATATGTCTGGTGAACATCCTGATTGCCCTTATAGACTCAACGCAATAACAAGAAAACTTTAATTTTGCTTTATTTCCCAAAGAATAAAATGTTCGGTTATTATTTTTGAAAAAGGTTAGAAGAATCTATTTACTTGAACACTGTGCATTAACTTAAGTTTATTGTTTTGTTGGGGTTTTTTTTGCGTTACGTGGGCCTCTCACTGTTGTGGCCTCTCCCGTTGCGGAGCACAGGCTCCAGACGCACAGGCTCAGTGGCCATGGCTCACGGGCCCAGCCGCTCCGCGGCATGTGGGATCTTCCTGGACCGGGGCACGAACCCGTGTCCCCTGCATCGGCAGGCGGACTCTCAACCACTGTGCCACCAGGGAAGCCCAAGTTTATTGTTTTATTGATTCTTCATTTAATCCCATTTCCTGCTCAGTACCTAGAATGTCTGACATTACTACTTGGAAAGAGCACAGATTCATTCAACAGGTTCCTTCCAGCCATGAAGACAGTGAGGGCTTAGATGCTCCCTGACCTTTATTCCCCCTTCTTTGAACACTTGAAATTGAACCCCTTCAGAAGCCATAGCTTCTGTCTTCTTCATCCATTCAGAGGGATTCCTCCCTTTTCTATGTTCCCTCAGACTTTGCTCCTACTTCTAGGATAATTTGGTAATTATCAAAAGATGGATTTTACTTGCTTGACTACTCATACCTGTGAGCTGCAAATGCCCAGACTGTGTCCTCTTCTGTGTTGGAGGACTGTCCCTTGCCCACAGGTGGCATCCTTCAGTATGACTGTCTGGATTAAGGATGCCCCCTGTTTCCAGGCCATGGGTTCATCTCTTACGCTTTACTCTGGGGAGAAGACTGTGTTTCTGGGGGTAATTCGGGTTGTTTGAACTTGCGGCCATAAATGTGTGGTTTTACCAGTGTGAGCAGGAAGGCTGAGTGTGCCAGGCAAAGGGCCAGAGGGTTTTTCTCCTGTTTTGACATGGCCTGACACTGCACACTTGATCTTACCTTAATCTGTAAGATCCGTTCAATCCATTTGAGCCTTCGCTTTCTCTGCTGCAAAGTGAAGGGAGAGATGAGGTGATTTCAGCCGGCCCCTCCACCTTGCGGATTCATTGAGTTGTTGACTCACTTCCTGTCTCCTGTGTGCCAAGGGGCTGCATAAACCCTCTGACAGTGGTGCTTGTTCAGTGGCAAGGGATGCGTGAGTTCTGGATGCTGCTAAATAGAACGTCGGCTACGTGACTTCTGATTCATTCAGATGGCCGATTCAGCTTGTCGGAATGCATACATTTGGGGCTGTAACTGCGTGTTCAACCCGTAGCTTGTTTACGATACAAAGGAGAAGTCAAAGCTTAGAAACGCGTAAGGTTATATGACTTTCCATGGAACCCTTGATGAGGAAGCAGGCACTGTAACTGGTTCCTCAGGGTTTCCCAGAAAGGAGTAGGCGGCCGCTGTGTGTGCAGAAGGTGGAGGCCAGCCTTGACCTTGGGTAGTGGGAAGACTCGGGGCAGCAGTGGGGCCCGAGGCATCAGCAAACATGCAAAGAGTGTGCAAGGCTTACCCGGAGGACCGTGGCTAGGCAGGAGGGGCTGAAGGGAAGCCTTGGCACTGGGATTAGTGGAGGTGGAATTAGGAGGAGATGGCTCGTTGGTGGAAGGGCAGAGTATTCTCTTCGGAAAGCAGTGGAAAATCCTGAGAGGGTTTGAATAGGGCGAGGCTGTTTACCTGGCAGCAGCTGACGACTGTGCAGTAGATGTTGTAACACCATGTTTGGCTGTGCCAGGGTGTGCGGGAATAAGGCTCCACGATTTGTTCAGATGATGGACTGATTTTCTTCAGTGGTTCTGCTGCTTTCGGTTCGGGCTGGGGCTTTAGTCTCTGGGGGAGTGTTTCATCTGATCCCATGGAATAGGGCCAAGAGATGGATGGAAAGATGAGGACAAACACAGACCTTTCAGAAGAGCTGTCCATCTCCTTCTTATAAATCCTGTCGTTGTGCTTCTGATGTTACAACAGACTGTAAGTTTTTACAGTTGAGATGCGCACGCGAAGCATCCTCCCAAGGGCTGCTGTGCTCCAGTGGGTGTGGGGCTCGGCTTCCTGGTCCTCTCCGAGCAGCTCATTGGTCAGTTCTCTCACCTGACTTCTCCATCTTGTCTGCAATGGAGGTCCTAAAGCCATCAGGTAGGAGCCGGGCTGGCAGAGTTTCTGTGGACTCTCTGAGTTGCACCCATGCATCTGGCCATTTCCAACTTTACAGTGGGTCAAAGACTCAGAGGAACACCAGCCTCCCCTGAAAAAAAGTACTTGAAGCTTATTTTGGATCTGGTTTTATTAATCACTAGTTAGACTTTGTTCCTGAAGCAAAACTTCTTGTGTAAGCTTTCATTCTTTTGATTTCTATTTTATCTGACAGCAGTTTTTTTTAACTAAAAGGAACAGTTATTTTCTATTCCCCAAAGCCTATTCATTTGCAGAGTGGGTGTGAATGAGAAATGTTATTTATTGCACAAACATGTATATATGGAGCTTTGCTTATTTAGATCGAGCTTATAGAGAGAACGTACTCCCACATCAGGAAACTAAAGGGAAGGCTTCAGGGATTTTGAAGTAGATGCAACAAAAATGCTTCTGTTTTGTAGCCCAAAGTGGCCTGCTGTAATAAATCTTCCTATTGGCAAAATCAACTTGTTTAGTATTGTCACCAAACATATTTTTAATTTTCCAGAGGTGGTAGGATGAAATTGAAACAACTTTTATTGAAATTGATCCTTTGAAAATTCCTTTATCATGTATTTCCCCGATGTAGCAAATAGTTATAATTAACGTGACTTTCGTTTTTATTGAAATTTTGCTGAAATGACTCAATACGAATTCAGTTGGGTGATTTATATAAGCATATTTAAAAATAATCTTTCAAGTGATGATGGCTTATTTAATTTCTAAAGAGGGAGAGGTATTTTGATACACACAAATCAGAGATTCTCAACCAGGGCGATTTGACAAAGTCTGGAGCCAATTTTGGTTGGCACAGATTGGGGGGTTGCTACTGGCATCTAGCGGGTAGAGAGGCCAGGGATGCTGCTAAATGCACAGAACAGCTCCCAGAACAAAGAATTAACTGGCTCGAAATGGCAATAGATTGAGCGCTAAAATCTCTGATATAAATATTCTTCTCCCCACCCCACCATATTCCACTGAGGGGTGAGAGTCCAGGATGGAAGGACCTGATATTTCGATCTGAGCCTGTTTTGAGTAAAGGACTATTCAACGAGTTAGCTTTGCATGGTAGGATGCTCAGAAAACCCTGATGTAAATGAAAACTGTGAACACCGCTCCCTGGTACCTTCCCAGGCTGACTGTTTACAGTACCTTTATTTTAAGAACAAAGGTAACGTGTTATAGTCCGAAAATTATAAACTTCTAAAAATCACCTGTTCTCATTAAATGTGCTTCCCTTAGTTTAACGTGGCAAACATATAATTTCATCTCATCCCCATAGGACCATGGGTCTGTCTCCTTTTAGCAGCTCTTTCACTTGACAGGGCATTTTCTTCTCTAATCATCACTTTCAACATCCCAGGGAAGGAACGTTTCAGGCACTTGCGTTATTCTTCTTCAGCTTTCCTTCGGGAGGCAAGATGTTAGGATTGAGATGGGAATGCATGGCTATTGGAAATATAGGACAGGTCCAGTTGGCAGTTGTCTGTATAACTTGTTTCATGGTTAACAGAAGGGGATTCTATGTTGGCTTGGGTCTGACACACTGAAAACTCTCTGCAAGAGAGGAATTTGCTTTTAGCCCTAGGGTGACCGGAGCTCAGTCTCAGAGGTCGAGACGGCCATGCTTCCGTTCATTTCTGTGATGGATGCTGCTCAGTGGGAGTTGATGTGTCAGAGATACCGCTCTGGGTGCCTGCTGGCTGCCAGGTGGGGGTGTAAGTGCTTGGTGTCCTGCCTGCCACACAGCTAGCTAGCCCTTGCTGAGAGTTCACGGTTACTTTCACTATCCTTCCCATAATTTTTTTTTTTTTTTTTTTTTTCTGTACACGGGCCTCTCACTGCTGTGGCCTCTCCCGTTGTGGAGCACAGGCTCCAGACACACAGGCTCAGCGGCCACGGCTCACAGGCCCAGCCGCTCCGCGGCGTGTGGGATCTTCCCGGACCGGGGCACGAACCCGTGTCCCCTGCATCGGCAGGCAGACTTCCAACCACTGCGCCACCAGGGAAGCCCCTTCCCATAATTTTTTATCATCACCATTTTGTTTTGATGTGGGGCAGTGATACTCTACCTGCAGCCCTTTCCCGAGTGGACTGGTGAGGGTGCTCCAAATCTCCTTGCTCTGAACAGATCAAAATTACATCTAAAACAACTCTAACAGGACTTCCCTGGTGGCTTAGTGGTTAAGAATCCGCCTGCCAGTGCAGGGGACACAGGTTCGAGCCCTGGTCCGGGAAGATCCCACATGCCGCAGAGCAACTGAGCCCGTGCGCCACAATAGCCCTTGTGCCTAGAGCCCATGCATGCTCCACAGCAAGAGAAACCACCACAATGAGATGCCCACGCACCGCAATGAGATGCCTGTGCACCACCACGAAGAATAGCCCCTGCTCGCCACAGCTAGAGAAAGCCCGTGCGCAGCAATGAAGACACAATGCAGCCAAAAAATAAAAATAAAATAAATAAAATAAAGCGCCTCTAATGGGTGTTACTCTTTTTAGACTTAATTTCTTATTTTATATTGGAATATAGTTGATTTACAATGTTGTGTTAGTCTCAGGTGTACAGCAAAGTCATTCAGTTCTACATATACATCTAGCCATTCTTTTTCAGATTCTTTTCTCATATAGGTTATTACAGAATACTGAGTAGAGTTCCCTGTGCTACACAGTAGGTCCTTGTTGATTATCTATTTTATATATGGTAGTGTCTATGTGTTCATCCCAAACTCCTATTAAGATATGTCATTTGGTAAAATGTCGCGTCATAAGTCTCAGGTCAGAGGGAGAAGAAAGATGGGCTGCTTCATGTATTTGCCTCCAGACTGGAGTTCAAGAGCAGTCTCCAGTTTTGCAGACTGTGACCCCTTTTCCAAAAGTGAAATTAATCATACTTTTAATTTTAAAACCCAGGAAAAAATAGCATGTATGCCTCCATTGCCCATTACAATGTACTGGCCTGGTCAGGGATTATGGACCCATTGGACAGATGTATCCTTGGCTCCCAGTTTTTCTCTCCTTTCCTTCCCCCACGTTCATGCTCAGACTCTCTCCCTCCTCTGGAAACCATACTCTTGCCTCATCATGATTTGCAGCCCCTTCACTTTTTTCTCTGCCTAATTTGAACATTTCCATCCATGGGAGGATTGAGTCAATGAGGCGCAAAATACGGAGACTGTGAAATTCAATGTACCTCCACTTCGTGTTTTCTCCATGTTGACATATCACCATGTACTCGTGTGCACACCCCTTTTTAAAGAAGAGGCCCCTCTCCTCCCTTTCATAACCACCCTCTCTACTGGAACCTTAATAGTGTGCCACCCCTGCTTTTCTGGATCTTATACCACCTCTCCCTCTTAAATCTACAGTCTCTTCTCCACTCACCACTCCTCAGAAAAGAAGCCACATTTAATGATTTGTTTTCTGTACCCTAAAATTTTCTGAACTTTGGTCCTTCCGTGCTTACCTGATTTCATTGAATTTTCTGGGGTTACCTAGCATTCAAGTTACCACAGATATTCTGTCCCACTTTTGCTTCATCTGTTCCCTTCTTGGTTTCTCATGTCATGGACTCTGTCTCCTGTTTTTCTGAAACTGACCCCAGAGTTGACCATTGACTGTCCTTTTTTTTTTTTTTTAACATCTTTATTGGAGTATAATTGCTTTACAATGGTGTGTTAGTTTCTGCTTTATAACAAAGTGAATCAGTTATACATATACATATGTTCCCATATCTCTTCCGTCTTGCATCTCCCTCTCTCCCACCCTCCCTATCCCATCCCTCTAGGTGGTCTCAAAGCATCGAGCTGATCTCCCTGTGCTACGCGGCTGCTACCCACTAGCTATCTATTTTACGTTTGGTAGTGTATATATGTCCTTTGACTAAAGCCAGTAGTCTTCGCTCTACCTCATCAGGGTACAGTGGACGAGGCCTCTTTTTATTTTTTATTAAAAAAAATGTTAACATCTTTATTGGAGTATAATTGCTTTACAATGTTGTATTAGTTTCTGCTGTATAACAGAGTGAATCAGCTATACGTATACATATATCCCCATATCCCGTCCCTCTTGCGTCTCCCTCCCACCCTCTCTATCCCACCCCTCTAGGTGCTTTGGTACCAAGTTCATCTCCCTGTGCGATGCAGCTGCTTTCCACTAGCTATCTATTTTACATTTGAGACCTCTTTTTAAAATGTGTTATTTCTATCCTCCAACTTAACTTGGCTCCCATGGTGCTGTGTTCACTTGATGCGCTATATCTGTTCTCTTGTCTCATCTTCGTGCGGTTACTTTTCTTGAACAAATTCTAAATAAACACTTCTCTTTAGCCCTTTTTTTCTCTCATGCTTTCCCTTGGTGAGTCTCAACCACACCCATGATTTTAAACATTCCAAAGATTATATGCTGTCTCTGAATTCTTTTCTTTCCTGAGCATCCAACCTGGATTTTCCACAGTCAGCTGCATTTCCTTAAATATTCTCTTGGCATCGTAAACCCAACATGCACAAAACCGAATGATCATATCCTCCTCTAAAACTTCTTCTGTTGATTATCATATTTTAAAAAATGGCATGACTGTCCTCAAAGTGACTCACATTCTTTATCTTCAGTCCATCTGTGCCTCTTTGCTTTCTGTTCCTCCCAATTTAACAGATTAGAACAATAACCATTTATTATATTTCACACTTTGGGGGTTAGGAAATTGGACAGCGCTCAACTAGTTGATTTCTTTGCTCTTGTGATACTAAAGTCACTCAGTGGGTTTCAGCTTTACTCATATATCAGGTGCCTTGGTGGGCCTGGCTGGGAAGCTGGGCTTAGTGGGAAACATCACCAGGAGGACGTATATGTGGTCTCCCTGGCATGACAGTTTCAGGGACATTGGGCTTCTGACCCAGTGTCTCAGTGCCCCAGAGGAGACAGGAAGTAGAAACTGCTAGCCTCTTAGGGTATGGGCTTGGAAACTAGGGTACCATCACTTCTGACCCAGTGTCTCAGTGCCCCAGAGGAGACAGGAAGTAGAAACTGCTAGCCTCTTAGGGTATGGGCTTGGAAACTAGGATACCATCACTTCTGTTGTATCTGACTGAGCAAAGCAGTCAGAGAGCCAACCCAGATTCAAGAGAGGGGGTGAAGATCCAGCCTTCAGTGGGAGGAAGGTCAAAGAAGCTGTGGACATCTTTAATTTTCTGTACTTTGCCTGACCCATCACACTGAGTGTTTGCTGGGTTTACCTTAATTTCTGTTCACATTGACCCCACCTGAAGTCACAGCTTCCTTTCTTTCTCTTCTGAACAATTGCTGTATCTTCAATTTAACTTCTTGACCTTTCTGCTCTTTAGCTGATTTCCTGTGTATGCTATGGTGAGAATGATTACTATTTCTTCTAATGTTAATACACTGTGGTAGCTTATTGCCTAAAAATAGAGACCTCAGACCTTAGTATCATTCATTCACCTTCCAAATCTTAACCCAACATTCTCTCTAGGCTGCTTTCCATTTCTCCCCTTTCTGTCCCCTGGGGTCAAGTACAGTAAACTCTTCCCAACACATGTTGCCTACTCATTCCTCTTGGCCCTTCAGTGCATCATTTCATCCTCTTCTGGATTACTTCCAGAAGTCTCCATCTGTTGAAATCCTCTTTATCCTCCACGATTAAACTCAAATATGAAGTCTTCCTTTGACCCACCCTTGATCTCTCTAAGTAGCAGTTGTACTCTCTCTCCTAACCCCCATAGTGCTCCTGCTTCTTTTTATGATTTTCTAACAGCTTGGATTATAGTTATTTTTATAACCCTATCTTATTTTAAAGCTTATTAATCTTTTAAATTATTCGTGATCTTTAAAGTTTCCCAGCTCCCAGCACGGCAATTTCATTTCACCCAGTAGGCGCTCCATGTAGGTTTTATTTGATGCACACTTGATCTCTAGCCAAAAACTTTGCAGGAAGGTCATCTGTAAATTTCAAAGGAGAAATGCACCCACTGTGGATGATTTTTAAGAGTTGGGTAGATAGTATTAATCAGGTTATTAGTCAAGGACAATGGTCATGGCCTTATTTAATAGGGGCTTTTGTATTTTGAAAAGGGAAGGGGAGGAATTCTTAGGGCATCCACATGTAGATCTGCATTTGCACGACCGGGCGAGAATGATGTTCCAAGGGAAAACCAATCGATGGTCACAACTCTGAAACTGAATTCTTCATGGGGGTGGGGACGATGACTACTTGATAGAGCTTAAACTTGAACATTCTTCTTTTATAATCAATGGGTTATCTCATAAAATTATTGGGAGGAAAAGAGGTCTAGATTGAGACATATATTATTACTCACACATTTCTGAAATATCTCCTAGAAGAAGGTGTGTTTGTCCAAGCACTGCAAGGCTCTTTTTTTTTTAAAGGGCGTGATGGGGCTTTACTAAAAGACCAGCCACCAGAAAACGTGAACCCATGTTAAGGCACTTGTTCTCTTTTGCGTGTTTTAGGCACTTTCCCCACATGACGGGACGACGAGCTTCTGGTTAAAGACAAGTGTCCAGATCCTAAGGTCTCCTGCCCACCATGAAGGGACCCTGCATCATTGCGTGGCTCTTCTCAAGCCTGGGATGGTGGAGACTCGCCCAGCCGGAGACAGACGCATCTCAGTGCCAGAGAGCAGAGCACCCGGTCATTTCCTATAAAGGTGAGGGTCAAGCACGCTCTGATTGCAAAGGCACCATTTAAATGCTCGTTGCATACTCAGAATAGCAGTGGTTATCACTCTATCATTCTGTGAGTCTTGTTTTAGACATTGTTTAAAATCAGAGCAAAAATACAAAATCCCCCATCACAAGAGTTTCATATCCTGAAACTGATCACTATATTAAGAAGAATCCTCAGCCATAAAAAGAAACGAAACTGAGTTCTTTGTAGTGAGGAGGATGGACCTGGAGTCTGTCCTACAGAGTGAAGTACGCCAGAAAGAGAAAGACAAATACCGTATGCTAGCACATATGTATGGAACCTAAAAATAAATGGTTCTGAAAAACCTAGGGGCAGGACAGGAATACAGACACAGACCTACTAGAGAATGGACTTGAGGATACGGGGAGGGGGAAGGGTGAGCTGTGACAAAGCGAGAGAGAGGCGTGGACATATACACACTACCAAACATAAGGTAGATAGCTAGTGGGAAGCAGCCGCATGGCACAGGGAGATCAGCTCGGTGCTTTGTGACCACCTAGAGGGGTGGGATAGGGAGGGTGGGAGGGAGACGCAAGAGGGAAGAGATATGGGAACATATGTATATGTATAACTGATTCGTTTTGTTGTAAAGCAGAAACTAACACACCATTGTAAAGCAATTATACTCCAATAAAGATGTAAAAAAAAAAAAGAAGCATCCAAGCTCAGAATTATCATAGGCAGAAAATCCCATTGTTGAGGCCACTTTTACTCAACAGGTGCTGTCAGCCTCCTAGGCAGGAGAAAAATGTGACCCACAGAAATAACAACAAAACCAAGCAAAACAAAAAAATTCTTCATTTCAGCAGTTCCCAACAAAGCCTTAGTCCCACCACACAATGTACGCCTTTATCTCTATCTGGCATTGCGTGGCAGACAGAATTGGTTTACTGTCTCAAATATGCCTACGTATCTGTAGGATCAATTGATTAGTGTGTATACACATTCTTTTCTTCTTTAATTCATCAAAATTTATTTAGGGTTCTTTACACCCTGGACATTTCTAAGCATTTAAGGTGATGAGTAAACTAGTCTTTGTCTCTGTCCTCAAGGAACTTGCTCTTATATCATGAAACTGAGTATAATTAATCAGACATTGTGTTTTAATAATTCATCCAATGAATAGTTTTGTGGTCTGTTATTTTGTAACTTTTGTATCACAAAAAAATTTGAAATATATACAAAAATAGAAGAGTCTAAGGAACACCCAGCCCCTGTATTTATTAATCCCTGGCCCACCTTTTTTCTTGTATATCCCCACCCGTGCTCTATTCACATTCACCAAATTATTTTGAAGCAAATTCAAGAAATAATATAATAGTGCCATAATATTTCACTTCTTGGCTATCAAAGATAAGGAATTCATAATGCCGTAATCACACCAAAACATCAGAAACCCAGACAAAAACCAATGCCATAAAATTAGCAAACATCCAGTGAGTACTGTGAGAGCCCTGATGGTCACAGGAATGCTTGTGCCTTGTTCTGGTAACAGTTGAACTGAGTCAGGAATGGAAGGACCTTCATCTATTGCAGTTGGCTGGTGTATGTCTTGAGTCTCTTCATCCTTCATTGTGCTTTGTTGTTGTTGCTCTCCCCTCGCAAATTAATTTTTAAAGAAACTTGAGTCCATCATCCTGCAGAGTTTCCACAGTCAGGGTTTGCCCAGCTTCCCATTGCTGTCATTCGGACGCTCTTCTGTCCTGAATGTGTCTGTAAATTAGTAGCGATATCCAGAGGCTGCCCAGATTCAGGTGTGCATCTTTGTGTCTCTGCTGTGTCATGGGTGGTGCTGTGTCCTTCAGCGGGATGTGAAATGATCAGTCATCGAGGATCACGGCCTAAATCTCCTGATTCATTCATGGGTGAAAAACTGGGAGTTTTTAATTTTACTATTCTTTTTTCATTTAATGGCTGAAATATTTCTACATAAAGTAACTTTTCCTCCTCAACTATTTGAATATCCTGAGGGTGCAACTGACATAGGAAAGGCAGAGTGAATGCTTACTTTTCTTCCCTTTACCATTTTTGTAAAGAGCCTACTTAGTTGGCTCTCCAGCATTATCCAGAGGGGACAAATAAAATGTTATGTTTGCTTTTTTTTTTAAAAAAAGTGGTTATTAGAATTATTTTTAATACATGGATTTCAATATTTGGTATATTTCCATCCCTTGCAGCTTATGTTCTTACAGATGGTGAAATTGTCACATTTCAGGCCTAGGGGAGCCTCTTGAGGTTGGCCCCTGAGTTCTTTGGCAACAACCCAAGTGGCCTTGGATGTCTTGATTATTCTCTAGGGTAATAAGACTCCTCTTATCCATTTCCTTCCATCGACCTGAGAATCAGCCATTTTTATCTGATTCAAGCATAGTGGTGATCAAAGTCAGGTGTTTTCAGTGTATAGAGCTAAGGAAAACGTTCTTTAAAACACACCAGAAGTTGCTCTGGATACTTCCAGTTCATCTCCAGGACTCTAGGGACTTTCTGATCCTCTTCTATTTTATGTCTCTATCTTTCTCTCCTGTGCACAGAATCCTGTCTCTGCAGGTCAGCATAATTATTCCTTTGCCTTTTCCTGTAATTCATACTTAGTCATTTCAGAATAAAAGTTCTGTGCAACTTTAGTCCTTATTGAATACAGAAAACCCTTTCGGATGATTTTTCTTCTTTTCTTTTAGTCCTCAGGGTATAAATCTCACTGGAAAATGGAAGCAAAATTAACACCTTGAAATCGAAACAATTTCCCTTTGTATGGTAGTGCCACCAACTCAAAATCCAGTTAATTTCATTTGTTTAATTTCACTTTTGATTTTTCGAGATTTTCAAAATTTACATTACATTATTCTGTAGTGTTTTAAAGTCAAATTAATAAAACAAGCGGTGTTCAGAGAAACTGTTTTCCTTACCTTGTTCACTCTCTCTGCCTTTAGCTCACCTTTTACTTATAGTTTATGCTTCTTTTTAAATATAAACCAAACTCCACACACACATACACATGCACATATATATTTATACCCTCTTTTCTTAAAAAGTAGCATGTATACAGAGTTTTCTCTATCTAGCATTTTTTGACATCATGATATGCCCTGGAGTCCACGTCCCAGTAGTATGGGTTTATGTCACTTCTTCTCACGGTCACATAGCTCTGCTCTATGTAATGAACTCTAGCCTACTCAGCAACTCGCTGCTGGGAGAAGTGATCATGTATAGTGTTACAATGTGTGATGACTCCTGCACACACATATTTTGATATTTTTGCAAGTGTAACATTGACAGAGATTCCTGGAATCGGAATTGCTGGGTCAAGGGGTGAATGCAGTTGTAGTTTTGCTAGATACTCCCTGATTTCCTTTCATGAAGGTTGCACCATTTTGCATTCTCATTGCCCTGGATAGGAGTATCTGTTTCGCACTAGACTTTCCAACTGAGTGCACTGTTAAACTTTGGGATTTGGGAAAACCCCATAGCTCATAAATGGCATCTCAACATACTTTTAATTTTCATTTTTAAAATTTGGAGTGAACGTTCAACATTTAATAACTGCCTATATATGTACCGGGGGTCTGTGCTAAATATGGAGGAGATAGAGGTAAAAAAACCTAGTTCCTGTTAAGGGTCTAGAATATCTTGAGGAATCTAAACCAGAAGGTCCGTTGCATTACATTGTATTAAGGGTCCTCTCGGGTGTCTTTGCTGGGTGCTGGGTGAGCCCGGGGAAGGGGTGTCGGAACCAGACAGCCTGGGCTGTAGAGGAACGGTTAAGGAGGGTTTCTAGGATGCAGCAGTGCCAGAGCTGAGTCCCAGATGATTGTTAGAAGGTGTTTATGAATCTCATGAGGGGCGCACGGCAGGTTTTGGCAAGTGTCGAGCACAGTAAGCCATGAAATGTCAGTTCAGATTACAGAGAGGAAGTAGAGGGAGATGAAACTTACAGTGAGGATTCAATAATGCACGGCATCAAAAGGCATCTCAAGAAGTCCCCCTCTTGTCTGCACAGGCTCACCTTGGAGGATGGAGAAATGCTGGCAGGAAGAGCAAATTCTGGGGCCGCTGCTGTGACCAAAGGGGGCAGCGATGAGGGCCTGAGCTACGGGAGTGGTAGCAGAAATGTAAAGAATTGGGTGGATTCTGGAGCTTTGAAGAGGGAGTTGTTGATGTTTTAAAGGATATAAGACAGGAGGAAGCAGGAGGCACTGAGAGTGAGCCCTGAGTTCTTGGCTGTTGGTTCCAGACGGGATAAAGAAGGGGAATCTGAAATGATGTTAGATCGAGAAAGCTGAGTTCCTAGCTGCCATCAGATGGAGTTAACTAATTGAGAGCAGGTATCATGGGAACCAGGAAAGGAGAGCTTTTCCAAGAGGGGGGTGGCCGTCAGAGTGTCTGATCATGCAGCCAGTTCAAGGCACCTGTGGGCCAGAAGGTAGAGTGACAAACTCATCCTGATTTGCCCGAGACTTTTTTGGGATGTAGCCCTGAAAGCCCTACTGTCTTCTGGGAAAACTGGGACAGGTGGTTACCTTCCCAGAAACTCTGTCAGCAATGGTGTATTAGTTTCCCAGTATTCCTGTAACCACATACTACAAACTGGGTGGTTTAAAACAATCACAATATCTTCTCTCACAGTTCTGATGGCTAGAAGTCCAAAAGCAAGGTGTCACCAGGGCCATGCTCTGAAAGCTCTAGGGAAGAATCTTTGCCACTTCTTAGCTTCGGGTGGCTGTCAGCAGTCCTTGGCGTTCTTTGGCTTGTGGACCCATCACTCCAGTTCTCTGAGTCTGTAGTCACATGGCATTCTCTCTGTGCGTCTGTGTCTGTTTTCTCTTCTTTTTATTTATTTATTTTTATTTATTATTATTATTATTTTTTTTGGCAGTACACGGGCCTCTCACTGTTGTGGTCTCTCCCGTTGCGGAGCACAGGCTCCGGACGCGCAGGCTCAGCGGCCATGGCTCACGGGCCCAGCCGCTCCGCGGCATGTGGGATCTTCCCAGACCAGGGCACGAACCCGTGTCCCCTGCATCGTCAGGCGGACTCTCAACCACTGCACCACCAGGGAATCCCCCTCTCTTCTTTTTATAAGGACACAAGTCATATTGGGTTTAGGGCCCACCGTCACCCAGCATGACTTCATCTTAATTAATTACATCAAGGCCCTATTTCCAAATAAGGCCACAGTTGTCACAGGTACATGAGGTTAGGACTTCAACATATCTCTGGGTGGGCGTGGGGTGGACACATCAACCCGTAGCAAACGGCATTTATCAGAGCAGTTTCGCAGCAGTGCTGGGAATAAAACTAGATGCTCATGAGTGAAGGGACAAAGGTAAGGTGAAGAAATGGACATCAAAATTACTCTCTCAGTTGGCAGGGACATGAGGACAGGGAACGGCTTTTAAGAGAGCATTACTTAATCATCCTTAAATGGTACTGGTGAAGAGAGAAAAGACAGGGGGATATAATTGACTAGGCAAAGTCCCCGGAGCTATAGGAGGGGATAGGATACTGGGCACAGGTGAGGGATTAGCTCACAGGAAGGAGACCCCACCTCCAGACAGCCCAGAGGGAGGGAGGCCAGGGCACCCAGGATGCAGGGCAGTTAGAAGGAGGGAGTACCTGGGGACCTCCATCTTGGCTGAGAAAGGAGTATGCAGGCCATGGGCCAAGAGTATGGGTACTTTAGGAAGGAAGTGCTTCTCTTAAGAAAGGATAAGACTGTTGATCAAAAACAGACATAAAAGATTCCCTGCGGTTGTTTGGAGCCCAGTCAGTCCTTGAAATGGCTCCTGTTATAGCTGAGCAGGTGGCCATGGCTATGCCCCATAAACACTCTTCTGTGCTCAATACAAGAAAGTTTGAGAAGGTATGATGAAACACTGATAAGAGAGAAATAAAGGAAGGGCTGGATCATCTTGATGTTTACCATCTTGGTTTCTGGGTACATTTAAAATTTCATGATTTAGCATTATACGTTGGAAGCACTCTGCACAGGAGGCTGCTCAGGAAGAGTCTGCAGGAACATCTCAGTACAAGTAAGCACATTTCATTGAAGTCTTGATTTGATTTACTTGGCTGGGCAGAAGGTGCTGGCAGGATCTTTTTTCCCAGCCTTGGGAAAGTATTTACCACTTAGGGCTCCACTTGTCTTGTGGAGTTCATTGCTCAACAAGCCCTAACAGCTTGCTGTGTTTGCAAGGGTACTCCCTTGACTGCATGTTCTGGAATATTTATCCCTGCTCGTGCAGTGGCTGCTAAAACACCCTGACCCATGACAGACGCACCCTTCACACTTAGGTCCGTGTCGTTTGCTTAAACGTCTGTTCCAATAAAGGGGGGGAAATAGTGACCCTTCAAAACAGCGTGTTTCTCAGCACGCTTACTGAATCTCATAACTGTATCCAAAATGAGTTTTAAATGTTTAATGTCCACTTAAGGCGATAGTGCCATATTCTGCTTTTGTTCGTTTAATGATTAAAGGTTACCCAGCACGCTCGCAATTTAGAGAGTGTGCTCCAGTTATAGGAATCGGGCAATTTCACATAACACACAGAGAAAGACCACCGCTGGGGTGAGTCATGCTGTACTCAGGCTTACTTTGTCTTGCAGTTTTAATATCATGACTAATTTGGAGGCCTTTTTTCAGTGTCTTAGCTGACAGCACCTAGTATTTTTTAAATTTATTTCATTTGAAATATAGTTGATTTACAATGTTGTGTTAACGTCTGCTGTGCAGCAAAGTGATTCAGTTACACATATATATACATAAATATACATATACATGTATATATGTGCACATTCTTTTTCATATTCTTTTCCGTTATGGCTTATCACAGGATATTGAATATATTTCCCTGTGCTCTACAGTAGGTCCTTGTTGTTTATCCATTCTATATATAATAGTTTGTATCTGCTAATCCCAAACTCCCAATCCATCCAGTCACCCACGTCCCCTCCCCCTTGGCAACCACAAGTCTGTTCTCTATGTCTGTGAGTCTGTTTCTGTTTCGTAGGTAGGTTCATTTGTGTCGTATTTTAGATTTCATATATAAGTGATATCATATGGTATTTGTCTTTCTCTTTCTGACTTACTTCACTTAGTATGATAATCTCTAATTGCATCCATGTTGCTGTAAATGGCATTATTTCACTCTTTTTTTATGGCTGAGTAGTACTGCATTGTAAATATGTACCACACCTTCTTTATCCATTCATCTGTCAATGGACATTTATGTTGTTTCCATGTCTTGGCTATTGTGAATAGTTCTGCTATGAACATAGGGATGCCTGTATCTTTTTGAATTATGGTTTTGTCCACATATTTGCCCAGGACTGAGATTGACAGCACTTAATATTAATGCCCAAGATGACTTCTGCCTGCAGAATCAGGCCAGGTGCTGTTAATTCTCCTCTCAGCTCCCTGGGCTCTCTATCTGTAACTCCTGGATGTTCCTGCTGAGTGTCTTCCTACTTCTGGATTTGTTGTTTGGCCTGAGGATTGTTTTGGAACTTATGGAAGAACTGTATGGGTGATTGACACTAGATTAGCAACATTTGGCCCCAGGTCTGAGGGACTCGAAATGGATATTCCAGCTTGTGCTATCACTGGGACTGGACTGGGATGTGGCATGTGGCCCTCGACTTTAAACAACTGCCTTATCCCCACATGTAGCCTTGGGTGATACAAAAACCCATGACCGAAAGGGGCCAACCCAGGATTTTATACTCGGGTTCTGTTCCCATACTACAGGATGAATGATGATTTTTCACGGATCCTGTGTTTTTCTTTCAAATGGTATAACTATATTCCATTGCCTTCCTGTTAAAGGCATTGAGGTGTTCGGTGTTGACAATAAAAATGTGTGGCAAGTTTTGTAACTTTCTGTTGGCTCTTCTTTATGTTAACTTACTGGGAGCCCCAGCTCTTCCCTACCTCCGAGAGGCTGTCTTTCTCCCAGTCTGGAGGGTGTCATGTACACATTTCCTTTTTCCCTGTTAACTGCCAACCCTGCCCATGGACCTGCCTCTTACCACTCTTCACTTGACTGGCTCACAGACCTCGGGACCACTGGCATTGCTTGGCTCACCACCTGCTCCCCTTGGGGCTCCATACCTGTTCTGTGGCTCCTTACGTGTGTCCCAGGATCCCGTGCCTTTCCCGTGGCCTCATGCATCTCCCGTGGCTCTATAGCTGTTCTGTGGCTCTTCATGTGGCCTCACAGCCCCATGCACATATCAAGGCTCCATGCCTGTCTTGGGGCTCCATACCTATCCCATGGCCTCATGAACATCCCAGGGCTCTATACATGTCCCACGCTACTCCATTTTCTCTCTGGGTTTTTGCTGTGTGGTGTCTCATGCCCCAGACAGGCATGTGGCTTCATGATCCTGGCTGGATTTTATCTCTTCTCCTAGGATCTAGGACGCTCATCACCACAGGAGGGGCTGTCGTAGATAATTTCTAGAGTCCCTGTCAGGTTTCAGAGATTTCAGAATCTTTGAGCATGTAAAGACCTTGATTAAAATTGCTTACAGTATTTCTCCCTGTTCTTCTAGTCTCAGATCTGCCATGTGACCTTTGTAAATCATAAGTGTGTATGACTGCATGACAATGGCCCACTTTCTCCAAGGAAGAATTAGGAAAATGTATTTTAATTAAAAATAGATTGCATAAAATTCATTTTAATATTTTCACATGAATCTGATTAAATAATAGCAAGATACTGATTACTGTTGAAAAGTGTCTTGAACTCAATGCTTTTCTTTGTAAAAACTAAAATTTACATAAATCAAGTGTGATTCTCTTTGGTTTCATAACGGGTTATGAGTTATCCTCCTTTGCATTTATTTGGGAAAGAAAAGTGTTGTTATGGATCCTATAAAAAGTCATTTGAACCATCAATAATTTAACTTCTGTTACCATGCAAATGACTGAATGTTTCATATAATGTAATCTCAAAATTATGTGGGCAAAATATTTGAACCTATATGCAAATGAAACAACTAAGATATAAGTACACTGCCTATTCTATACGTTAAAAGCTGCGCTTGGTAATACATTTTTTATTTTAAAGTCTGTTGCTAGTTTGCTATCTGAAAAAATGGAATATTAAAAAACACACCACTTTTCAACTCTGCAATGTAGGAATGTAATGATCATTCATGAGTGCATAGATGTGTTAGAAGAAAATGCACTCATGGTAAAACCACTATGCATTATTCATTGAGTGACTTGGTTGCGATACCTGTGTTGTACTTTTATGTTGTTACTGATCTTCGATTGATGAAAACCGAGGGTCCCTGTTGTATGCTTTTTATAAACAATGATTAAGTTCTGATGAAAATAATTTATTGAGTTTTGAGAATGATCAATAACTTTTGGATGACTTTTGTGTCCTAGCGCCACTAATGAAATAATTTGTAAGATTCCACATCTATATTTTATCTTGAGATAATCAATTTTTGATTGATTTGTCTGGGTGGGGAAATAGTTTCTATTATTCTGAGACTGCAAATGGAATACTTTATAAGTTGAGTAGTTCAAAGGGATTGCATTAAAACTGGGGATAAGAGTTTGTGAAGTTATTGTCAGGACTCTGATTTAAAACAATCATTTCATTGGGCCTCAAATGGTATGTTATTGTATTTTATTTATCTTTAAGCATATTATAGTCTTTCCAAGCATTAAATGGGCAATTCATCCATTTCTCACAATGACGGTAGATAAAAATCTAATCATTTTTTTATTTATGAGTAAGAGTTGGAGATTAAATGTAGGGTGAATAAACTTTTAATTAAGCAATATTTTTTCTTGGATTTATGACTTCTTGTCTTCTTCTAATATCAAGGCAAGGTAATCTGCCATGGTCACATTTGAGGAGACAAAACATTACACCCGCTTCAGCAGACAGCAGTGCTGAAAATTTTCTGTTACCAGTATAACAAAGAAAAGACTACACTGAGGTTTCTAAAACTTATTAAGTTTGTGTACTAATTTAGTCAGCACCGTAACCTTTTGTTTTCCTGAAGCTTTTTAAAGAAAAGGAGTTATTTTTTTTTTTTAATTTCTCTTTTGCTTTCCCATTTCCCTCATGTAAGTCAGGGATAGACTTCAGAAAGCCTCATCACATGTGTCACGTGAGGCAGGAAGCATTCTCATTCATAATCAAGAGTGCGGTGATAATGCATGCTAACACACCAAATGAATAGATTCTTCCAATCTGCAAGATGACAAACTTGTCGTAATGCTATTTGACCATTCCCACCTTGAAAGCACCTCTGGACTGCGTGTTAGATACACTACAAACCCTATTAAATAAAATCAATGAAACGAGACCCTGGTGCCAGGAACAGCTGGACTGGCGGAGCGCTCCTGGTGGCTCTCAAAGGGTGATTAACGATTGTTATTCATATTTTTGATTTTTGTGCCACTGGAGTCCCTCACCTCATCACACAGAGTCTTTAGCTTCTGCTTGTTTGAAGATAAAACCAGAGTTCCAGTTCATTAATAATTCAATCAATCTTTATTGAGTGCATATGATGTGCCAGAAATGGTTTCAGTCACGGGGTTATCCCAATAAGCGAAACAGTAGAAATCTCGGCCTGTGCTGAGTTTACGTTCTATTAGGGGAGACAGACAATAATAAGATGATATAATATAGACCGGGTTATATGGTGCTAAGGGCTGAGGAAAAACATAAAGCAGGGAATGCATTAAGGAGGGGAGGGGTCTTGCAGTTTTCATCAGGGTAACCAGGTGTGCCCGGCATTTACCTGTTGCCTCTGTCCCCACAGCTGTCCCTTTTATATTTCACGTTGTACAACTAGTCAGAGAGTCAGTGAAATTTCTCAGGCTTCTGACCCAGCTGGGTTCCTGTTAGGATGTGTGAATGGGAGGAACCAGCAGTTGCTGAGGAGGCTGGAGGAATAGTGAGGATCATGTTTATGCCTGCATAGCGTGGCTGAGGACTGAGGCGATCCTAAGTCCCCAGTTGGGGAGTAGGCAGTCACAGCTTGAGTCACAGCTGCTTGAGAAGAGCACAGCAGCAGGAACAGGCTTATGGGGTCCAGCCCAGCTTGTTAGCAGCTGCTCAACTCTGTGTGGCATGCATTCTTCCTTTGTTCTTGTACTTTATCTTCCAATACCTTTACAACCAATTCCCTATATTAAATGTTCTCTGTTTGAGGTACCTAGGGTGGTTTCTCTTTTCCTGACTAAATTGTGCAGCATACAGAATGACCCATTGAGTCAAGGCTTAAGGAGGTGAGGGGGCAAGCCATGTGGATAACTGAGGAAAAAGCGTTCCAGGCAGAGGGAAGAGCAAGTGCCTGGGCCCTGAGGTGGGAGGGTACTTGGCAGGTCTGAGTAAGAGCAGGGAGGCCAGTGTGGCCTGAATGGAGGGAGTAATGGAGGTGAGATTGGAAGGATAATAAGGGCCAGGTTCTGTAGGGCCTTTATGAATTTGACCTTTATTTTGGGGGGTGGGCACTGGAAGATTTTGAGCAGAGGAATGATAGTGTAAGGCACTAACATGACTTAAAGGGTCACTCTGACTGCTGTGCTGAGGACAGCCTGAATTGTGCTTGGGCGTGTGGGATTTAGGGCAGTGAGAGCGTTTTGGGGACTGGTGGGTGATCTAGGCTGGTGATGGTGGTGGCTTAGTTTAGAGTGTTAACAGTGGACACCAGGAAGCAGTGGCCTTATTCTGGATAGAGTGTATTTGGAAGTCAGGTCCCAAGTATTTCCTTTCAGATTGTATATGTGCTGTGAGAGGAAGAGAAAAGCAAGAGAGACTCTAAGGCTTTTGGCTTGAGCGATTGATCAGAGTGGAAGTGCTACTTACTGAGATGAGAAAGGTTGTAAGAGAGTCACACTTGGAAGGAGTTTGGGAGGCTCAGTTTTGGACATGTTAAGTGTGAGATGTTTCTTTAGCATCCAAGTGGAAATGTCAAGTGATCAGCTGTGTATACAAGTCTGTATTTCTGGGGAGCGATTTTTTGAAAACTCTATGAGGCACAGCGATTTGGGAACTAGCAGTGATGAAGGGAACAAGAAATCTGAATATTTAGTCTTTATTATTTTTGTCTGGATTTTAATGTTAGTTACTGTAAAATGCAAAGGTATGTTGAGAAGTTATAATTTAGTAGTTAAAGAGAAAACTTCAAATCATTGCATGGATGGTTCAAGCCAGATTCAAACATTTTCTGAATTAAAAAAAATAGACTAGAATAATATAAAGCATGACTCATTCAAATTTAGAGCTCATTTGAATGCTTTTATTTCTTAATTCCAAAGGGTCAGCCTTACTTAAAAAAACTATTTACAAAAGTAAAGCTCCAGCATGAAAATAATAATTTCTCCATTTCATAGTGAGGAAACAAAATCTTATCTGATAAATCCATGGATAAAAGTATAACTCCCTAACACAAAATAATTAGTTTTGGGACTGTAAATGCAAACCAATGCAAAACATATGAATGTGTGAATTCTACTTTCATGATAGAGTTTTTAACCACAACATCTAATACTAATTTTGCAAATTGTATATGAATTGACAGAAATTTTCTGTCATATATGTTTCTTGTTTGACCAAGATTTGGTCAACAGATGATTTTTAATTTGAAAAATGATATAGGGGACTTTTCTATCTGACCATGATGGGCAAAAGGGATTTGATTTACCTCCGTGATTTAAACAAGAAAACCAGACAAAATATTAGCAAGTACAGTTTTCAGACAATGGACAACAGGCAGAGGATGGTACAGGATTGTAATTTCTTAGGGAAAGGAAATAAACAAAATGAGTCCTATGATTGGCTCAGCTCACTGAAAGTAGTTTCCAAGACATAGCATAGTAATGGAGAATACAAACATAGATCCGCATAAATCAAGTCTCAATACATTAAAAAGGGTTGAAATCATGCCTGTGTAATCAATGAGCACATCAGAATCAAACTAAAAATCAGTAACAAAATGGTATATAGAGAATTATATTGGAATTTAAGCAGTATAATTCTAACTGGCTCATAGGTCAAATAAGAAATTAAAGGGAAATTCTAAAATATTTTCATCTGAATGACAATAAAAGCACAACTTATCCAAATTTGTGGTATATAGTAAAGCAGAGCTCAGGGTGGGGGGATTTATATCATTATTTACTTATATTAGGGATGGAGAAAGATCTGCTATCAATGGTTTTGGGATCTTTCTTAAGGGAATCTACAAAAAAAAAAGGCAAATTAAACCCACAGGAAACAGAAGGAAGCAGAAAATGAAGATGAGCATAAATCAGTTTAAGTGGAAATAAAGAATAATGAAGATCAATGAAACTAAAACCTAGTTCTTTAACAAGACCAATAATATCAATAAACCTTTAACTAGATTGGTTAGGAACAAGAAAGATATATATTTATCAATATTAGGAATGAATGAGGAGACATCACTACAGAACCTACAGAAGTTAAAGAGGATTAATAGAAAACAATGAACAACTCTATGCCAATAAATCTGACAACTTAGATGAAGTGGACACATTCTTTGAAGATAAACAATCTCTCCAAGTTCACTTAAGGAAAGTCAGATAAACTAATTCTGTATCCATTAAAGGAATTAAATTTGTACTTAAAACTCTTCCAACAAAGAGAACTTCAAATCCAGATGGCTTCAATAGTGAATTTTGACAAGTACTTAAGGAAAAAAAAAGGACACTGATTCTACTCTTCCAGAGTAGAAGAGGATGGAACACTTCTCAGCTTATTTAAGAAGTCATTATTACTCTTACCAAAACCAGACAAGACATTTTAATATATAAAACTATAGACCAATATCTCCCACAATCATAGGCACAAAAATCCTTAATAACAGTTCAGCAGTCGAATCCAGCCATTTGTAAAAATAATAATACATCATGTCCCAGTGGGTTTTATTGCATAAATATAAGATTGCATGGGATTTCCAAGGTTTAACACTTGAAAATCAATGTAAATCAGTGCATTAACTGACCAAAAATATTTTTTAAAATTCATCTTAATAGATATAGAAAAATCATTTGATAAAATTCAACACACATTCATGATAAAAACTAGAAGTAAAGGGTGCTGCCACATGTGACAAAAGGTACCTTAAAAAAAATCTAAATCTAATATAACATTTAACAGTTAAAGGCTGAATGCTTTCCCCACAAGGATGTTTACCATTACTATTTTTAGTGCTTTTAGTTATCATTGTACCAGCCCCTGAGAAAGGTAATATTAGTTAAATAAATAATATATTATAATAAAAGTAATTTAATAAACAAATGTCATACAGATTAAAAAGAAAGAGTAAGAGCGGTCATCGAAATTTTAAAAAGACCTATTAGAACTATTAAGTGAATGTCTCATGATTTCCAGATACATAATATAAAAAAAAATTCAATTGCATTGTGATATACTATCACTTAATAATTATAAACTGAAATTAAATTATATCATTTATAGTAGCTCATAAATATGAAATAAGGATATCTTTAACAAAATATGTTCAGGAGCTGAACATTGACAGCTACCCAACATTACTGAGAAAATTAAAAAGACCAAAACAATTGGAGATAAATATTTATAGATCAGAAATTTAATGTTAAGATATAAATTCAACTGTAACATATGCATTGCAATCTATAGACTCTTACAAACCCAGTGAAAAGTTCTGTGGTTTTATTGTGTAAATTGAAAACCTGGTTTTAAAATTTACATGGAAATACAAAAGACTTAGAAAAGCTGAAAGAGTTTTTGAAAAGGAGAGTAAGTTTGGAAGTCTTACAGTACTTGAATTCAAGACAGTGTGATGTTTGCACAAGGATAAACATAGAAATCAATGTAACAGAAAGCAGAGACCAGAAATAGACCCACATATATACTGTCAATTAATTTTCAGCAAAGTGACCATGGTAATTTAATGAGGAAATATAGTTCTTCCAAAAAATGGTGCTGGAAAAACTGGACCTCTCAATGCAAAAATTAACTGAAATGGATCATAGACCTAAAGTTAAGAGGCAAACTTATAAACTGTCTAGAAGAAACTTTTTGAAAAACAACTTTCTCAGACCTTAGATTAGGCAAAAATTTGTTAGGATACAAAACAGCCCATAAAAGCAAATTTGATAAACTGGACCACATAAAAGTTAAAAACATTTGCTCTTCAAAGACACCATTGAGAAAAGGAAAAACAATCCCGATGCTATGTGAAAATATTTACAAAACATATATCTCCTAAAGTTCTTGTGTCCAGAATATATAAAGAAACTCTTACAACGTTTATAAATGGACTAGAGATTTATGCAATTTGAAAATACTAATGACAACCATGGTGAGATATCCCTACACATTGAGCAGAGTGACTAAAATTAAGAAGACTGTTAATACTAAGCATTGAGGAGGATGTGGTGAAAATGGACCTCTTATGCTTTGCTGCCGATAATGCAACATGGTGCAGCCACTTTGGAAAACATTCAGTTTCTTCAAAAGTTAAATATACACTTTCCTTAAATTCCAGCAAACTCACTCATAGCTCTTTGCCCAAGGATAATTAAAAAGTTGAATAATGTCTACAGGAAGATTTGTACCCAAAGGTTCACAGTAGCTTCATCCCATCTAATCCAAACTGGACACAACTCAAAAGTCCATCAGTGGGGGTGGCTACAAATTAATTATGTAAAATAGAATACTACCAGACAATACAAAGAAATAAACTACTTACACAGACAATGAAATGGATGAAACTTAAAAGTAGTATACTAAGTGAAAGATTCCAGATAGAAAAGACTACATATTCTGTGTTGTCCCATTTTGTGAAATTCTATAGAAGACCAAACTAAAGTAGCAGGATACATATTAATAGTTGCCTGGGTACAGGACAAGGGATGGAATCCACTGCAAAGGTTCCTGAGAAAATGTGTGTGTTGATGCAATCATTTTATGTCACGACTGAGGTGGTGGTGGTGATAAGGTTTATACAGTTGGTAAAAGTAATTGAATTTAAGTGGGTAAATATTATTGTGTTTAAATTATACCTCAGGGAAGTGAATTTTAAAAATTATGTTAGTTCTCACAGGGAACTCTGCTCAGTATTCTGTAATAACCTAAATGGGAAAAGAATTTGAAAAAGAATAGATACACGTATATGTAAAAAATAAATAAATAAAATGGAAAAAATAACTAAAAACTATGTTCGTTCCAACTCTAATGGAAAAGAATGGACTTGTCAGAATGTAGGATCAAATTGCTTAAGAAATCACCTGAATTTGTCAAAACACAGTGAATGCCATGTTTCCTTGGCATTCAGGCCAAGCATTATGTGAGAACTTTATGATGAGAAAAATTGTTATGTGTAATAATGTTATGCAACATTTAATAAGATGTGTGTGTATTACGTATGCGTGTATCAGCAGAGCTACTTAAAATCCAAGATATTCAGGTCTTCAATGGAAAACCACCACATAAGCTGTTTAACCATTAAAGTTTTTCCCTCCAGCGCTATTTTAAAAGCCAAAAACCCTGTAGCACAGGTTAACTTGGTATAAGAGAGGTAATTTATATAGAAAGCTGCTTCTTCAAACACTGCCCCCGCCCAAGCATAATCTTTGGAGGAAAATATTTCTGACTCATGTGTACTTTGAGAAGATGTCATCACATCTGAGAACTGCTGATTTGTAAGTTACTTTTCAATTTAAGAGATAATAATACTTCTTGGAATTAGCAGCTATTAAAAGCATAGTGAGGAAATGAGAGAGGCATGCATTTAGCTACAATAATTTTGGTCATAGTGCATGTAATACTTCTTTATCCTTTACAGGGCTGATTTTCTATAGGCGGTCCTTTCCTTTTCCCTACTTCTACAGTTAGAAATGGGGCAATTAAAGGACCCATTGGTGTAAAGCAGTGCTGTCCAATAGAACCTTCTGTGAGGATGGAAGGACGTTCTGCACTGGCAAACATGGTAGCCATTGGCCATGTGTAGCGGTTAAGGACTGAGATGTTGCTAGTGCAACTGAAGTAATGAATTTTAAAATTTATTAATTTTAATTCACTAAAATTAAAATATAAAAAGGCATGTATTCCTGGTGACGACCATGTTGGATAGCACAGGTATGGACCTTTGGCTTCTAGCACTATGTAATAAATATTGGCATAGGCTGCTGTTCTTGTGTGTCTACGCAAAGGCCCTGTGTCCTGGCATCCTCTCTGAGTCAGTTTTTTGGAAAGCATCATGGTTCATGTTTTAAGAAAACGGGGCTAGGGAAAGGAAAATTGTGTAATTGTTATAATTCTGCTATTAACTATTTCTCTAATGTAATGGAAATCTCTTGTTGTCTTTCCTTTTGATCTCAGTTTCTTTAAACGAAAAATGAGTATACTGGACTATTATATCAACGGTTTTTACCATATTTATGATACTATTGCTCTTCAAACTAGGATAATAAGGTAGCCCAAAGGACATTTGGGCCTTAGGTCTTTAAGAAAACTCCCTCCTCTCTTATGCCTCAAACAATAGTAATGTAAAGTTCTGTATTATAAAAGCAAAATAGAAATTGAGATTTCTATTGACATTGTTGACGTTGACCACATCTTTATCACAAATGTTTAGTAGGAAAAATGAATTTATTTCATATATAAAGAATGGTTTGCCCTTTCATTTTCATATATTTGCACAATTAATTAATGTATTAAAGTGGAATTAATTTCATTTTAGACATGGCACTTTTTCTATCTAGAAGCAAACAACTCAGAGATGAAATATTAATTTATATTTTAAGTCACTAACGCAGTGAAGTTTAGAAACTCCTACTCTGAAAGCTCACTGGCTATTAAACTTACAGTATCAGTTAGAAATATCTTGGCTGCAACTAACAGACAGCTGACCTAATAGTGGTTTAACTTGTAAGGATATTTATTGTTCCCTGACTAGACTTAAAGAATTAGGCATCCGAGCTCAGAAGTGTAAACAATGTCCCAAGCTCTGTCATTTTGCTCAATCGTCCTCATGGAGTTGGCCTTTGATTTTTGTTTTTATTTCATGTTTGGATGGCTGTTGTCAGCATTCAGAGGCTGACAGCAGCAGGAGAATGGGAGATAAGGAACTTCTTGACCCATCTGTTTCATATCAGAAATCAACAAGTGTAAAATCTTTCATGGGAGCCATGTGCAGAATTGTTTATATGCAAGTGGCCAGAGCTATGTCACATGGCTGCCTCAAATTGTAAAGGGAAAGGAAGTGTCTGGCAAAATGGAATGGAAAAAGTCATGAATTAACCCCTGAGTCCAGTAGGCCTGGGAGTAGAGTGAGATGAGGAACTCACCTGGGATGCATATTTAAGAGCCACCAAAAAAAACTCAGTAATTAAGATACGTTAGTGCAATATATATTTTTAAAAATCAATACAAAGGACAGAAAAATCCATAATGAACAAACTATCCGGATTTTAAATAGTCAAGATCAGTACAGTCTCCTTCCAAGCCCTATGGAGATCCAATGTCTTTATTTAAAATATTGATAGTTTGTTCTTCATGAGCTTTTTTGTGTTAATTTACACCTTTAAAAATATTGCATTAAATTATTATCTTGATTGCTGAGTTTTTTGGCACCCCCTTAAATTTCACAAGGAGGAAATGTCAGGCAGCTCATAGCTTTTGTCTCCAGAGCTGTGCCACTGGTTCTTGTGTATCTGTCCCATGAATAAATCATTATATATGTGTCATAGAATATTTTATATTCTAAAACCCTGGTTAATAAACGAGTGTATACTCTATATTGTATTTATTTCTGAACAGGAGTAGTACTCAACACTCTTTTTGACTGAAACACTGACTAGACACTCTCATGCTAGGAGACAGAAAAAATTTCCCCTAGCAGCTTGTTTCCAACCAAATCTGAGACACCATGAAGAAGAGCAAGAATTCCTCACTTTTGTGTTTTCTCGTTTTTTAAAAGAAATATTGTTGAATGACTTGAGACAAAAGATGATTCATGAAAAGTTTGAGAGGATAGAAAGATCTGTTGGTGCCTTTTCGTGTCTCTTGAAGTGGGCAGTGGGAATTTGAGTCTCTTTGAGTGACTAAGAATGTTCTCAAAGAAATCATGTTGCAAAATTGTGGAAATTATAATTATGCAATATGAGAGCTGGTACAAAAGAATTCACCCTTCCTGTAATATTAATCTCACTCTATCTTTGGTCTGATTAACTCTTAGGTGATATTGATAAGCTGTTTATTTGAAACCTCTTAGGCATTTTTTCCCCTCAAGGAACATGATAAAAGCAAGGCTACCATCTCTCATTGGGAAAGCTTTAAAATTCTATCAGTCTATTCCTTATGAATACAAGTAACCCTCCTACGATGAAAATTTCATATGAAAAAATTTCACCTAGACCTGTGAAGCCTAATATAGATATGTTGTAAGAATTTCCTGCAAGGCTATAAAATAAGTTTGTGTTAAGGGTCAAATGTATTATTCACACCATTTATGAGATATAAATTCTTCAGTCTCAAATGTGTCTTCACAAAACTACTCAGTGTCTTCTCTGATTTAATTCAGCTTTGAAAGCTCTTGAGAGCAGTGTTTGGAATTGAGGGGGAAAAAAAGGAAGATCATATGGAAATAATTTTCATAGTTGGTTGTTAAAGATGCCTGCTATGAGAAAATTTAATATACACAGCAGTGAAAGAAAAAGTGGGAAGATTATAGTGAGCTTTGCATGTGTTTATCATTACTGTTCTTATTTAAGACTTCCCCTTCTTCCTGAGCTAAACCTGAGCACCCCTGGTTTTTTAAGCAACCTTTTTTTTTTTAAGCAACCAATGAAATACCGTGTTTCTCCCAGCTATATCCTGCCTCATGCCCTGCCTATTTCTATATACTCATTTATTTTCTGATCACTTGAGATGCCTTTTTATTTTATTTTACTTAATTTTTTGATTCAGCCATCCCATTGCATGAATTTAAAATTGTTTTCATTGCAACTGAGCAACTGACCCATTGCAGGTCTGTAGCTCTTGGCAAAAGCCATGTAACTGTTGCTTAGCAGGGAGCGGGGCTGGGGCATATAGTTAGATAATATTCCATCTGCGGCCTGTTTCGTAATTCTCAAACGCTCTGGGTTTCTTCTACGTTTATACCTACATGAAACTTCAGTTGATATCGCCAAGAATTTCACACTCCAAGTGAGAGAAAGATATCTCTCAAAAGATGTATAATTCTATTATGTAGCAACAGCTCTTGCTGTGACTTCAGGCCAAGCAAAAGCATTTGCTAGAGCTGGAGCTACTTTCCAGCCAGTCCCACCGTGTGGCCTTTTAGAACTTCTCTCATTCCAGCAATTTGCTTTTGACCTGTTCCTGCCCTACCATATAATGGTGACCTCCCTCCACTACTGCGGTACGTGACGGAAGAAGCCGTTAAGTGTTTTTTAGGTGCAGATTCTGCTGGTTGTTTTTATCATCTGCAGAACGTTAAGGGACCAGCACGCATGGAGAGGACAGCAACCGTCGTCAGATGGAGTAAAACAAATGATTCTTTCAGCACTTGGCAATGATTTCCTGTGTGCTGTGTTTGTTCATGTGTAGATCAGAAGGACTTATTCCTTTGATAGTCTGAGACCCAATTCCTCTGGCCACAGAACCACACAAACAATGCCCAAAGAACCTAACACGATTATAAGATCTCATGAAAATTCCTACTCTAATGAAATGTACTGTGGAGTTCTGGGATCTTTAATGAGTGGGTTCCCTAACCATATAAAAAGAAAGAAAAATGCAAAACAAAACAAGCAAACAAAAAAAGACTCATTCACAAATAGTGTTCCTACGTGACCAGTAAGTCACTGAGGGATCCTCCTGAAGTACTCCCTAGAGCCAAGTGGGGTGCTGAATGGTATCGGGGCAGGTCATCATTTCTCCTCTAAGCATTTACAGATGGTTTTGCATGTAAAAATTAAGATTTGAGCAACTATACTTCAATAAAAAAAAAATCCTCAAAGCAGAATTTTGTAAAAACAAACAGCAAAAACACCTCAAAAATAATTGCCTAATTAAAAAGTATTCAGCAACTTAAGACTTAAAAAAATTCATTACTTTCTAGCACATATTAATTTCATACACACATATCTTTCATTTTTTTTAACATCCTTATTGGAGTATAATTGCTTTACAATGGTGTGTTAGTTTCTGCTCTATAACAAAGTGAATCAGTTATACATATACATATGTTCCCATATCTCTTGCATCTCCCTCTTTCCCACCCTCCCTATCCCACCCCTCTAGGTGGTCTCAAAGCACCAAGCTGATCTCCCTATGCTATGAGGCTGCTTCCCACTATCTATCTATTTTACGTTTGGTAGTGTATATATGTCCATGCCACTCTCTCACTTTGTCCCAGCTTACCCTTCCCCCTCCCCATATCCTCAAGTCCATTCTCTAGTAGGTCTGTGTCTTTATTCCTGTCTTGCCCCTAGGTTCTTCATGACCTTTTTTTTTTTTTTCTTAGATTCCATATATATGTGTTAGCATACTGTGTGTGTTTTTCTCTTTCTGACTTACTTCACTCTGTATAACACACTCTAGGTCCATCCACCTCACGACAAATAACTCAATTTTGTTTCCTTTCATGGCTGAGTAATATTCCATTGTATATATGTGCCACATCTTTATCCATTCATCTGTCGATGGACACTTAGGTTGCTTCCATGTGCTGCCTATTGTAAATAGAGCTGCAATGAATATTGGGGTACGTGACTCTTTTTGAATTATGGCTTTCTCAGAGTATATGCCCAGTAGTGGGATTGCTGGGTCATATGGTAGTTCTATTTTTAGTTTTTTAAGGAACCTCCATACTGTTCTCCGTAGTGGCTGTATCAATTTACATTCCCACCAACAGTGCAAGAGGGTTCCCTTTTCTCCACACCCTCTCCAGCATTTATTGTTTGTAGATTTTTTGATGGTGGCCATTCTGACAGGTGTGAGATGATATCTCATGTAGTTTTGATTTGCATTTCTCTAATGATTAATGATGTTGAGCATTCTTTCATGTGTTTGTTGACAATCTGTATATCTTCTTTGGAGAAATGTCTATCTAGGTCTTCTGCCCATTATTGGATTGGGTTGTTTTTTTTTTTTTTGATATTGAGCTGCATGAGCTGCTTGTAAAGTTTGAAGATTAATCCTTTGTCCGTTGCTTCATTTGCAAATATTTTCTCCCATTCTGAGGGTTGTCTTTTGGTCTTGTTTATGGTTTCCTTTGCTGTGCAAAAGCTTTGAAGTTTCATTAGGTCCCATTTGTTTATTTTTGTTTTTATTTCCATTTCTTTTGGAGGTGGGTCAAAAAGGATCTTGCTGTGATTTATGTCACAGAGTGTTCTGCCTGTGTTTTCCTCTAAGAGTTTGATAGTGTCTGGCCTTACATTTAGGTCTTTAATCCATTTTGAGTTTATTTTTGTGTATGGTATTAGGGAGTGTTCTAATTTCATACTTTTACGTGTACCTGTCCAGTTTTCCCAGCACCACTTATTGAAGAGGCTGTCTTTTCTCCACTGTATATTCTTGTCTCCTTTATCAAAGATAAGATGACCATATGTGCGTGGGTTTATCTCTGGGTTTTTTATCGTGTTCCATTGATCTATATTTCTGTTTTTGTGCCAGTACCATACTGTCTTGTTTACTGTAGCTTTGTAGTGTAGTCTGAAGTCAGGAAGCCTGATTCCTCTAGCTCTGTTTTTCTTTCTCAAGTTTGCTTTTGCTATTTGGGGTCTTTTGTGTTTCCATACAAATTGTGAAATTTTTTGTTCTAGTTCTGTGAAAAATGCCATTGGTAGTTTGATAGGGATTGCATTGAATCTGTAGATTGCTTTGGGTACTATAGTCATGTTCACGATGTTGACTCTTCCAATCCAATAACATGGTATATCTCTCCATCTATTTGTATCATCTTTAATTTCTTTCATCAGTGTCTTATAATTTTCTGCATACAGGTCTTTTGTCTCCTTAGGTAGGTTTATTCCTAGATATTTTATTCTTTTTGTTGCAATGGTAAATGGGAGTGTTTTCTTGAGTTCACTTTCAGATTTTTCATCATTAGTATATAGGAATGCCAGAGATTTCTGTGCATTAATTTTGTATCCTTCTACATTACCAGATTCATTGATTAGCTCTAGTAGTTTTCTGGTAGCATCTTTAGGATTCTCTATGTACAGTATCATGTCATCTGCAAACAGTGACAGCTTTATTTCTTCTTTTCCGATTTTTATTCCTTTTATTTCTTTTTCTTCTCTGATTGCTGTGCGTAAAACTTCCAAAACTATGTTGAATAAGAGTGCTGAGAGTGGGCAGCCTTGTCTTGTTCCTGATCTTAGTGGAAATGGTTTCAGTTTTTCCCCATGGAGGATGATGCTGGCTGTGGGTTTGTCATATATGGCCTTTATTATGTTGAGGAAAGTTCCCTCTATGCCTACTTTCTGGAGGGTTTTTATCATAAATGGGTGCTGAATTTTGTCAAAAGTTTTTTCTGCATCTATTGAGATGATCACATGGTTTTTCTCCTTCAATTTGTTAATATGGTGTATCACGTTGATTTATTTGCATATATTGAAGAATCCTTGCATTCCTGGGATAAACCCCACTTGATCATGGTGTATGATCCTTTTAATGTGCTGTTGGATTCTGTTTGCTAGTATTTTGTTGAGGATTTTTGCATCTATCACAGATATCTTTTTGACCAGACTGGTGGCTAAAATAAAAAAAGATTTATAAAACTGTAAAAAGAAAATTAAGATTTGAGTTGGAGATAAAAGGTTTTCTACTTTAACCTCAGCGCCTAACCACTGAAATCATCTCGCATTTTGTATTTATCTAGCATGGAGGCCCTGTAAAGAGATTAGGATGTGTGTGGGCTGGATCCCCAAATCTTGGAGCACAGAGAGTAATTTTGTGTTCACTTGGTTTTTATGTTCTTTCTTTCTTTATTTATTGTTTTGATATAATTAATGGTTAAATGAGATTTACCATAGTAATTTAAATTCTATTTTAAAAAAGCAGATGCTAAATAGAAAGTAGGGACTGAAAATTACACAGCTCTTCCCTGAAGATTTAAAATGTGAATATTTATGGACATGAAAATATTGGGGATAATTGTCTCTGTTAATTTTGGGGTAATATTCTTAGTTCCTGAGGAATTGATGCAAAAACATAAAGAAGACAGTTCTTATTGAAGATTTCCAGCAAAACAGTAAACTGAGTTGATGGGAGAAATCCCTAATCCTCATATAATGGCATTATAAAATACAGAGATCCTCCAAAAGCGAAAAGGGGAAAGTCCTGGGGGACAGGTATCAAACATAAGAGTCAGGTCTGGAATTCTCAGTAGGAATCCAAGTTGAAAAGCCTTAGGGGCTGAGGTTTTAAAACACGCTTAGGAATAGAAGAAGTGGGTGGTGGGGATCCTGATGGGCAGGAAGAGTAGAAACTCAACTTCCAGTATAAAGCTACAAGCCACAAGTCCTACCTGCCAAGTGGAAGTTCAGAAGAAGCAGGCCCCTAGGAAGCAGGGGGAGGGTAGCTGGCTGTGAGTGGAAACAGACCCTTGAAGGGGAAATTCAAACACCACGCCTGTTTTATGGGATCCCATTGTGGATCCAAACATATACTACCCTGTGAGAGAGGGACCACAAACAAAGAAATTGACAGTTGAGAGGAAAACACCAGACCCTGGACCCTGGGAGGGCCCTCTAGTGTTCTGCTCTCTAGAAATGCCTCCATCATTCCTGGATCATAGGTTCTTGCGGGACTAACTCTTGCTGAAGATGAGCTCAGAGTCAAACAACACTAACACTGAGACCATAACTTGCCCCAAGAGAGTCAACAGACACAGTCAATGCAGAACTTATACCCTGAGACCTATATAGGAGACCAACCCCCAACAGATTTTAAAGTGTGTAAGGGTTACCCAAGTAGAATCAAAATGTCCAGCGCAAGAGACAAGGACATAGATGAGACACAAAACAGATGTACCAAAGGAGAGTATCTGAATTGGAAAAATATCCTGAGGAAATCTGTGCAAATGTAGTACAGAGAGAAGGATAGATTAATCTCTCTTTGAATTCAGAGTCAGGGATTCATTTAAGTATTTATCTAGAAATCATAACACTTAAGAAATAGATGACTCAGTCCTACGTCACAGAAAAAAAATAGAAGTCTCCATGGTCTAATTTTTATCACTTTCCCTCCTTTCTCTCTAAAAAGAGCCATATATTCTTCCCTTATTTTCAATGAGAAAAGTATGTGATTCTGCATAGACTTGGGGTTTGTAGAGGGTGAGATTTCTGTTTTATTTGTTATTGTACCCAAAACAAGGACTTCACAGATATGGTGGAGAGAATGACTTTATATTTAATTCTTTGCTTTCAGAGGGCTTACTTTCTCCAATAGGATAAAGAAAATTCAAAAAAAAAAGGCATTTCAAAGGTAAATCATAGACTGAGAGAAAATTATGAAATAAAAAGTATTCATTATTTGTGGTTTTTGCTTTTCTTTGCCTTTTAACTTTTAGAATTCTAGTTTTCTTACAATGTAGATAATAATATTTGCTTCATTCAGGACTTTTCAAGATTCAGGGAATGTATATTGTAGAATAACCACCTTTTTTCTTAGCTTAAAGCCTAAAATATTGTGTGCAATAAATACATACCATCACTGGTTTTATTATTTTCGTTGTAATTTTATTATTTTCACCATCATCCAAAGTAAAATTCCTCAAGGCTTCATTTCATTTGGTAGCTATTGTCTTGTTATAAAAAGCAAGGTATGAGTTGTAATAAAAAATTATTTGTTTGGGGGAATACTATTGAGATAGTTCTTTTCTGTGTCTCTTAATCTAACCTCTCTTTATAGTTGCCTTTATTTTCTTAATATATTTATTTCGAGAAACACCTTTACTGATTTTTAGACTATTAAAATGTTGTCTCTTTTGAAATATATTCAGTCTGTCAGATTTCTTAGGGTTGCTAACAGAATCAAAATCCCATCCCTGTGGATAATGCCCTGAATATTATCTCCAAGTATTTGTGCCCCTGCTTGATGCTAACTTGGGATTAGTGTCCAAACAATACAGATGAGATATGGTACCCACTACAGAGGTGAACGGTGGTTCACTGGGTGACTAGGTCATTGAACTGCCCAAAGGGCTCAAAGGCCATTTCCAAGAGATGATGTCACAGTTGAAATTCTTGTTTATTTCGAATTTAAAAACTAAACAAAAATTGTCTTATTATCTGCCTATAAAATTAGGACAACAAAAATTCTAAAATCTGTTACCATGACCTCAGGAGAATCAATCATGAAGGGTTGTCAAAGGAATAACTTTCTTATCACAGCCTTGAATTCCAGATCATTCTGCCTCCTCTGCCTCAGTGGTTTTTATGAAACTGGGTGGATGTTTTGTCCTCAAAGTGTAACTTTTTCCATGGCTTTTTGTTGATTTTTTTCCCTCGCCCTCAAGAAAATGGTTGAGTTACACTAACGTGGATATTTCACTGCTCAACAAGCCACCATGATGTGGTGTCAAACGTAAAGATAGAGCAAGCTGGCATTGATGACTTTTTGAATTTTTTAAAGGAAGGGGCAAAATTGGGTGTACGGGAATAATTATTATGGGTATGAAAGTGCCCTCTATGAGAGAAAGGACTCATTCCGGATTCCATGGATGTCAGCTTGTCAGCAGTTCAGCTTTAATCTGAATTCATATTTGGAAGTTCCCTCTCTGGCCACTTCATTATTTGGGCCACTGTGTTACAAAGGGAATCTATGGCAGGAAAACAGTGCTGATAATCATGACAGGTTATGAAGAAAATAAAGAATAGCGGTCTCGAATTCTAACAATGACTCACAACCCAGCAACTAATATTTATTGAGTCTTTTATAATACATACCACAGGTTTTTAGTCTTTATGAAATTTCTATAACGTGGCACTGTCTCTACCCTTTTATGTAGCCCAGGAAACAGGCTAAGAGGAGTGAAGTCGCTTGCCCACAAGCCCGCGGTGCATACGTAGCCAAGCAGGGCCTGGAACCCTGACTTGTTGGAATGCATAGGTCAGGCTCTAAAATTCTGCAGCCCTTAGCGTTGGAGGGAAGGAGCTTGTCCTCTGCTGCTCCAACCTTCTGTGCATTATTCAGTCTGTGTGTGTGTGTGTGTTGCAGGTTGCGGGGGGTGGGTTGGGTGCCCCTGAGGAGCTGGGGGCCTGGGTGGGAGGGATGCGTGCTCCATCCTCACCTACATATGTATGCTCCCCTCCTCCGGTTAACAGAAGCTTCTCGTTGCCCTGCTGGCTGCCAGATTTACAAGGGGCTCTCAGCCAGTGCTGTGCCCCTGGAGTCAAAAAGTTTGAGGCAAGAGTATCTCGTTATGTACCTCATGCCAAAACAAGGGTCTCCTTTGCTAGATTCCAGGGGTCTTTATTATAGTACAGAGGGACAGCCCACCCACATGTAGTTGAAAAAACTCGTCTACATCCTCAGCTTTGTCTTATATTCCAGATTGATGGTTTTCATCGCAGAGCGGCTACCTAAGGACTAATATTCATTCATTCATCTTTGTGTTCAACATTCATTCATTCAGTTATTCACTAAACCAGCATCCGCTCATTCATTAAATACATTTTTCCCCAGTGGGTGCCTGCTTTGTGTCAGCCTTTGTATTAGGCTCTGGGAACGCGGGAAGCGGGAAGACAGTTGCATGAACAGGCAAATTGACAAGGCATCCCGGGCTCTGATAGGGCAAAGCTTGTGCCATGTGTGCGCATGGGACGCATCCTTCCTTCTGTCTCGGGAGACTCGGGCTTCCCCGAAGAGCTGCCGTCACAGCTGACCTCTGCAAACAGGTAACAGAGCTCCAGGTGAGGAGAGGGAGGGGAAGGGAGGTCTGGAGAATCCCTGGAGCAAAAGCCCTTGATACAGCTAGAGCCCAAAGTGCAGAAAGAATGAGTTGGAGAGGAGCCAGGTCGGTGTGGTTCTGCTGACGTTTCATCCAGGGATGTTGACATGGGGTCACATGCAGGGGACACTGCAGGGCCAGGGCACTGAGGGAGCAACCCTCCGTGCAGCCAGGGGAGCCGCGGCCCACAGCAAAGCCACGGCCGGGGGAAGGGGACAAAGAATGCACATTGAAGAAGTAGAAGCAACAGGATTCCATGAATGGGTGTGGGGGGAGCATCACTGCAATATATTCCAGGGTAATTCACTGCTTTCGGTTCAGTTTAATTAAAACCTGACCATTCCTACCTTTTTAGTTGAATTTCAGCACTGGAAAATGTATTCTCGTAATTCTTGTCCCAATAATGTTAGATAAATAACTTTGGTTTAAAAAGTGGATTAGAAAAGTATCCGTAAGTATTCATTGATATTATACTGTATGATGTAGAGATAAAGAATATTTGCCTTATACATTTTTTAAAAAATTTTTATTGGAGTCTAGTTGATTTACGATGTTGCGTTAGTTTCTGCTGCACAGCAAAGTGGATCAGTTATACATATACATACATCCACTCTTTTTTATCTTTTCCCATATAGGTCATTACAGAGTACTGAGTAGAGTTCCCTGTGCTATACAGTAGTAGGTCCTTATCAGTTATCTATTTTATGTATAGTAGTGTGTATATGTCAATCCCAATCTCCCACATTATCCCTCTCCCCTTACCCCCTGGTAACCATAGGTTTGTTTTCTATATCTGTGACTCTATTTCTAGGTTGTAAATAAGTTCATTTGTATCATTTTTTTAGATTCCACATGTAAGTGATATATCATGTGATATTTGTCTTTCTCTGTCTGACTTTCTTCACTTGGTATGATAATCTCTAGGTCCATCCATGTTGCTGCAAATGGCATTATTTCATTCTTTTTATGGCCTAATAAATGTTAAGACATGAAAGATTCAGATGACCCTCTCATCTTTACACTGGGCATCAGATGACTTTTCTGTGTGTCTCCCTTTAGTACAAGTACTAACACAGTCACAAGAGACATTTCACCTGGGGCTTTTCGTCTCCACGTCACCAATTCAGTGTTGGCTCCTTGGGTCACAATACTACTCTCTCGTCACCCTCATCCTTTTAATAGACACAACATATGAAAAGAGGCTTATATTTATTCCTAGAGTTTATAAAAATATTGTCAGGATCTCTTATGCTTGGGCATCTTTAATGTAGTAGTGTTTATGTTTTGGGAAGAATAAAAATAGAAATGTTTATAACAGGTGGGGAAATTTAAAAAAGAACTAATGCAAGCTGGAGTCATAGGCTTGGTGGGTCCCGCCTGTGAAAACAATTCTGCCTAATTATAGCCCTTCCAGAGGGACAGCATTATTATACTGACCATATGCAATTAAGTTGACTTTTCTTTCTCTCCACATGAAAATAGAACTCTCTGCAGTTTCCCCCTCACTTATTCTCAAGCAAGGACTACATTTTTTTTTTTTTTTTTTTTAGTGGATACAGTCCAGCATTGGTCTTTTATTCAGGAGTTCTAAAATCTCTGTATGGCATTAAATTTAATAGGTCTAGTATATCAAAGATGGAATTATAATTATGAAAATCAGTTAAAATGAGGGTGAACGGTAAAATGAAATGAGATTTTTAATGGCTTGCCAACAGTTGTAATTAATAAGACGGAGTTCTGGCCATGCATGTGACCTTCAGGCAGGAAACAGACAAAGCCTGGTGTGAATGGGCCCAGGAAGGAGAAAGATTTTTCAGAGGAAAAGGACTGTACATCTTGCCAGCTTCTGCTGACCCTTCTTTCAGGGCTTTTTCTTGAAGTCGGGCTCATTGGTGAGGTCAGGAGGTAGCTTGATGGTCATATCAAGTGCATCATTGGAAGAGACAAAGTGAACCAGGCTATGGAACCCCAGGAAGAGGGGAGTTCGGCAGGGACTGTAATTGACAGGCCACATCTTGCACAGAGTAGGAAGCTGCTTTTTGTGACAATGTTAATTCGTGGGTCTGGTCCACTTCAGTATCTGTTTTAGGAGGTGAATTTCTTTGAACACTCGTTGCAAACGAAGAGAGAATAATACAAATGCGTGCTGGCTTTAATGCCTAATGCACAAGTTCCTCGATCACCGAGTGGGTTCCTGAAGCTATAGAAATTGTTTTTGTCTGATTAAACTCAGGTCCCTTTGAACTTCGTAGGGGTTCTTTTCTGCTTGCTCTTCTTGTAACTGTGTGCAAAGCCTTTTTTTTTTTTGGTCTGATTTGGAATCCAAAAGAGCCTTCAAGTCAGCCCACTCCACCTCCTTCATCCTTTTCTTAAAGCATAAAGATTTGTAGTTCCTGAAACATCTGTTACATTCCATACCCTGAGGCAAAGACAGGCAGAACTAAATTTTCTTCACACACACATACACGCACAGAGGCACACGTAGTCCTTTTCCTGCTCATACACATAAAATGGGTGTAACAACATAAAAAGACAGAAACAAATCAGAGCAAATATCTAGTAACTGGCTCAAAAAGGATGTTAGTTACCCATCTAATTACCACCAAAAGAGTTTATGTCTTTCAAGGGAGCCCACGGAGAGGAAATGCACCTTCAGGGAGGCTAGGAACTTACCTGGACCTATAAAGGGCAAAGAGGCACATTAGAATTTATATATATGGCGCTAGTAACAGTATCTAATTGGGAGGCACTTAAAAGCACATATGCAATAAAGGGCTTACTGGTTTCAGGGAGGGGGTTAAGTAGTCAAATTAATTCGAAGATCAGTACCATCAGGGTGATTAGATTTGAAATTCTACAGTGAACTCTACAGGAGCTGGAGATGATGGGGGAGGGCTAACATGACCCTATGAACGCAGAGTGTGGAGTTCCTTCATTCATCCTTGCATGTGTCTATTTGTCCCTTTGCTCAACATTCCAGAAGGCGTTTTGCTGACGTTCAATGTGGGAATAACTTGCTTCCTTGAACATCCCTGTCGAAAACCATATCAAATAATCTCTGTGTGGATGGATGTCAGATTTCTCTCTCTCAAGTTCAACCACTCCTGAGCCCCAGAACTGCCCCGTGCCTACCTACTCGTATCGACACTGGGATTTCTAGTGGGGATCTCCACTTAGATTTCCAGACTCCCAAACTTATTTTCCTTCTAATCTCTCCTATTTCAGAAATGTCCCCATAGATTGGGTCGTCTAGGGGAAAACTTGGGTGTCATCCTTAATTCCTCACATTTCCTTCTTTCCCCAATCAGCTAGTTCAAAACTCCTCCTACATTCACCCCTTCCCTCAGGCTCCTCTGGACTGCTGACGTATAGCCCCTTTCCTGCATTCTAAGTCCCCTGGGGTCCTTCTCCACGCTGTAACCATAGGCGCTTTAAGAAATGCAAAGCTGGGACTTCCCTGGCGGTCCAGTGGTTAAGTCTCCTCACTTCCAGCGTGTTCACTGCAGGGGGTGTGGGTTCGATCCCTGGTCGGGGAACTAAGATTCCTCGCGCATGGCCAAAAAATTTTTTTTAATAAAATAATTTAAAAATGCAAAGTAGTTCATGCTTCTCCCTCTATCCTTACCCGCTTCCCTCACACCTTGGCTTCCTTGTGCCATAGGACAGGGGTTGGCAAAAACTGCAACGCGTTGCCAGATCTGGCCCACCTCCAGCGATGTGAATATTGTTGTATTAGAGCCTGGCTACACCCACTCATTTGTATTTGCTTGTAGCGACAACAGTAGAGTTGAGTAGTTGTGACTGAGACCACATGGCCTACAAAGCCTAAAATGCTGTCTGGCCCTTTACAGCAAGAATTTTCCAATCGCTCCTGTAGAATTCAGTCTGAACTTTTCACCTTCACCTGCAAGTCTCTACCTGAGCTGGCCCTGCCTCCCTCTGGCCTCTCCTGGCCTCAGCTCTCAGGACGCGCGCCTCGTTTGTGTTGCCTGCTGACCCTGGCTCATGCCCACCTCAGGGCCTCTCCGCAGACAGGTCCCTCTCCTGGAGTGCCCTTCTCGGGAGAGCGGTCTTCTCTGTACTCTGCATAGTGTAGCTCCAAGCCACATCCTAAAAAGTCATCCTTTCAATTTATGTCACGGCGCTTATTAGTTATGTTCCTGATTCTGTCCTCCTCACTAGTATATTCATCTAATGAGAGGAAGAACCTTCTCTGTCTATTATCCCACCATGTCTCTGGTTCCTAGAACAGGGCCAGACGCACAGTTGCTACGTGTTTGCCAGATGAAAGCCACCACACGCCTGGCAGTGGATGGTCCAGGGAGGACACATGAATGGGATCGAGCAGTGATCAAAGCTGACCATGAGGAACGCCGTGAACATTGGGCACAGAGCAGGAAGGGTCTCTGAAATCGTTTGAGGTACATCAGGGAATGAGAGTGTGAACTTGTGAAGAAAAACTTAAAACAAGATTGGAAATGTGACTGTGACACTGAATTCACAACTCTCTCCAAGGAATTTAGAAGTCCAGCTCCTGGCTTGTCCACACAGTGGCTTGGTTGCCTGCTGGAAATGAGAGCAGCTCTTACACAATCAGCCTTATGGTGCCTGTCAGGTTAATACCGGAAATGAAAACAACCACAGCGTCACCAAAATAAGCCCAGAGTGGACAAAACAAAGGGAAAGAGAGCATTTATCCTCCCTAATCTCCTCTGACTGCGCACCACTTGTGAACTCATTTTTGTGGAGGTTGGTGATTTGAATGCAAGGAGTGCAGAGCTCTCTGGGGGATGCTGGGTCAGGCGGAAATCCACCTCTGCTGGGAATAAAACCCCATAAATGTCAGCTTTTGTTTCGAATCTAAAACACTTTTTTTTTCAGTCTAACATCTTGAGTGTTTGACTTGGTGCTACTGGTCCCAAAGTAAGCCTGGGAGGGAGATGCATAAGTTTTCTGGAACCATAGATAACATCAGCTGATAGGCCATGCTAGGAATTTCAAAAGGCTTATTTATTTTGGGGGGAGGAAGTGGAAATATAGTAATTAGCTGGTGTTTCAAAATGATTCTGTGCAGGGAACACTCAACTTTTGTCCATGAGGAGAATAATGATTTTCTGTGTGCTTTTTTTTTGCTTTAGTTGAAAGATATTAAAGGACAAATGAAACTAATGGAATAAAATATTCTGGAAATGCTATTAATTATGGATGCTAAGTGTTACAGAGCAAATCATGTAGGGTGAATGATTACTCCAGATTTCTCATCCTTAAAGTGGGGCATTTGAGTAGATGTGTCTAGAGGTTCCTTCTTACTTAAAGGTTGTGTATTATTTTTTGTGTCTGTTACTAAAGAATTATACTTACTATGTTTAATTATCTATAGTACATATTTATTGAGCTCTTCTTAGTTTCAGATCTTCTAGGGCAGAGGCTGAAACACATTTTTGTTGCTATAAAAGGGCAGATAGTAAATATCTTAGACCTTGGAAGTCAGACAATCTGTATTCAGCTTTGCCAGTGTAGCCCAATTGCAGCCCTAGAATATACATAAAAGAATGCTCTGTTCCATGAAAACTTATTTACAAAACAGGCAATGGGTCCAGGGTGGCCCATGGACCATCATTTACCGGTCCCTGTTCTAGAGCCTAGATATTAACAACTTTACCAAATAGTAAAAATGGCTTTTAAAGATAAATATACAACATTATTTGTATATGAACTTGTTCACATATAAAACAATTAAAAGAATGGTATAGTTCATAAGTGCCACTGAAACATAATCAACAACCAAGAGGTATTACATTACACAGGTGATGTCTGGTGGACCAGAAGGGATAGAGAATGGCTAGGGAGAGTTATTAAAGAAAGATGCAGGTAGATTCTGGGACTGCACTGGGCCTTGAAATGTTCAGCATTATATTATTCAATGTTCATTTTCATTTTCAAATGCATATTCATTTGAGGCCTATTGTAGTACATCCTTTACACAGATATTAATAAACTTGCACCCTACTCTTAAGTGGCTCCCAGCCTGTTATATTTGTTAGAGAGCAGGAAGGAAGGTCATTCAGAAAAAGTGGAATCGAGTTAGCAAAGTGGGGAAGTGGGAATGAGTTCAGTGAAGAGCTGATTGTGGTGCAACTAGCGGGGGGTTTGTTGGGGAAAAACAGAAGAGAAGTGAAGGGCAGGGGGCTTTGAGAGGGGCTGATGGCCAGCAAAGGCAGTTGGCCGTGGCCCATGGAACCTTGCTGGCAGAGGAAGCCAGTGCATGCAGAGTGCAGCCTTGCCACTTGAGATTGGATGGCCTTCCAAAGGCTGTTGGTGGGAGTTCACAGGGACATCATAAACTAAGAATGTGCCTTCAAATGTGTGTGTGAATTGCACGAAAGAACTGGGACACTCATGACTTGGAATCTGACTTTCTTTTATCCAACCTGCCTAAAAGACCTCTCCAAAGCAGTTGCATTTTGGCTTTCTTTCTTCATCGAATATCAGTGTTAATTATGTTTTTTTTTGTTTTTTTTTTTTGCGGTACGTGGGCCTCTCACTGTTGTGGCCTCTCCTGTTGCGGAGCACAGGCTCCGGACACGCAGGCTCAGCGGCCATGGCTCACGGGCCCAGCCGCTCCACAGCATGTGGGATCTTCCTGGACCGGGGCACGAACCCGTGTCCCCTGCATTGGCAGGCGGACTCTCAACCACTGCGCCACCAGGGAAGCCCAGTGTTAATTATTGAATAGAACAATGAATACTCTAATGGAATGTCTGCTCATTTCCGTTAATCTATTGTTATCTTGTTGGTTTCTGTGGAAGAATCCAAGGTAAAAATTCCTAAGCAGAGAATTTCTTGTAGTGGATTGAAAAACAAAAAGAAAAACAAAAAGAAAACAAAACAAAAAACAGGACAGGGGCTGTAAAATATGTGAAGAAAATCACAGTGAAATGTACTAATAATATGATGAATAACATTTACCTGTTTTCCAGCCATAGATCGATTACAACTCACAAAAAGAATTTGGTGAGCTTGATCCTAGGAAAGAATTGCCCCTTTGGAAAAGCTGTAGACAGACTACCTAAGAGAGTCTTAGCTGTTCAAGGGAACTAGTATCTCTTCTTAGAAAAGCAGGTTACATAATCCTGTGATATAGGGAGAGAGTGATTTCTGTGTATTTCTGACTCACCTAAACCCACATGTCTGTATTAGAATACCTTCCAGGAATATTTATATGGGTCTTATTATTTTATTTTACTGTGATTATCATCACAAAGGGGATAACCTCTGAGTCTGGGGTCCCCCAAACTACTCTCAGTTTCAATGATTTCACTAGAAAGATTCACAGAACTCAGCAAAGTTGTTATACTCATTGTTATAGTTTATTACAAAAAAGGGATACAGATTAAAATTAGCAAAGGTAGAAGGCACGTAGAGCAAAGTCCAGGAGAAAACAGGTGCAATTTTCTATTTGTTCTCTCCCAGTGGAATCATCTGGACAGCAGTCAATTCTCTTAGCAAGATGCGTGACAAAATGTATGGAATATTGCCAACCAGGGAATCTCACTTGAGCTTTTCTGTCCAGGGTTTGTTTTTTTTTTGACTCAGTCAGTAGGCATGGAACACCCATGTGGCTGACCTTAGTTATTTAGACTCCTGTCCCTATGGAGGTCATACTGATAACACCATGGTCAAAGGTCTCCACCATTAATCAGGGCTCCCAGGTATACAGAATCACTCTTATCAGGCAGGATATGCCAAGGTCTTAGAGATTATCTCCCAGGAGCTGGTAAAGGATCAGACTTTATTCGGAAAGTGCAGGGTTTGAATGCCCCAGACCTGCTGAGTCAACCCATTTCTGAACAACCTCTCACTGGATTAATAGATTTCCGACAGAGGGTGTTACTTTTTCAGTTGGTTTTGAATGGTTCTTCATGCCTTTCTAAATTTGGCATGGGTCTTACACCCTGAGTAGGTATTGATAGAATGTGATTTATTAGGTTGACCAAAAAGTTTGTTTGGGTTTTTCCATAACAGCATACAGAAAAACCCGAACAATCTTTTTGGCCAACCCCAATACATGAAAGTGAATATAGTTCTAAGAGGAGGCAAAACTGATGTCAGATATGTGGCCTCGTCCGCAGGTTGTTGTCAAAAGATTTAATAGAGCCATCCTCGTGGTAAAATTGTGAGATGGGTGAAAACCACCCTTTACTGCCCCCAGTGGTGAGGTTGGGAACTGGTATTTCTTGAGACCCTCCCATGCTTTAGGTACTCATCGGGCTGCTTCCTGGGAATTAATTTATATATTCTTCCCAACACATACTATTGTTCTATTATTTTCCTGTTTTATAGTTTGTTAAAAAAAAATAAGGCAGCTGGTGCTGGCAGTTGGTTCTGAGAGGACCCAGAGTTAATTTCCTTTTCAGTAATGGCTGTAACAGAACCATGCCTCTATATTATCAAGGAGGTCCTTTTCCTAATACCTTGGATATGTGCTGTCTAATGAGTAGCCACTAGCCATGTTTGGCTACTGAGCAGTTGAAATGTGCTTAGTTCAAACTGAGATGTGCAGTAAGTAGTGCAAAATACACACTGGCCTTCAGAGACTTAGAACATACACATGCGATGAAAATGTCTCCAAAATTTTTATTTTGATAACATGTTGAAATAATATCGTGGCTATATGGGTTAAATAAACTATTGTTGAAAATCAACAATTTTTCAGTGTCACTACTGGAAAAATTCACATGTGTAGGTAGCAATA
>NW_021703768.1:8686317-8712793 GCF_005190385.1 Monodon monoceros | reverse complement strand
TTTTTCAGTGTCACTACTGGAAAAATTCACATGTGTAGGTAGCAATATATTTTCATTGGACAGTGCTGCCTTGGAACATTTATCATCACACTTTCCTTGGTACCAGCAAGCATTTCTCTTCTTTGGCTTAACTCTCTTGTGTATATATCTCACTTTTTAAACTAAATTATAAATGTCTCGCGGGCAGAGGTCTGTCTTACATAACTTTGTATCCTAGCCAGTACCTACGATGGGTTCTTCCATGTAGCTGGTACTCAAGAAATATTAGTTGACTACGTAAATTATCTAAGAATATTCTTGATATATATTGTCTTAATGCTTAACCCTAAAGCTCCTGGAAAAATCTGGGTCTCTTTTGGAAATCATTCTAGTTCTGATGTACAGATAGAATCAGTACTTGTGCAGACACCACCTTGGGACTTTTTCACATTTCTTCAAATGAGAAGACTTCCTGGGACAACCCTAGCTTGCCTCTTGAGTGGTGGAGGCCTCCTTCTTCCCCTGACTCCTGAGGTCTGTGGTGGTAGAGTCTTAGATGAGAACATATGCTGTTTCCACTAGCAAGGAGACAGAGAAGAAACTGAGCCTGAATTGTCAGAAAGAGATGTTAGCTTCAACAAATGATTTATTGTCTTAAAGCCAAAGTCTGGCGATTCCTGAGTATGTGGCAGAACAAAGTCTAAGAATATTTTAAAACCAAATACCCTAAGATTCTAAGAAATTCCTGAAACTGTCTCCTGCAATCCCTGTAGTTACCCAGTGGCAAATGGCTTTACTTGTGCCTCTCAGACTTCTCGTCATGACTGCTTACACACAAGCACATGGCTGACTCTTGGAATAATCTAAGTGCCTGTTGAATAGGAATCACTCATTTTTATACTTTTCATCATATTAACATCATTTGTAATTCTGAAGTTGTAAATCTGAAGGAAATTACTTTTTAATGTCCTCTGGCACAACATTAAGATTTTGCAATTAGATTTTATAGCCTGCAGTCATATGCTTCAGGTCTCAAGGCAAAATTAAGACCCTCTGCACCAGGAAAGTTTCCTGTGGGTGACGCAGGGTGCTTATAAGCCAAGCAGAGTTCAGGGCAGGACAGCCCAGGCACCAACTTCACAACCTGGAGGACAAAGCCAGCCACAGGACAGGAATTTGAGGGTCTCGCCTAGTTTACATATGAATTTGCATAATCTTTTAACTAAAAAAAAAAAATCTTCCTGGATGGATGGATGAATAGAAATTGCTTCTGTGTGAGCTATCCAGCAGTAAAAACCTGCCACTGATTAACTTGGTTCTTATCCTGCAGTCACCAGCAATAAGGGCTCTAGATGGTTTAATGAAACAGGTTTCCACTATCTTAAAAGTTATAAACAAAGGAGAAGGCAACGCCCCCTACCAGGTGGATTTTGAACCCAGCTCACAACTTCCAGAAGCTTCTCTTTATGCCTTGCCAGGTGTGTCTCTGGTAACCACTGGACAACTCAGAATTTGGGGGGCCAGAGAAGCCTGGTTCTCACCTAACACTTACATTTAGATCCTGAGAATGAACAAGTGTTCCTGATATGGCCAGAAAATCATGCAAACAAATGAAAAGTTGGGGAAATAATGGAAATCACAAATCCTACACTTTATTCAGAAAGGGAGTACATTTCATTTTGTTATGAAATGGTAGTTGATCCCACTGAAATTTTGTTTCCTAAGATTTTTCTTAAAATACATACCCAGGATAAGTATGAAATGCATTTATTTAGTTCTGTGTTATCCTGCAATTATCTCACTTTGAGAAATGCTATATCCAAAAGTCACACAAGAAGTCCTTCTCAGAGTGAAGCATGCCCTCAGCCTGACCCTGGCCAGCCTCATCTGACAGATACCCCCTGATACAGGCTCTCTGCTTTTGCCCTTCCTAGATTAATATATGCATTCTTTCCTATAATTTAACTGATTTGTGGTTATTATTTAATGTCTATTTATGTTGTGAATACTTATTATACCATGGATTCCAGGCTGTAAAACATAGCCTAATTTGAGACTTGTGGTTTTTAAATTGCATTTGAGTTAAGAACACCCAAATCAGGAGCACTTCAAGAAAAATGAACTATCATAACTGTTTGGTTTCTTAGAAATCCACCAGGCATGCTGTCCAAGGTAAAGCAGTAAAGTTTAGAAGAACCCAATTCCAGAGAACAAATATTTTGTACAACTTGCAGTTTGTGGATTTTTCCTATAGTGAACCTGTGAGAAATGGATTATTATATGTCATTGCAAAGAAACATATGAAGAGACTTGATAAAACACTAGACTCATGGTGAGCAGATATGCAGCTAAAAACAAAAAGGATCTGGCAAAGCACTGTTAGCATTTTAAAATGCTGTGTTTTATGTGTCATGTTTGCAAATAAAAGTGTAAATAAAAGATACTTTATGCTTTTTTGGTAATTGTATTATTTCGCTTTTACTGGTATAAAAATATTTTAATTTGTCTAACAGGTTATTACTGAATATATTTTTTAAATTTTTTAACATCTTTATTGGAGTATAATTGCTTTACAATGGTGTGTTAGTTTCTGCTTTGCAACAAAATGAATCAGTTATATATATATACATATGTTCCCATATCTCTTCCCTCTTGTGTCTCCCTCCCTCCCACCCTCCCTATCCCACCCCTCCAAGTGGTCACAAAGCACCGAGCTGATCTCCCTGTGCTATGCGGCTGCTTCCCACTAGCTATCTACCTCACGTTTGGTAGTGTGTATATGTTCATGCCTCTCTCTTGCTTTGTCACAGCTTACCCTTCCCCCTCCCCATATCCTCAAGTCCATTCTCTAGTAGGTCTGTGTCTTTATTCCTGTCTTACCCCTAGGTTCTTCATGACATTTTTTTTTTCTTAAATTCCATATATATGTGTTAGCATACGGTATTTGTCTCTCTCTGACTTACTTCACTCTGTATGACAGACTCTAGGTCTATCCAACTCATTACAAATAGCTCAATTTCTTTTCTTTTCATGGCTGAGTAATATTCCATTGTATATATGTGCCACATCTTCTTTATCCATTCATCCGATGATGGACACTTAGGTTGTTTCCATCTCCGGGCTATTGTAAATAGAGCTGCAATGAATATTTTGGTACATGACTCTTTTTGAATTATGGTTTTCTCAGGGTATATGCCCAGTAGTGGGATTGCTGGGTCCAATGGTAGTTCTATTTGTAGTTCTTTAAGGAACCTCCATACTGTTCTTCGTAGTGGCTGTATCAATTTACATTCCCACCAACAGTGCAAGAGGGTTCCCTTTTCTCCACACCCTCTCCAGCATTTATTGTTTGTAGATTTTTTGATGACGGCCATTCTGACTGGTGTGAGGTGAGATCCCATTGTAGTTTTGATTTGCATTTGTCTAATGATTAATGATGTTGAGCATTCTTTCATGTGTTTGTTAGCAATCTGTATATCTTCTTTAGAGAAATGTCTATTTAGGTCTTCTGCCCATTATTGGATTGGGTTGTTTGTTTTTTTTTTTCATACTGAGCTTCATGAGTTGCTTGTATGTTTTGGAGATTAATCCTTTGTCAGTTGCTTCATTTGCAAATATTTTCTCCCATTCTGAGGGTTGTCTTTTGGTCTTGTTTATGGTTTCCTTTGCTGTGCAAAAGCTTTTAAGTTTCATTAGGTGCTATTTGTTTATTTTTGTTTTTATTTCCATTTCTCTAGGAGGTGGGTCAAAACGGATCTTGCTCTGATTTATGTCATAGTGTGCTGCCTATGTTTTCCTCTAAAAGTTTGGTGGTGTCTGACCTTACATTTAGATCTTTAATCCATTTTGAGTTTATTTTTGTGTATGGTGTTAGGGAGTGTTCTAGTTTCATTCTTTTATATGTAGCTGTCCAGTTTTCCAGGCACCACTTATTGAAGAGGCTGTCTTTTCTCCAATGTATATTCTTGCCTCCTTTATCAAAGATAAGGTGACCATATGTGCATGGGTTTATCTCTGGGCTTTCTATCGTGTTCCATTGATCTATATTTCTGTTTTTGTGCCAGTACCGTACTGTCTTGATTACTGTAGCTTTGTAGTAGAGTCTGAAGTCAGGGAGCCTGATTCCTCCAGCTCCATTCTTTTTTCCCAAGGTTGCTTTGGCTGTTCCAGGTCTTTTGTATTTCCATACAAATGGTGAAACTTTTTGTTCCAGTTCTGTGAAAAATGCCATTGGTAGTTTGATAGGGATTGCATTGAATCTGTAGATTGCTTTGGGTAGTATAGTCATGTTCACGATGTTGACTCTTCCAATCCAAGAACATTGTATATCTCTCCATCTATTTGTATCATCTTTAATTTCTTTCATCAGTGTCTTATAATTTTCTGCATACAGGTCTTTTGTCTCCTTAGGTAGGTTTATTCCTAGAATTTTATTCTTTTTGTTGCAATGGTAAATGGGAGTGTTTTCTTAATTTCACTTTCAGATTTTTCATCATTAGTGTATAGGAATGTGAGAGATTTCTGTGCATTAATTTTGTATCCTGCTACTTTACCAAATTCATTGATTAGCTCTAGTAGTTTTCTGATAGCATCTTTAGGATTCTCTGTGTATAGTATCATGTCATCTGCAAACAGTGACAGCTTTACTTCTTCTTTTCCAATTTGTATTCCTTTTATTTCTTTTTCTTCTCTGATTGCTGTGGCTAAAACTTCCAAAACTGTGTTGCATAATAGTGGTGAGAGTGGGCAAGTTTGTCTTGTTCCTGATGTTAGTGGAAATGGTTTCAGTTTTTCACTATTGAGGACAATGTTGGCTGTGGGTTTGTCATATATGGCCTTTTTTATGTTGAGGAATGTTCCCTCTATGCCTACTTTCTGGAGGGTTTTATCATAAATGGGTGTTGAATTTTGTTGAAAGCTTTCTCTGCATCTATTGAGATGATCATTTGGTTTTTCTCCTTCAATTTGTTAATATGTTTATGACGTTGATTGATTTGTGTGTATTGAAGGATCCTTGCATTCTGGGGATAAACCGCACTTGATCATCGTGTATGATCCTTTTAATGTGTTGTTGGATTCTGTTTGCTAGTATTCTGTTGAGGATTTTTGCATCTATGTTCGTCAATGATATTGGCCTGTAGTTTTCTTTCTTTGTGACATCTTTGTCTGGTTTTGGTATCAGAGTGATGGTGGTCTCTTAGCATGGGTTTGGGAATGAGTTCCTCCCTCTGCTATATTTTGAAAGAGTTTGAGAAAGATAGGTGTTACCTCTTCTCTAAATGTTTGCTAGAATTCTCCTGTGAAGCCATCTGGTCCTGGGCTTTTGTTTGTTGGAAGATTTTTAATCACAGCTTAAATTTCAGTGCCTGTGACTGGTCTCTTCATATTTTCTATTTCTTCCTGCTTCAGTCTTGGAAGGTTGTGCATTTCTAAGAAAGTGTCCATTTCTTCCAGGTTGCCCATTTTATTGGCATATAGTTGCTTGTAGTAATCTCTCATGATCCTTTGTATTTCTGCAGTGTCAGTTGTTACTTCTCCTTTTTCATTTCTAATTCTATTGATTTGAGTCTTCTCCCTTTTTTCCTTGATAAGTCTGGCTAATGGTTGATCAATTTTGTTTATCTTCTCAAAGAACCAACTTTTAGTTTTATTGATCTTTGCTATTGTTTCCTTCATTTCTTTTTCATTTCTTTCTGATCTGATTTTTATGATTTCTTTCCTTCTGTTAGCATTGGGTTTTTTTTATTCTTCTTTCTCGAATTGCTTTAGGTGTAAGGTTAAGTTGTTTATTTGAGATGTTTCTTGTTTCTTAAGGTAGGATTTTATTGCTATAAACTTCCCTCTTTGAACTGCTTTCACTGCATTCCATAGGTTTTGGGTCGTTGTGTTTTCATTGTCATTTGTTTCTAGGTATTTTTTGATTTGGTGTTGCTGTCAATTTCCCCTTTTATGGCTGTTAGTATTTGCCTTATGTATTGAGGTGTTCCTATGTTGGGTGCATAAATATTTACAATTGTTATATCTTCTTCTTGGATAGATCCTTGATCATTATGTAGTGTCCTTCTTTGTCTCTTGTAATAGTCTTTGTTTTAAAGTCTCTTTTGTCTGATACGAGAATTCCTACTCCAGATTTCTTTTGATTTCCATTTGCATGGAATATCGTTTTCCATCCCCTCACTTTCAGTCTGTATGTGTCCCTAGGTCTGAAATGGGTCTCTTGTAGACAGCATATATATGGGTATTGTTTTTTTATCCACTCATCCAGTCTATGTCTTTTGGTTGGAGCATTTAAACCATTTACATTTAAGGTAATTATCGATATGTATGTTCCTATTACCATTTTCTTAATTGTTTTGGGTTTATTATTGTAGGTCTTTTCCTTCTCTTGTGTTTCCTACCTAGAGAAGTTACTTTACCATTTGTTGTAAAGCTTGTTTGGTGGTGCTGAATTCTCTTAGCTTTTGCTTGTCTGTAAAGCTTTTAATTTTTCTGTCAAATCTGAATGAGATCCTTGCTGGGTAGAGTAATCTTGGTTGTAGGTTTTTCTCCTTCATCATTTTAACTATGTCCTGCCACTCACTTCTGGCTTGCACGGTTTCTGCTGAAAGATCAGCTGTTAACCTTATGGGGATTCCTTTATGTGTTATTTGTTGTTTTTCCCTGGCTGCTTTTAATATTTGTTCTTTGTATTTAATTTTTGATAGTTTGATTAATATGTGTCTTGGTGTGTTTCCCCTTGGATTTATCCTGTATGGGATTCTCTGTGCTTCCTGGACTTGATCAACTATTTCCTTTCCCATATTAGGGGAGTTTTCAACTGTAATCTCTTCAAATATTTTCTTAGTCCCTTTCTTTTTCTCTTCTTCTTCTGGGACCCCTATAATTCGAATGTTGGTGTGTTTAATGTTTTGCAGAGGTCTCTGAGACTGTCCTCAATTCTTTTCATTCTTTTTTCTTTATTCTGCTCTGCAGTAGTTATTTAGTTATTTCCACTGTTTTATCTTCCAGGTCACTTATCCGTTCTTCTGCCTCAGTTTTTCTGCTATTGATCCCTTCTAGAGAATTTTTAATTTCATATATTGTGTAGTTCATCACTGTTTGTTTGCTCTTTAGTTCTTCTAGGTCCTTGTTAAACTTTTCTTGTATTTTCTCCATTTTATTTCCAAGATTTTGGATCATCTTTACTATCATTATTCTGAATTCTTTTTCAGTTAGACTGCCTATTTCCTCTTCACTTGTTAGGTCTGGTGGGTTTTTACCTTGCTCCTTCATCTGCTGTGTGTTTCTCTGTCTTCTCATTTTGCTTATCTTACTGTATTTGGTGTCTCCTTTTCGCAGGCTGCAGCTTTGTAGTTCCCGTTGTTTTTAGTTTGTGTCTCCAGTGGCTAAGGTTTGTTCAGGTAGTTGTGTAAGCTTCCTGATATAGGGGACTAGTGCCTGTGTTCTGGTGGATGAGGCTGGATCTTGTCTTTCTGGTGGGCAGGTCCACGTCTGGTGGTGTGTTTTGGGGTGTCTGTGGCCTTATTATGATTTTAGGCAGCTGCTCTCTAATGGGTGGGGTTGTGTTCCTGTCTTGCTAGTTGTTTGGCATAGGGCATCCAGCACTGTAGCTTGCTGGTTGTTGAGTGGAGCTGGGTCTTGGTGTTGAGATGGAGATCTCTGGGAGATTTTCTCCTTTTGATATTACATGGATCTGGGAGGTCTCTTGTGGACCAGCATCCTGAACTTGGCTCTCCCACCTCAGAGGCACAGCTCTGACACCTGGCTGGGCCACCAAGAGCCTGTCCTCCACAGAGGTCAGAATAAAAGGGAGAAAAAAAAGAAAGAAGAAGATAAAATAAAATAAAGTTATTAAAATTAGAAAAAAAATTATTAAGAAAAAAATTGTTTTAATTCATTAAAAAAAACGGACAGACAGAACCCTAGCTTATTCTTACTTTTTCATTCCACACATTTAGTATTGCCTATACATTCAAGCTACTGTACCTTGAGCTGCAGGCACTGCAGTGAGCAATGCAAACATAAGAGCCTTAGTGTTCTTGCCCAAGAGCAGAGAAACGGATCCGGGGCCCCATAGGAGTGAATATGAGCAATACCAGTTACAGCCACAGGGGGCACCATGTCTTCCACATGGCACTCTTGCTTCCTCAGGACACATCTGTTCTGTGAATCTCTGGTCAGATCTCTCTTTTCCTGGTCCCTAAGCCCCTCAGTCATCTCTCCTTTCTGTGTATGAATACTTCCTGTAACCCTATAAATACCTGTAAAGATCTTGTATCTATAGATACTGTGTTTAAAGAAGATATTTGTGCTCCTTCCCTAACTGAATTAAAAACTTCTGGAACAGATCATTTATTAACATCTTTTTATGGCTCCAGGACCTTGTACTTATTTTGCATTTAATAAGGATTTTTTTAAAAAATTGACTTGCCTATAAAATGAAGAATTTTATATAAAATTCTAAAAACAGTCAAGATAACATGAAAATATCAAAAACCAAATACAGATCTCTATATAACTCAACACTGGTTTCCTTTAAGCAGAATAGAACTTTCAGTTCACATCCGTTTTTTCCCCCAATAACTGATAGTAGAGAAAAGCCATATTTGTTACACAAAGCTATTGCTTGGAAATAATCTACCTCATTTACATCAACAAAGGCCTTTCTACAAGACATGTGTTAAGACATGGGCATATTTCCATATTAGATCTTTTTTTAGCATCTGGTTTTGTGGAAGAGATTATTTCTGTGCTACACACTTTTTCCGCAAACCAATAACTGTTGATTTGCCAGTTGTCATGTGCCTGTTTATTCAGTGTGACATCGCTCAAAATATTAAACTCAAGGAAAAAGACAATCAGGGGCTTCCCTGGTGGTGCAGTGGTTGAGAGTCCGCCTGCCGATGCAGGGGACACGGGTTCGTGCCCTGGTCCAGGAAGATCCCACATGCCGCGGAGCAACTAAGCCCGTGAGCCATGGCCGCTGAGCCTGCGCGTCCGGAGCCTGTGCTCCGCAACGGGAGAGGCCACAGCAGTGAGAGGCCCGCGTACCGCAAAAAAAAAAAAAAAAAAAGAAAAAAAGACAATCAGATCACATGGTTAGTTGTCAAGGATAATAATAAGGTTCAGGTTCAGCACAACTGGCAGACAACTCACTGAAGATTTTTTCTGTGTCAGAAATGAGCTAATGAAAGTTGCAAAAATGGCTAATAAGGCTGAGTTCTATCCCTCTTCAAATACTCTCATGTTGTAATAATTGGACTCTAGGCTGGAGGTCATTTAATAGGAGTTAACAGTGCTTGTAAAAAACCTGTCTCTAAAGAGTGGCTATTTTCTGATTTCCCTTAAAAAATGCAAATGAGGCCTAGAATTGACTGTGAATTTCTCATCTAGAAAGGACTGAGAGTGTTTAACTAGTCTAATCTCGGGGCCCAAATCGAAATCTAAAGGACAGGGAAATGGAATGTCCACTTTGAAAGAAGGCAGATGGTGCTTCTGTGGCTTTTGTGATTTTCCCACATCTTTGGCTCCTTCCCATCAAGCTGCACAGGAAATGATCTTGTTTGCATTCAATATTCCTCTACTGAATCGTGTGAGTGCTGTGTTATTTTCTGCCCAGTCCAGAGGCAAAAGGAAAATGCACATCTGGCTTGTAAATCACAACCAAGCATTGATGCTTTGCTTCCTTTTTATTGGGTGGCTGCCCTCTATGTTTACACATTCTCAGTGTGGATTATGTGACACCCTGACAGAAACCTCCAGTGGCCCCTAAATGATCACCTGGGGGGCCCTTCAAATCCTCTGAAATGTAACGTTTGCTACCTGATGTGCATTGTCTGTGGTCCCCAGAGGGGGGAATAAAATTCATTTTTATCTTTTTATTTATTTATTTTTCCTCTTTAGAAATTGGCCCCTGGTTGCAGGAGTTCAGAGCGAAGAATGCTGTGGATTTCTCGCAGTTAACATTTGACCCAGGACAGAAAGAACTTCTTGTAGGAGCAAGGTGAGAGAGCTTACATTTTGCCTCCGCAGATATTTTCGGACTTCATTTGACATCTCTGCAGTTACACAAGCTTCCCTGCCGTAGTTGACGAGTGCTAAGTAATATTTAATCTAAGAATGAAATTCCGTACGAGTATCATGAAGTGTGCTACAACTGCTGCTGTGATGACTGCAGTAAGATGACTGCTGCTCTTCATAGCAGGAGTTTATTGGGTGTTTCCCAAGTGCCAGGAGCAGTTCTAACATGAATTCATTTATTTTTTCCACCTGTGAAACCTGAGAGGTAGGTATTGTCACCATCCCTATTTTAGAGATGAGGAAATTGAGACAGAAGGTGGATAAATGTTACCCCAGGGACACATTTATTATGTTTAATCAAAGATGGACCCAGGTTTCAGTCAAAGTTTGACTCCAAAAACCATGTTCTTATTTGTCAGTATACTCTTCCTCATAATTCTAGACATCAGGAGACCTTGATACCCTTTCCAACACGCATCACTACCTTTCTTTGTGACCCCCATTATGATATTTACCAGTCAATTGAGAATTCAAGGGAGTTGCTATTATTTATTTCTCTTAAGGAGCACGTGCTCCTGTCTCCAGGTCAGTGCCTGACCTTCCAGTTTGAAGGTGAGGCCACTGGAACCCAATCAGAACAGATCTTGTGTTGCATCCCTCGTATTTACCATGACTTCCTTAGAAAACATGTGTAATCCCTGCCTTCCAATCACCTATCCTGCCAGTGTGTTTTGAGGATGATGTTTAAAAAATATTTTATGTTCATCTCTTAGGAAAAATGACGTAATAACCCAAAGAGATGATTTGTAGATTTTGGACTCTTCTGGCCTTCAAGGAAAGCACTTTAGGCAGAGGAGTGCACGTTATCTGTTTCGGCCAAATGTACTAGATTATGAAACATACTTTTCATAGCAAGAGAGGTTGTGCAGTTTCTACGTGAGTGAAGCTAAATCTGGCTTAAGCTCTGGACAAACACTGAACAGTTTCTAGAATCACTGCCTTTGCTCTCAGATCTTAAGAAGACCTCGTTCATCCACCCAACACTTGAAGACTCAAGACGTACGGTCATAACTTAAATGAACAGACAGAAGTCGGTTTAGTTCCTGGCACTTAACATGTCACTTGTATCTCTTTTAGTGTTTATTGATTGGACAGTGAGTATGGATTGGATGGGCTTACTTGGTACTCTTATACTTACTTCAGCTCATTGGGACTAGCTGGGGGATTTCTAATGCTGACTTCCATCAAATTCCATCACTGGGAGCCTGGGCCACGCACTGCAGGGCTTTTTTTTTTTTTTGCGGTACGCAGGCCTCTCACTGCCGTGGCCTCTACCGTTGCGGAGCACAGGCTCCGGACGCGCAGGCTCAGCGGCCATGGCTCACGGGCCCAGCAGCTCCACGGTATGTGGGATCTTCCCAGACCGGAACATGAACCCGTGTCTCCTGCATCGGCAGGCGGACTCTCAACAACTGTGCCACCAGGGAAGCCCTGCAGGGCTTTTTAACTGGTCTCCTGGCCTCCAGATTTTCTCCTCCTTCTGCATACCATGGCCAAAGTCATCTTTTAAAAATACAACCCTCAGTAGCTCCTACCGGAGCTCTTATGACTTGTATGCCTTCCCTTATGTTATAGAAATACTATTTTCTCCAGGGATCATCTGGATTAATTTGGATTTATTAGGCTCTTTTGGTGTGGCCCATCAGACCCTCTGTCTCATCGTCCTACATCCTACAGAGACACACTTTTCATTCTCACATAGTCCAGGCACGAGGAATTATTTATGTTGCCCACAACTATAGAATGTTCTCCTTCTTGCCTCTGGGATTTGGTAATCTCTTTTGCTTTCCTAGAATATTAGCTAACCACCCACCCACATCTCAAGTTATCCACTGGGTGAACTCATACTCATTGTAAAGATCTGGCTCAAGGGTCCTCCTTTGGGACTGAGCTGCTATGTTCCCCGCTCTGTACGGTTCTGTTGGCACACCTGCCATCTCTCTTCATTACTGCACTTATTGCATTATTTCTGTTCACGTTTCACTCTCCCCTTTCCCATTCTCAGACAGTGACGTACCAGATGGTAGAGGATGTGGCTGTCTTTTCTTGTTTTCTCTAAAATGTAGCATACTTTCTCCTCCGGGCAGAAGCTCAAAGATATCTGTTGATTCACCATATTTATTTCCAGGGTTTGATTTCTATGTGTGACCCTCTGAATTTGGTAGGACACTTAGGGGAAGGGGGGCTGGAGTCGTAGCAGATTTATTCCCGATGCCTACAGTTGGGGAAGACACAGGGAGTAGCAGTCTCTAAACCCCAAAGCTAATCCTTAGGGAAAACAGACTCTCACCCTTAGCCAAGGGGAAGGGCCCCCTGCTGGGGTAGCAGGTGCAACTATGACCTCAACTGGTGTAGCTGAGTCCTGCATGTCTCATTCAACTCTAAAGAGTTTTGGAAACAGTTTTCCTGTGAGCTTGACTCAAAAGACACTCCATTGCTTCTGGAGGTCCTTGGCACTACACAGACAGGGCAGTGTCACATATATGCCTACACTCTGCTGGTGGTAGGCTTTTGGTCAGTGACACAGATTCTCCTAATGGGGAAGTGAGAAGCCACTGAGAAAATGAAGATTTGGAAGAGACATCACTGTAGTTCTGTCCTGACTGCAGACAGCACCTGAGAACTGTCCCCAGGGGACACCTATTCCTGAGAGTCTCCAGCCCAGTATCCCCAGAGGGCTCCATTCTATTATTCCTTGAGGCCTCCATCCCAGCCTCCCTGGAGGTCTCCATCCCAGTGTCCCCGGAAGTCTCTATCCCAGCATTCCTGGAAGTCTCCATCCCAGAGTTTCTTAAGGTCTCCATCCATCTCATTTCACCACAGTCCCAGACCAGCCATGGGAGGGATTGTACCCACTGAGTCAACCTAGCTTGCACTATGGCATAGTGACCAGGAGCAATATAGGATCACCAGACTTAGCACATAAAAGTTCAGGATGTGCAGTTAAACTTGAATTTCAGATAAGCAACCCTAGGAGCATGGGCTGTATTTCTATTCTAGAACAGGACGTGGTACATTGTGGATACTCAGTAACAAAACGAAAGAAAGGGGTAGATGGACTTGCTTAACTGCATGACCTTGAGCCCATTTCGGAGTCTAATTTTCTTATCTTTAAAGTTGATATAATTATTTCTACCCCTTTCAGCTGTTGTGAGTATTAAGTGAAATAATCCAGGAAGAGAGATTGTCACAATGACAGGCATCCTGTAAGCATGGCGTGGTGGGGCAGCTGTGTGGGTATCTGTGGGTTTCTGCATGCGTGTGCATATGCATTTCGGGCAGATACCACTGAGTACGGAGAATAGCAATTTTACATAAGATAGTTGCTGGGATTAGGCTCAGAAGGTTTGAGAGGGAGTGTGAGCCAGTTATACAACTTTAAAAATAACCCAGCACTCAGATTCCTGTTTAGGAGGGCTTGACCTAGCAAAACAAATTTAGATAGCAGGTGTATATTGCAGAAATCCGTAATGGTTTAAATATATAAGCAGTGGAAAAATACAGTGATAGCATTTTTGTTTTTTCATAGTTAGCACTAGGCCTTGTAAAGCCATTTATTGGATGGTTTCACTTTATACCAGAGATACTTTATGTTCCTGAAATTAAAATCAGTTAAAAATTCTCTGCAAAAAGAAGTTCTCCCGCTGCGAAACAAAGACAAAACAAAAACAAACAAACAAAACCAACCCAAAAGGCCACTTCTCTTTAGGTGATTTGTGGTTATGTAGTACCCGAAGGTAGTTGCATCTGAATTCACACAATTTCTGGAAGGATCCTTAAATTTACCATTTCCAAGGTGCACATAATCTTCCATATTATTTTAAAAGCATTGAGATTCATATTCTGTTTTACCCATGCCTCTTTAAAAACTAATAATGTTTGTATTTTCAGTGATGAGACTCAGGCACTTTCATTTTAGAGAATGTAGAAAATACTGTAAAGCATAAAGAAAAAACACAATTTCAGAAATAATCACAGTTAACCTTTTCAGTAATATCCCCGCAGTATTTGATTTGTTTGTTTATACTATTGGAATAATAGTTCGTAGATGATTTGTATACTTCTTTGTTAAAAGAACCCACTAAAAGAAGTTTCTACTTTATATATACATGAAAATTCCAAATGAAAGACTATGTTGACGTTTAGAGGTTTGTGTATAATTATAAAAGTAATGATAGTAATAATAGTTCACAAAGTTGATAAAAGTTTCACTTTCGTGGTGTATAGGACTGTAACAGCAGATCTGAGAGAGAGTGATGACATTTTATTCTCCAAATGAATCTGTCTTTAGTGTTTTGGGTTCAGTGTATGCATGACAAGTGATTCTGTGCCGAATTCAAATGTTATTCCAAATGGCAACTAACTTGATCCATACACAAAGCAGTGTTTGACAATAGTCAGGGCATTTATAAATTAGCCATATTTTTGTAGTGTAAAGCTATACAATAGTAATGAAAAAAAGAGCTTCTCATCAAAGAGAAAGTGAGTTTCTTCCAGCTTTTCTGTTTATTTCTTGGCCTTTCTTCATTTTCTTCCTGTAAGTTGACTTCTGGTTATCTTACTCTTCTCTAACAAGCCTCAGTGTAATAGAAACATATCATTGAAGGGCATAGTCTTGCAACCTATGATATTTTAGGAAGGACACTCACCTGTGAGCTCTCACGCAAGTGCCTGTGAGTCCGGGAGGCTCACCCATCTGCCAATGATTAAGGTGATGGGATTGAAGCTCATAGACCCAACACTGAGTCAGGTGAAAATCATAACTGATGACAAATATAAGATTTATGTATGTCTTGGGAAATTTTTAATTTCAACTCTACTAAAATGGGAACATTATGAAGATATCAATTGAAAGGGTAGCAGGGATGCTGGTACCCATGTGAGTACCAGCCGAGAGCCATGTGTGTGCCTTGTACGGAACTCTTTGACTTGCCATTGCAGTCAATAGACTATTTCCGTATATTGAAAGATATTTCTGTACACGTATCTGTGTGACAAATAGCACGGATTTCTAATCAGCATGTTTACTACTAAAAATAAAAAACTAGGGCTTCCCTGGTGGCGCAGTGGTTGAGAGTCCGCCTGCCGATGCTGGGGACACGGGTTCGTGCCCCGGTCCGGGAAGATCCCACATGCCGCGGAGCGGCTGGGCCCGTGAGCCATGGCCGCTGAGCCTGTGCGTCTGGATCCTGTGCTCCGCAATGGGAGAGGCCACAACAGTGAGCGGCCTGCGTACGGCAAAAAAATAAAAAAATAAAAAATAAAAAATAAATAAAAAAATAAAAAACTAAACCCCAAGTGCTTTCAAGACAAATCTTGGTCTTTCCTATAGTCACAGCAAATTGGTCTTGACAAATTTTAGTGTATTACTTTAAACGATTGTTTTGCCCATGGTTTGAATCTTCAGAAATAAAGATAAAAAGGAAAGATTAACTTGCTTTTTATTATGCTGGGACTGAATTTGCTTTAAGTATTCCAAGCATAAGTTCTCATAAGATCACATTAAATGAATGAGCAGGCTTCTATGTCATTAGTGTAAATTGCTCCTTTCAAAATGATTTTGCCATTGGTTCTAAACAAGTGGAGCTAAATTTTAGAGTCACATAAGTGTCACCTTTGAAAACTGACCAATAGAATTCTCTCTTTTTCTGGTGGTTATAATTACTGTTTTTCTTTTAAAGTTTTACCTTGGCATTAATCTGTTGGAAGCAGTCTATAATTCAAAGAAAAACTGGAGATTTTTACGAGATCAGCAATTCTGCTTCCAGTAGCCACAGCTTCTTTCCATTTTCCAAAGGACACATTTTAGTCAAGTTTATACAATTAAAGGAAACTCTCGCTAAGTGGAGTGAAATCAGCAATTAGGAGTGAATCCAAAAAGCAGTAAACCCCCATCATGCAAAGAAATCCGAGGTAATGATGATGTTGACATTGTATTTACATTAAATACGACTTAGGAAAACAACTGGTGATGAAAGGAAGGATGGAGCTGTTATTTCTGCTTTTCATTCTTAGCCCAGCCCAACAGGATTTTTTTTTCGACTGTACTTTAAGATTTAAATATTTCCTTCTCCCTGTTGGCTCTTGATTCATAGGTGTGTTTTGCTCTTAAGATTCTCTTTGCTTATCTTCCTCCGTCTCCCTCTTCTCCCCTGTCGGCCAACAGGCCTGTTTGATTAATTAACCTAATCTGTGTTAAAAAAGAGAATCCATTCTTTGTCTACCTGCTTTGGTACCTTTCTGCCCAGAATTTACCAACAGCAGTGTACCTAAGTATCACCCGGGGCATTCATTCAGAATGCAGCTTCCTCTGCCCCTCCTTCCAGCTCTGTGGATCCAGGGGGCTGGAAGGTGGTCCCAGAGTGTGAGCTTTTAACAAACAGGTGGTCTGCAGACACTTCTGTGGGAAAGACACCCAACCATTGTCCTCCTTTCGCTGTTATTAAAAACAAAATAGTCTCTGCGTTTTCTTCTCTGCTGGAGGTGGGGAGAAGATAGACCTAGCAGAATAGTGACTTATTAGGTTATAAATATACATAGTCTTCCCTTTTCCCATATTCCCTGAATGAGTCAACAAAGGAATGTGATAAAAATTAACCAACCTCTTTGAGTGCATGTGTGTGCTACAAGTTTTGAGTGTTGAGAGCTTGTTTCCTAGCCAGTTCCACATGGGGTCCATCAGAATTTATTAGTTCACATAGTTACTCTTCATTCATCAAATATTTATTGAACCTACTGTGTGCCAGGGAGTATCCTAGACATTGGTGAAACGAAGATGCAGCAGTCTCTACCTGATAAAGACGTTAGAGCCTAGTGCAAGGATTGGCAGGCTAAGGCCCCTAGGTTGGCCTCCTGATTTTGTAAATAAAGTTTTATTGGCACACAGCCACATCTGTTCCTTTGCATATTGCCTGTGGCTGCCTTCCTGCTTTCACTGCGGAGATGAGTCATTCCAACAGGACCACAAAGTTGCAGTATTTGCTACTTAGCCCATGAAAAGGTTTCCTCACTCCTGGCCTGGGGGATGTGAGGAATACAAGCAATTAAGTTCTCCAGGGAGGCCTGAATAAAGGGCCTTGGAAACACCAAGAGGAAAGAAAGGTGATGGTCCTTGGGGGTGAAAAGGGTTCACTGAGAAGGTGCTTTTTCAGTTGGGCCTCGGAGAGGAATTAGGGGTCTGGCAGGTGGGAGAGAGTCTTCCTGCCAGATGGACCATAGAACGGGGAAGTCAGAGATCCTGATGACACTGAAAAGAATACACCTTGACTGGACCTGTTAATGACGGAGAGGAGGAGTAATTGTAGATGAGGCTGGAGAATTATATTATGGAGCAGCTGGGATTTCATCCTTTAGCCCAGTGGTTCCAATTCCGGCAGTCAGGAGAGCTGTCTGAGAAATCTTTCAAGAATGCTGATGGCCATGCCTCTCCTCGGAACATTTGAATTAGACTTTCTAGAAGTAATGTTGCAATGTTTGGTTTAATCAAGCCTCTGGTAATCTCCTGGCCTGGAAAATTTGAGAACCTCTGCTAAAGACAGTAGGAACTCAGGAGATTTCTAAGGCCATACATTTACATGCTCAGATTTGCATTAGGGAGGTGCTTCCACCATACTGTATGCAGAATGCACTAGAGTTTGGAGGTATGGATAGCAATCAGGGGCTATGGATCAGGAGACAGTAGTGAGAACTTAAACTTAGGCAGTGAAAGTGCAAATGGAGATAAGTCAGATTTGAGAAGTATTTCAGAGCTGAGTTTGACAGTGGTTGATGGCCAATCACGATTGGTGGCTGAGGGCAAGGGTCAAAGATAAGATTTGGGAGTGAGATTTGAAAGTGTGGCTTGTTGTAATGACATCAGCTGGGACTGAGCATTTGAGAAATGAGCTTTAATTCTTCGATTATTTGAAGATACATGAGAAAAAAAATCTCAGATTTTACTAACTCTGAAGATAACCCAGAAAAATAGTGTATATGGAGATAATTTGAAGAGTGAATATTCCTAGGAAAACATAGGTGAAAGGAATCATAGAATAACACAGTTGGTATTTTTTCAAATGTAAAATATCTCTATTAACTGAAAAATGAAAGGAACAAATCAAATACCCAATGGACTAGCAAAAGCAGAAGTCGTGAGTTAAATTTAGAGCAGTTAAGTCACCATCTGTAATCCTCAAAGCACTCAGAGATTTGCACACAATATTTAGAACATAATAAAATTTAAATTATCAGTGTGATTACTGACAGTATTGATTAATAACTTTGTCCCTAAATATGCTTATGGGAGAAGGTTTTTCTGGTTTCCTATCTCTGAAATTTGCTAACAACACTGGTCTTAATTGTTGCATGCCACTAAAAAATCCACCTTTGTTATTTGATTCTACTTGCAAAATAGTAAGAGGTTATCCATCTACTTCTGTGCCTTTTACTCTTGGTATTTAAACATATAAGAGCACTATTAAAATGGTTTGATTTTGGTTTTGATGTATTCTTTGAAACCTATATATAGTAACCAAGACTTTTCAGGGGTTTGAAATAGACTTTTTGGGCTAGGTAATGAGATAAGCCAATACAATTTTGGGAGAGTGAGTACTAGACACATATGGTAACAACAACAATAATAAAATCAGAATTATTTAAAATGTTTTATAGCCTAAAGTACATATATTTATTTTTTTTGAAGAGGGTTGAAAAAATTCTGACTGAGGAGGTAGCTCATAATATGACATTATAATATTATACATTTGTCACCATATTTCAAAATACATTAGCAAAGTAAAAAAAATCAGCATTCAAAAACTATGATCTGAATGTGATCCCACTATTTAAATATAGTGCTATATCTTTAAAATAACTTGGTAATATTAAAACTGAATTAAGCTCCCAGAAACTTATGGGAAAAGAACATTAAAGAGATATTTTCAGAATGGTTATAATAACAGAAAAAAATAAAGGGCTCCTAGAATTTGTTTAGAATCGATTGGCATAGTGAAAGTCTTAGGAATAGCAAATATAGATAGGTTTGTGAAGTACATGACAAGGTTACATGCTGAAATTAAATCTTCATATTCTTAAAATTTTGATGTGATTGAGATATTAAATATTTACATGTAGATAATTAAAATAATTTTTATGAAAACATTTTGTGCTATAAAGGATGTAGTTACTACTTTAGCTTCAAAGTCACACATTTATATTTTAATCTTTAGGTCTATCAATGCAACTGAAAATTCGAGTGTCATGTAGGAAGTCACAGTGTCAGGCTCTGTGCCAGTGGGTTATTGACAAAGTTAGGATAGAATCGTGCAGTGAACGGAAATCACAGAGCAGATGAAGCTGGCACAGGTACAGGTGAGACTAGTTTCACTATCAGATTTACCCAAGTGGTCACAGTTTACGTGCAGTGGGTATTCTATCCTCAGATTGTTTCATCATCAACAATGGTCTAAACTTTTATTAAACAACAAACATAAGTTTCTATCACTGTTGTTTAAAACACTTTCTATAGGTTTACTGTCTCTTTTCAATTTGCTTGATTTTCTTAGTGCCAAGTGCAAGTCTGTCTTTCTTAATTATTCCATCTTCTGCTCCTCAGTTATAAGCAAGCCTCTGACCTACATGTTCAATAAGAACTTGGAATTTTTTCCTTTGATTTTATAGCTATATTCATCAGAGACCAACTGAGTTATTCTAAGAGAATGTCATTTTAAAACACCTGTGTCTTTCATAATTAATGGAGGTCAGAGTTGAGTTTTATAGTCTCTCTAGATAAAATGAGTCATTTAGTTAATATGCTCATGATGGCTTAACCTTTTCTTTAATGCTGGCTGAATTTTATTACTTTACATGAAGACACAAATGAACTTTGTCTATTAAGGCCATCACTGCTACCTCAGAGACTATGTTGTTGTGCTTAGTGATTTGCTGCTAATAGGCCACTGGGGGATGTGATGAGAGGTAGGAATGAGTTATTCAGCCCTATAGTCAAAAAGAAATACACTCTGGTGAAGAGGGAGACCACACACTCAGGTATCTAGTGGGGGAAGGATGAATGGGCTTCACAATTGTCAGTTTGTATCTGCCAAATTAAATGGCTTTGTGATTTGAATTATTCAGTTTATTGGATTTCTGTATTCCTCATATATCTCTCCTAAAAGTAATACGGTTACTACATTTGAATGTGCAATGTCAAATTTTATTCCAAGGCATTTGAAAAAAAGTAAGTTCACACCAAGGAAAGAAGATCCCATACTTTCATTTACTATGGCCATAAAATTGAACCTTTACAGCCTGGTTAAACTCTTGCTTTGTGCTTCTATGATGAGAGGGGGGACCTGGCAACAGAGACTAGCTCCCCTAAGCTACACAACTAATACGCTCCTAGAATCTAATCTCTTAACCTTCTGCACCACTGCCTTTCTCCCTGAAGAATATGGCTGTATTCCTCATCACTACCTATTCACATCTAGGGGTGTTAGGAAGATTAATGAGGCCACTTAAATATTTTGGGTTGCTCAAAGCATTGCCCTACTAGAGAAACTGACCTTATGTGAAACATTTGGTTAGCATTCCTTTTGGCTGGGAGCCAGAAGCATTACTCCTTCTTGTTGGAAAGGTTGGTAGCCTTTCTTGTGAACCTCACATATATTGTTTTTCCTCCTCTGTGTGCTTACAATTGTAAGATAAAGTGGTTGCCTCTTCTGCAGTGCCCTGGAGAGCAGCCAATTGCAGGGAACCATAGATCTTACTTTAGTGCCCGAGTGACCCAGCATTTGGGAGTATCCATTTTTTATTCCCTTTAGAAGATTTTCTTTCTTTTTGTAACCTTTAACTTCATAGGTCGTTGACCTAAACTGTGATGGATCAAGCTGTCTTGGGAGATTTCTGGTCCCTCGTGTTGCTAGCTGAGCTGGATTTTTTCCAAGCAAAAATACTTGGCATTGTATTTGGGACCAAATAGTTTAAGGACAGGGTTTTGAGAATACTGGAATCCACTCTATGTTTTGTCAGATTCTGAGGTCCAGGGAGGTGATTAGGGAATTCCACAAAGTTTTCATGTATGTTTCATCCTTAACAATTTTTTAAAAAATTGTTGAGAGGAGCTTCAAAATGGCGGAAGAGTAAGATACGGAAATCACCTTCCTCCCCACAAATACATCAGAAATACATTTACACGTGGAACAACCCCTACAGAACACCTACTGAACGCTGGCGGAAGACCTCAGACCTCCCAAAAGGAAAGAAAGTCCCCACGTACCTGGGTAGGGCAAAAGAAAAAAGAATAAACAGAGACAAAAGGATAGGGACGGGACTTGCACCAGTGGGAGGGAGCTGTGAAATAGGAAAAGTTTCCACACACTAGAAGCCCTTTCACTGGCGGAGACCGGGGGTGGGCAGCGGGGGAAGCTTCGGAGCCACGGAGGAGAGCACAGCAACAGGGGTGTGGAGGGCAAAGTGGAGAAATTCCCGCACAGAGGATCGGTGCCGACTGGCACTCACCAGCCCGAGAGGCTTGTCTGCTCACCCGGCGGGGCGGGCGGGGGCTGGGAGCTGAGGCTTGGGCTTTGGTCGGATCCCAGGGAGAGGACTGGGGTTGGCGGCGTAAACACAGCCTGAAGGGGGCTAGTGCGCCACAGCTAGCCGGGAGGGAGTCCGGGAAAAGTCTGGAACTGCCTAAGAGCCAAGAGACCATTTTTTCAGGGTGCGCGAGGAGAGGAGATCCAGAGCGCCGCTTAAAGGAACTCCAGAGATGGGCAGGAGCCGGGGCTATCAGCGGGGACCCCAGAGACAGGCATGAGATGCTAAGGCTGCTGCTGCTGCCGCCGCCAAGCAGCCTGTGTGCAAGCACAGGTCACTCTCCACACCTCCCCTCCTGGGAGTTTCCTTAATTTCACTTTCAGACTTTTCATCATTAGTGTATAGGAATGCAAGAGATTTCTGTGCATTAATTTTGTATCCTGCTACTTTACCAAATTCATTGATTAGCTCTAGTAGTTTTCTGGTAGCATCTTTAGGATTCTCTATGTATAGTATCATGTCATCTGCAAATAGTGACAGCTTTACTTCTTCTTTTCCGATTTGTATTCCTTTTATTTCTTTTTCTTCTCTGATTGCTATGGGTAAAACTTCCAAAACTATGTTGAATAATAGTGGTGAGAGTGGGCAACCTTGTCTTGTTCCTGATCTTAGTGGAAATGGTTTCAGTTTTTCACCATTGAGGATGATATTGGCTGTGGGTTTGTCATATATGGCCTTTATTATGTTGAGGAGAGTTCCCTCTATGCCTACTTTCCGGAGGGTTTTTATCATAAATGGGTGTTGAATTTTGTCGAAAGCTTGTTATGAGTAGTGCTAAGACTTGAATTGTCTCAAAATGATTTGTAAATGCACATGTGAATGAACAATGATGATGAAATAATTGTACTGTAAGAATGATTCCCGTGTGTGTGTGTGTGTGTGTGTGTGTGTGTGTGTGTGTGCTTGGTGCCAGTTAAATTAGAGAGGGACATTGGATGACTGACTAGTGATGCCATTTGGCACAATGGGATAAGGGACAGCAAAGTGGGAGGGGGTCTTGTTTCTAATCATAGGACTTTCTCTGAATCCTAATAATCTTGGATAAATCACAGTGCACCTCCTAATTTACAGAAGTTTCCCCATCTAAAAGTTGAGGGGTATATACTTTCTAATGACAACCTAGCTCCAAATTCTTGGGTTCTATGATTTTTTTAGGTCAAAAAAAATTGAGGATGGGTTAAAAAATCACCACCTTACATCTTGTAACCCAGGAAATACCAAAGGAAAATTTCAAATCCTTGGTGCTTCTCTTTATTAGGGTCTTGGGCATGGTGATGGTGGTGGTGGTGATGGTATCTCATAATTACTGTGTTGTTTTTCCTAGTAAGCATGCCCCTCTTCTCTGCCCCTTCTGTTCACCTATTGAATACCTCTGCCATACTGATTGATTACTGATGAGATGGTTGTGAGGGTACCATAGTTCTCAGATGTCTGCGGAAGGAAGAGTAAATGGTTGAAATCCACCTAGGTAATGCCTGGGGGAACAGAGGGGTCCCTTTTCAGACTGTTGGGACCTGAGAGGCAGAAGTGGCCAGCAGAGTTAGATTTTGTTGGAGAGATATAGGCTGAGAGTGTGGCATGTTTGTCATCGTAAATCAGTGTCTTCCTGTCTCAGTCCATTTGGGCTACTCTTACAAAATACCACAGACTGGTGGCTTATAAACAGAGATTTATGTCTCACATTTCTGGGGCTTGGAGGTCCAAGATCAGGGTGTCAGCCTGGTTGGGTTCTGGTGAGGGTCCTCTCCTAGGTTGCAGATGGCCAACTTCTTGCTGCGTCCGCACATGGTGGAAGGGGCAAGGGAGCTCTCTGGAGCCTCTTTTATAAGGGCACTAATCCCATTTGTGAGGATTCCACCCTTATGACCAAATCACCTGCCAAAGGCCCTACCCCCTAATGCTGTCACCTTTGAGGGTTGGATTTCAACATACGACTTTTGGGGAGAAATCAACATTCAGACCATAACACTTCCCCCATGAAAAACACCTGAAAACGGGACCCAGAGAATGAGCTCTATACCTCCTTCTACCCTTAGCACAACGAGAGAGACTTTGAACTTTTCTGTCCAGTCACCCTGCCCATAGCTCCACAGAAAATCATGGACACTACCATCTTCTTTCCTCAGTGATGTGAAGGCCTTCCAGCTCTTCCTTAGTGTATGAGAGCTGCCTTTCTAGAAAGTTCTCAGAGACAGATACTGTAGTGTGGGCATTCATGCTTGTATACGTGTATGTGTGTGGGGCAGGGGTAGGAGGAGAGAAAGAGAGAGAGAGAGAGAGCCTTGCAATATCATCAAAGCTCTCGACCAATTCATTGATTAAAAATATGAATGGCTCCTTTTTTGGGAATATTTGTAGAAAAGTTTTTCTTAAAAGAGCCAGTGAGTTGGAAAGAGTGGGATGACTGGGTCCCAGAACCAAGACAAGATAAACAATGTTATCTTCTTTCCTAAAAATCCAGTGGTGCCGCCACCATCCCTACTGACAACAACCCCAATACCTGAACACACAGATGTAAATGTGCCCGCTTATGCCCGTAACCTGCCATTGCTGGAGGGCGGAAATGCTCTTTCCTTCTCCCTAAATGGAGGAGATGCTGAGAATTTCAACATGGCTGGAAATTTTAATATTTTCCGTAAACTGCCTAGAAGTAGCTACTGTTAACTGAGTGCTGATAATGGCTCAGACACCATTATTCTAAGTGTTTTCCTTGGCTTTAAACCTCACAACAACATCGGGGGTAGATATGACTGTTAGCTCCATTTTACAGTTGAAAAGATTGAAGCATACAGTGCTCAGCTTTCCCCCTGCCCGCCCAGGTTGTCTGGTGGCAGAGCTTTGGCCTTTGCACAAATGTTCTTTTTTTTTTTAACATCTTTATTGGAGTATAATTGCTTTACAATGGTGTGTTAGTTTCTGGTTTATAACAAAATGAATCCATTATACATATACATATGTTCCCATATCTCTTCCCTCTTGCATCTCCCTCCCTCCCACCCTCCCTATCCCACCCCTCTAGGTGGTCACAAAGCACCGAGCTGATCTCCCTGTGCTATGCGGCTGCTTCCCACTAGCTATCGATTTTACGTTTGGTAGTGTATCTATGTCCATGCCATTCTCTCACTTCGTCCCACCTTACCCTTCCCCCTCCCCGTGTCCTCAAGTCCATTCTCTAGTAGGTCTGCGTCTTTATTCCCGTCTTGCCCCTAGGTTCTTCATGACCTTTTTTTTTTTTCTTAGATTCCGTACATGTGTGTTAGCATACGGTATTTGTTTTTCTCCTTCTGACTTACTTCACTCTGTATGACAGACTCTAGATCCATTCACCTCACTACAAATAACTCAATTTTGTTTCTTTTTATGGCTGAGTAATATTCCATTGTATATATGTGCCACATCTTCTTTATCCATTCATCTGTTGATGGACACAAATGTCCTTAACCACTAGGCAACACTGCCCCCCGTAGTGGAGGGGCAGGGACTGTTGGCAGCTTCCTGCAGCTGGAAGCCCACGATGAAGCCAGCCTGAGGGTAGGGAGCCGTGGCGCTCATAAAGGCAATGAGTGCGAGTGCGTCGGGGCCAGTAATTGCCTCTGGGCCCTCTTCTAAGCCCCTCATCTGAAAGATTTATCTGTGTGTACATGTAGATCTCTAACGTCTCTTAGAGCAGTTGTGCTGGTATCTGTTCCACATCACGTGAGAGCCTGGCAACTCTTCGAATGCCAGTCAGCCTCCAGTGGCGTTTACCTTGGCAGCTCGGCTCCGCTCCCCCGTGTCTGCGCTGAGTTCTCATTCCTTCCGCCGCAGGACGACCTTTCTGGTGGAAAACTTGCAGACTAGACAGAAGTAGACTCTGCTGCCACATTCCCTCCTCAAAGGCATCCTGAGCTCTGCGTAGAGGGCTGATTCGACTGTAAGGAAAGAGAGGGGACGCTTCTCCCAATGGCTTTGTGAGGGAAGCGCCACGTGCCACGCACTGCTTCTCTGGTGTTGTTTCGGAGGTTAAATTGGAGGCTCAGAAAGAGTGTGTTGAACAAGCGATTGTAGTGGTTGAGGAGGCAGTTTTCAGCGTGCAGGATGGCAGTGTTCCCGTGGCGGGGGACACATTGTGAGAACACTGAGCGCGCAGGGGGCGCTACCTGGGACTCGTGAGCCCGCCCTAAAGGTGATTGGAATCCCTTCTTTTCCTCTGGCAGTGCATGCGTGCTACTGGTAGCAGCCTGCCCGGGATGGAGTCGTCCCTGTTGATTTGTGCTCCCCGTTGCGTCCACACCATAGGGATGTTTCTTGGTTCTCTCAGGGCTGTGCCCATGGCCTGTCGTGGCTGTCCCTTGTCACCTCTACTGGGACAGCGTGTTCACTTCTGACATCTGCCCGCCTTCCCAGAGAATGAAAGTCATTTACTTTTGTTTCTTGCTGGTGCCGGGGGAGTTTTGTTATTCTCCTGATGCCACAGTAATCACCTTGGACCAGTCCATTATAACAATAGCCTCAGCTTCTCCGAGACCCCTCCCCACTCATGCGTTCTTAGGGGCTGCTTCCCACTACATGCCAATTTCTCCCTGCCATCGTTGCTCACACCTGGGTGGACTTTCTCCGCCATCCATCCTTGGGTTGCTTTCCTGCTGCACCAGCTTCTCATCTACATGATGTTAAGGAGATGTTCGTTCATGGCTTGAGCTGGAGGCCAATCCCTTGTTTCTAAAAGTCACAACAGTGCAGTTCAAAGTCTCACGTGACTGCTACATTCCCCGCCCCCCCCCCCCCCCCCCCCCCCCCCCCCCCTCCACCAACATCTCCTTATCCATATGTAGATGAGAAGCTGGTGCAGCACCTTCTCGCC
>NW_021703768.1:8587294-8686217 GCF_005190385.1 Monodon monoceros | reverse complement strand
CCCCCCCCCCCCCCCCCCCCCCCCCCCCCCCACCGAGCTCTGCGGATCTCTGTTGTGTATTTCACGGTTCTTCCCCTTCGTTGTTGAAAGCTGATCGCTTCCTTTTCTCTGGCTTCCTCTTTCACGCTTGGGCAGCCAGAGCTGACTCTTTCAAACAGTCAGACAGACAACAAGTTCATGCTTCTAAACTTATTACACACTGAATCCATCCAGCGAGGCAGAGCGGTGTAAAGCTCAGACCATTGGTGAATTCAAAACCTGGATGTGTTTTAATTAAACAACATGGTGAATGTAGGTGATCTGTCAGGATAAAGGCTCGTGAAGAGTGGTTTTATATCATCTTGCTTAACTTAAACTCAGCTTCAGCATTAAAGACCCACTTCCGTTTGTCCATTTCACATCGATTAAGAGAGCTGATTAATGATTTAGATATACCTTAGTCCCCGCCCCTTTATTCCTTAGCTTTCTCACCAGTCTCAAATGTGTGTTTCTGTTGACGTATTGAACGCCTCTTTGAACTCTGAGTTCCAAGGAACTCACAGTCTTAGCAGGAGATTGCTTCAGAAGCCAAAAATTGTTGGGTTTTTCCCCCTTATTCTCATAATTTTTATGTACTGTAATTTTTTAAAATCTATTAAAAATGAAACTGCTCTCTTTTTGTATTTTGTAGAAACTACCTCTTCAGATTACAGCTTGAGGATTTGTCCCTGATCCAGGTAGGTGCAATTTATTTTTCTCAAACTTTCATTTTTCATCTCAATTAGCTCCGTGTTTGAGGGGATGAAGACAGATGTATGTGAAGGTATTAATCAAGCCAGAGCAGGCCGTTCCTTCCTCAGCGGGTCAGGCCACGGGACGCCTGGCTGCCCTCTTTGACATGAGTCATCACCTGCCTTAATTCCCAATTAGCCCTCTTCCTACTGTGCGGCCTCTCCTCCTTTCATGGGTATCATCCTGATTTACTCTTCCCCAAATGATAGATAATTCAAAGGGCATTTCCTCAATGTTAGGAAGTGGCCTTTTCCCCCTGGTTAGAATCATCATTGATTATTTAGTGTGATGCATCCAGCCACCATATTCTTGTAAAAATCAGCCCCCTTTAGAAAAACATCTTTGTTTCCTCTTTATTATTTATAATTGAATAAATATGACTCTATGGCTTAAAAACCACATATAGGGCTTCCCTGGTGGTGCAGTGGTTGGGAGTCTGCCTGCCGATGCAGGGGACACGGGTTCCTGCCCTGGTCGGGGAAGATCCCACATGCTGCAGAGTGGCTGGGCCCGTGAGCCATGGCCACTGAGCCTGCGTGTCCGGAGCCTGTGCTCCGCAACGGGAGAGGCCACAACAGTGAGAGGTCTGCGTACCGCAAAAAAAACCCCAAAAAACATATAACAAAGAATTAGTGATGATAGATAAAAATGAAATTTACCTACTTGTGTTTTTTTGCGGTTTGAAGGAGGAGGAACCTGAGATGCTTATGCCTGGATAGAGTGTTTATTTTAGTGGCAGATCTGAACCACAAAGGCCCACTTCACCCTGTTAGGCTTTTAGAAGGGTCTCCTTGGAGAAGGATAGGGTCATGGCATAAATACCCACTTCACCAAGATTCTGGAATTCCCCATGGAGCATGCCAGAATCCTTGGGCTGTGTGTAGTTTGGAAAAATTCTTTAATCACCCTCATCTACTAGAGTTCTAAGAAGTGATTGGAGAGAAGTTTATATTATTTTCTTCTCTTATGTGATGCTGATATTTGGGAACATTCAGGAAACTTTAGATCTATGGTTTAATAGTAGATCTATGTTTTATTCAGCAGGGCTTTAAAATAAGCCAATACCCCCCAGAAAACTAATATTGGTAAAGCACTTTGAAAACCCATAGACCTGGATTTGTTATCTAGCTCTGTGACTCCCAGCAATTGTGGGTTTCCTCATCTGTGGAATGACCACAAAACACTACCAACCCCATACTGTCTTTGCTAGAACTAAATAAAGTAAGGCATGCACAAGAGATAAGGCATAGTACTTTTGCAACAAATGTTAATCGCTTTTGTTTTTTAAAAGTGATAACAATAAATAATAACTTCTTATAATTATTTCATCACACTGGACAATGAATTGTCTTTCCACTGCAATTTGGTAATATAAGTGAAGTCTTTAAATGAGTTGATCATTGGTAAAATTATGAGTGTATTAATAAGAACTCAGAATGATCGGCAGTTAATGCAGAATACCATTTTAAAGCTCTGGTTTTAAATAATCTTTTATAAAATATATAGATCATTCGATAGGATTATGCTCATTTTGATTCTCAGGGTACAGTATATTATTTGGCATATTGTGTGTGCCAAAAAAGTGAAATGTGCAGATATGTGTGTGTGCCAACGTATGTTTCCATACACATGTGCATTGATTTCCTAGTTTCCCAGCTCCTATGGCTGAGAAGGTCTAGAATATTGTCATTCTAATAGCAATGAGCACACTTAATACCCAGTACTTGGTTTCTAAATTTCGTTCTCCATTAAAACGAACCAAGCCTTGGGACTTCCCTGGTGGTCCAGTGGTTAGGACTTTGAGCTTCCACTGCAGGGGGTGTGGATCTCTGGTCGGGAACTAAGATCCCACATGCTGTGTGGCCAAAAATAAAAAAAAAAGAACCAAGCCTTCTTGGAGAAGCAGCTGATTCCAGGGCCTGGACAACCAAAGTTCCAGATAAGCCTGGAAGATTTTGATGTTTCAGAAATTAAGGGAGTACTCAAAGAGTGATGAGAGCAGGTCAAAAGGATATAGCAGCCAGCTTGACGTGGGCTCACTGAAGAAATCTGGGACAATTTGATTGTTAGAATAAGTAATGATAGTATCAGGTTATAGCACAGTGAATCAACTATGAGTAAATACTATGAGTAAATACTAACATAAAAATAAATGAATAAACAAATGAGACAGAAGGGATTGCTCTTCCTTACTCTAAAATGCCAACTAATAAATGTTGAAGGAATGATTTCATTAGAAAATTATAATTTGACAACACTCACACTAAAAACTGATTCAGGCAAAAATGATCAATGGATGCAAAATTTGTGGGTGAGAGTTTGATGATGACCAAGATATCGATATAGTCTCAAAGTCTTTACCTATAAAATACGTATTAATTGCCGGAGGAAAACCTGTGACTTGATAATGAAGATAGCTGGCCAGTACCATGATAACCAGCTAGTTAAAGGTACTTTCGCTAGGAATGGGGCAAAGAGTTAGTATAAGCTTCCTGATTAGATGCACTGAAAAGGCCACAGCAAGATTTCCATGATACATGATATTAAAACCAAAAATTATAACCAGTTTCATCATGAGGAACCATCACACAGACCAAACCTGAAGGCCATTCTACAAAAAACTGGTCTCTACTCTTCAAAAATCACCAAGTCAAAAGAAAAAAGAGCTATTCCATCATAAAGGGGAAAAAAAGTACACATGTCAACTGAATGAAACATTTGATTCAAATTGCATCTTGGAACAGGAAAAAATTTTTTTCCTGTTATAAAGGACACTCTTGGGACAACTGGTGAAATTTTACTGTCTGCAGAGAAGATAGTAGAAATGTATTAATATTAATGTCCTGACTTTGGTAACTGTAATGTGGTTATGAAGGAGAATGTCTTTGTTCTTTAGACAAACCTTCTGAGATAAATAAGGGTGAAGAGTATCATTTCTGACACTTATTCTGAAGTGATTTAAAAACTTACTGTATGTCTATATACATATATATATATGTGTTTATGGGCATACACATGCACACACACACGCATGCATGCATGCACACAGAAAGAATGATAGAACAAATACGATAAAATGTTAATGAGGGAACTCTAAGAATCTAGGTGAAGGGTTTTTGAGAGTCCATTGAACTTTGCTTGCAACTTTTCTCGCTGTTTTTCGAAATAAATAGCTGCAAAAAATCAGGAGATGCATATGTGCCATTGCTGTGTGTATAATGTTATTTTAGGGGCAAGGGAACTAACTGTAGTTTCCTCATTATTGCTTCTCATTGCCATGACTACCTTTTGGTGGAAATCAGGTTGAGGTTACTGATGAAATTGAAGTGTTTGGAAAACTTATCAGCCTCACCTCCTGGTAAGAGAGAGCACAGTCTGCTGACATAGGGCCAAGCAGGATGACAGGGGCTGTCCGAATGGAAGCTTTGACAACACGGCCCTAATAACAGACGTCAGACCACGCGGTGCGGTGGGTACACACAGCGCCACCCTCCCCTGTTGTGCTTCGTGGTTGTGTACGATGCTCTGCAGCCTACCTTTCACTCACTGTGGAGAGAGGACTCTGGGAATTCTTCAGGACAGACTGCTTTTTCATACATGTCTCCAGTTAAGTTGTCCTTTTGATTTCTACAAATACTTTATTTTAAGTTAAATGACCGTTTCTAAGGGTAACAAAAAAGACTAAGCACACTGATCAAGAAAGGGCTGTACTGGTGTTACAAACAGCACTGTCCAGTAAAGACAAAATGTGAGCCTCATGGGTAGTTTAAGATTATCTGATGGTCACATTGAAACAAGTACAAAGAAACAGGGGACGATGTTTTTATTGAGGTATAGTTGATATACAATATTATATAAGTTTCAGGTATACAGCATAGTGATTCACAATTTTTAAAGGTTATATTTCATTTATAGTTATTATAAAATATTGGCTATAGTCCCTGTGCTGCAATATATCCTTGTAGCTTATTTATTTTATACATAGTAGTTGGTACCTCTTAATCCCCTTGGGGGAAATTATTTTTAGTAATATATTTTGCTTGTTATATCTCAAATAATATCATTTTAACATGCAATAATTACAAAAAATAATGAGATACATTTCTTTATTTTAATTGTATTAAGTCTTCAAACTCTGGGGTGTATTTCACTCTTAGAGCACATGTGAATTTGGACTAGCCACCATTCAAGAGCTCAGCGGAGCTGTTGCTACCTAACTGGACAGTGCACTTTAATATCATGAGAAGCAGAAGCGTTTATGACTTGTATGCCTTCAGTTATGTTGTAGAAATATTGTTTTCTGCAGGGACTATCCGGATTAATTTGGATATAGTAGGCTAAAACTTTTCTCCTTCCTTCTCTCTTCGAAGATAGAAAGTAATTGTTGAAACATGGGAAAATGAGGAAATGAAGATGAGGAAGGAAAATCAATTTGCATGAACAGTGGAGAGAATTAGAACTGAGAATCAGTGACAGCCCTTATTTAACAGCAGACAACGCTTCGTTTGACCTGGCCCCTCTCTGCCTGACAGCACGGTCCACTTCCCAGGGGCAGCCCCCCATCACCTCGTGATGCTTCCCTGTGTCTGTAATGCCAAGCTGCTTATAGCTTCCCAGACTGGAGGCCATTTCCCAACTTTTAGCATCTACTCATGTCCTCTTTCTTGTGAACAATTTTAACCCCATCTTCTCCTCGATCTAGAAGAAGACCGCCAATCCTTCGGTCTCACTTTAACTGTCACTTCTTTGTAACCCACCTTGAGTCTGTTTGGGCTGATGACCCTCAGATGCATTTCATAGCCTCAGCCTTTATTTCTGACGAGCCCCTCTTGTCTCAGATTGAAATTCACTCTGTGCTGTGAGGAGGGTTTGAATTGTTGTCTCCTCAGTATTAGATGAAAGTAGATCATTAGATGCAGTTACCTGGCAGGTGATAGACTCAAGACAAATGTCTGTGAAAGTTTGAATCCCTTGATATTTAATAAATATGTTCACTCTGCAACTTTTTAAAACTTATCATTAGTAGGGCATGGGTGAATTTCATATTTTTGTCCCTAAATTCAAGAGAAGGAAAGTAATGAAACCCAGTGACTAGAGCAGTGAGGAATGCCTGCTGGAAGAGGCATCCTAAAACACACGTGTGCACACTCTCACCCCACGGGAAGTTTCTAGGACAGTATAGGTATTTCCTGACTCTGATCCATTCCTTTCTTATGTACCAGTCACCTGTCTGCTTGATACTGCTCGGTACTTTTCTTCTGCCCTAAATTCTTCTGCCTGGACATTGTTTTAGGATCAGTAATGAGAAAGCAGTTGTTGAACAAGGTTCCTTTTTTTTTCTTCTATTTAGTGATTTTCACAGAGTTCTAAGCCCCTCCCCCCAGTCAATGACCCCCAAATTCGATGCGCTAGTGTGTGTACTTCAGCCAGCACAGTTCCCAGCTGCAGCGGGAGCATGATGCACACCTGTGGTGCACCCTTCCACCTTCCCTTCCTCACACCAAGGTGGTCCCCACACAGTGACTTGATTATCCCAACTTCTGTTTTTAGTGAGAGGAAAAGAAGGGTCCCAGCTCTTCTTCCTGCCCAAGCGGTGAGGGCAGGGTGGGCCATGGGCTGCCGGCATTATCCACAGGAGCACGTTGTCCATCCAACGTGGTTGTGCCTTGCAACTCAGCTTGTGGAACCACGCGGAAACCCACTGATAAGAAAAATGGACTTTTGTGAAGTGGCTTTAGGGTGAGAAAACGAACTATGAGGTCAGACTGCCTGATAAGCTTGATACTGACCACAGTCCGGAACAGGCATCAACAGAACCCCGAATCAAGGGTTCTTTTACCCTTTTTCTCCCTAATAAAGTTGAGACGTCACTAGTGGAGTTTCTGAAGCAGTCAAGATTTGAGCAAGGATCGGGTCGGTACATGGTTATTATTACCCCCAGTGAACATTATCTGTTTGAGGTAAGTCCCTTAGCATCACCACAAAAATATTCACATATAAATATACCATGAGGTAGAATGGCTCTATATGGAATACTGTGATTTTCAAACATACCTCAGTGTATTAAAGTGAAAGACCAAGAGTTGCTTTGAAGGAAACAAAACCTGTTTTTCATCAATGATTGGAGAATCAAATATTCATGTGACGTCACTTATAAGGTGTCTTTCCACTCGGAGGCTGTGATAAATCTTGCAACTCACCGTGTGCTGAAATGTAGACATCACGTCTTGGAAACCAGTCACTTTCAGGCACAGTGACAGAGGATGTGGAGGTTTCCCATCAGGCATCTCTCCTACTTCTTGTCATGGTAACAGATCCATCTCTTCAGCGTCACTTTTCTTCTTGCCTTGATCACAGCGGTTATGTTACAAGAACAAGATTTTTGGAAAATATAGAAATGCAGCCGGCCCTAAGACGAATTGACAGCATTTGCCCATCTGGGATCGTGCCTGGGATGGCCCGAGGTAGAGGTGCGCTGAGCACGGTCCTAAGAACACAAAGAGACTGCAGCTCATTTCACCTCAATGTCTTCCTAACAGTCTTTTGGGAAATAGCTCAAAATCCATTTTTATATTGCTTTGTTACTGAAGGAAAGGAATTCACAGCTTGTTTCTCACTCACGACTGCTGGAATAAGCAGAAAAATTGCAATCTGTGTTCCAGTTTACCACCTGCCTCTCTCTGGTTTCTAAATTGAAAACTGTTATGTCTCTGACGACCTGGTCAATATTGGTGGAGAATTCTCTCCAAAGTTAAGGTAAATGTTAACTTTGTTTCTTGTATATTTGGGTTTGGGGAATTGCCTTTCAACTCCAGTCATTTCTAAATCGGTGTTTCTCAATTAGGGGCTGTTTTACCTGCTGAAAACATCTGGTTGTCACCACTGGAGGGGGACGTTCTAGTGGCATCTAGTGGGTAGAGGCCAGGGACACTGCTAAATGTTTTACAATGCACAGGTCAGCCCCTCGCCGCTCAGCAAAGAATTTCCTGGCTCAGAATGCTAATAGCACCAAGGTTGAGAAACCCTATGTTAGGTGATCACTGCCTCGGCTTCCACATGTTTTGAAGAAGCCACTTTTTGAATCTGTGATGTTAACATGTCTTGATTGAATCCAGAAGAGCTTTGATATGCTTGGGGTATTTTCCTCTTTAGATTCCTTTGTATATTTAACCAAACACGTGTATGAGCCCTTAGTGGCCATTTCTAAAGAAGCTGCTGGGATTCTTGAGTATAAATTGCTTCCTTTTATTAATATGAAATTAAATTTAAAAATAGAGTCAATTTATAATACCAGTACCCTCTCTAATGGGTCATAACAATTTGATACAACTACCTTCTGTTGGAATTCTTCTGTATAATTTAAAGAATGATATTTTAATTAGTAATTTAGAGTAACTATTCAAATGAGATATTTGTATTGATTAATTTTTTAAATCTTGTCTTATATTTATATTGGACAGGGGGAGAGTGGTCTCCCATGTAGTTATCCACAGTCATGATTCTAAACTTTATTTCTTTTTTGCCTTCTTTATCAAATATGTTCTTGAAATCATAGTGTTATAGAAGTGGCAGGGACCTTAGAGATTAAAGAGCTTAGAGATCTTTATTAAAACCTTTCAGGGTTTCAGAAACTAAGACTTGATGATCATAGTTACAGTTTTACTGGAACACAGCCATGCCCGTTCATTTGCATATTGCCAGCCCATGGTCATCATTAATACATCTTATTGGAACACAGACATGTGCATCCCTTTGGATGTTGTCTATGGCTGCTACATCAACTGGGTTGACCAGTTGTATCAAGTAACGTCTGGGATACAAATCCTAAAGTATTTACTATCTGATCCTTTAAGGAAAAGTTTGTCGCCTGGGACTAGTACAGATCAAGTTCTCAGTGAGTATTTCCTGGTGAGTGAACACAGGAGAATGCAGTGTAATTCTTTGTCTTTGCTTTTCTTAGGACAATATTTGGTTGTTTGGACAACAGTGTTAATTTTGACTCCCTGGGCTATAATTTCATGGTCCTCCCTAGACTGTGACCCATAGGTTGGGAACCCATAGTATCACCACTCATCCCCAGATTCTTGTCTCTTCCACTCCCTTGGTGAAAATTCCCTGTCAGGGGCTGTTTCATCTACCTGTTTATTGAAACACATTTACTTTCCTTTTCTCATAACTTCTAAGAGGATTATAGTTGCTGATGTACAGCTTGTGTAGATGAGGACTCAGATTAGTTTCAGAGAATATTAGTCACATTGAATGAATGCTGTTAACAAACAGCCCTTCACTCTCGGTAGCTAAACGCACACTCAGAAGCCTTATTTCTTACTTACGTGATGATTGTCCAGGGCAGCAGCTGTAGGGGCTCTGTTCTATGCTACCATCCAGGAGCCCAGGGTGTTCTGCTTGTGGTGCCTCCATCTTCAACCCACGCCTCCAGAACAGCGTGGAAGAAAGTGTGGAGGATCGTGCAGAGGCGATCTACATGGGCCAGGCCAGGAAATGCATGCCTCGCTCCCTCCCAGTGGCCACCACTAGGTCACATGGCCTCAACCAACTGCAAGGAGGCTGGGATTATTGTTTGTCTGCATACCCGGGAGGAAGCAGAAGACTCAGACCTTCAGACATCCATCGGCATGCATTAGCATTTTCTCCCAGAAGGTGCTAGAAAAACAAGATTAGCACCTAAGGATGCACTGAACTGATCCTGTTGTCTGCGCCTATCCCCCGCCATTCCAGCAATTCTAATTTTCTACTACACACACAGATTTATCCACGCGTCTAACATTTCTGTAAATAACAAAGAAGGGATACTTTGAACAAACCACTTAACCTCTTTGGACCTCAGTTATCTTGACGGTGCGTTGGGAGAGCAGAGCCAGAGAGAGGAGTAGGCTGGATCATCCCTGCAGTCCCTTTCAGCATTAAAATCTTAATATGTGCCATCCTTCTGCTGACTCTTCCTTCTGTCACTGCTTAAATGTGACTCCTGGGTTCCTCCTTCTTTACGGAAAACTTTCCCTGTAATGGAAAACTTGGCATTGTGCTTATTCGATGTAACTTTAATGACCTAATTTGTCATAAGATAATGAGGACAGGGCTTCCCTGGTGGCACAGCGGTTGAAAGTCCGCCTGCCGATGCAGGGGACGCGGGCTTGTGCCCCGGTCCGGGAAGATCCCACATGCCGCGGAGCGGCTGGGCCCGTGAGCCATGGCCGCTGAGCCTGCGCGTCCGGAGCCTGTGCTCCGCAACGGGAGAGGCCACAGCAGTGAGAGGCCCGCGTACCGCAAACAAAACAAAACAAAACAAAAAAGATAATGAGGACAACAACAGTAATAGGCGACAGCATTTACTGTGCCCTCACTGAGTACTCAGCTCTTCACATACATCATCTCAGTTTTGTTTCCTCAGTGGCACTAAGGTGTAGGTATTATTTTCAGTATTTTACAGAGGAGGAGATGAAGCTTGGAGAGTTTATGTGATTCAGCCAAGATCACCCAACTGGTTTGTGGCAGAACTATCTCCTAAACTTTAAGAGAATAAAATTTTATTCATCTACACCACCAAATTTATGATATTTTATTATAGCAGCCACAGGAAAGTAATGCACATGACCTCTATTTCTTATATCTTGCAGTCAGGCTGATGACCCAGGAAGCCTAATAAAAGTATCCAGTCTCCTTGCTCCAGGGTTCTGTAAACGACCCAAGTGCGACTAATTAGTGGCCTTAAAGGACTTTCAAATATGCCCTGAAAGAAACAAGGCTAATCTCTTTTCTTTGCAATCGTAAGCTTGAAGGATGATGTCACTGTAGGCTATGTGCAGCCATTTTGTCCCCATGTGGTATCTGCTGAAGAACAAGGCCCAACAGAGGCTATCATAACTAGAAGTCAGCACTGTTGAATTCTTACAGCATACTTTGAATCCCTGGGCTTGTCTGTGCTCGAATCTGGGTTTCTCATATTGTACTTCCCAGTTACAAAACATTTTAAACCTTTTGCTTTTGGCTTAAACCAATTGGAGTTTAGTTTTTATCACTTGTCACAGTGATAGTGACAAGTTCTAAGGGCTTGGTTAAAATGATTTTAATTTTGTCTGATGTTAATGTTAAAACTTCTCAAGATAGATTAGAATGCCAGTGTACTCTTATTTTAAGACTCCTGAAGCTTATGAATATACCACCTAAAATTTGTCTACCCTTTGAGAAAAGAGGCTGTCTTAGAGCGTTGGGTCTAAAGTGTGATTTGGGTCACCAAGTGTGATTATCTTCTGTTTACAATAAATGTTACCATTGGTTAAGGGAGTCACTTAGCTCTGAGAAACACACTTGGCTCATAAATGCAGATCTCAAAGAATTCATTTGGAAGTCACAGTTAGACCAGGCAGTTCTGTCCTTTAGAAAGCATACAAGTTAAGTCTGAACATACGATCCTTTGGGTGGCATATTCATTTCCTAGGGCTGCTGTAATAAATTGCCACAAATTTAGTGGCTTAAAACAAGAGATATTTATTCTCTCACAGCTCTGGAGGTCAGTAGTCTGAAATCGAGGTGCCAGCAGGGCCACACTTCCTTCAGAGGCTCTAGGGGAGGAACCTTCCTGCCTCTTCCAGCTTCTGGCGACTCCAGGAGTTCCTGGGCTTGTTGGTGCATCACTCTGTTCTCTCGCTCATCTTCATATGATCCTCTCCATGTGTCAGAGTGTCTCAAATCTCCCTCACCTTTCTTGTATAAGGATACTTGTCATTGGATTTAGGATTCCTCAGATAATCTAGGGGGATCTCATCTTGAGATCCTTAATTAGACTTGCAAAGATCCTTTCTCCAAATAAGGTCACATTCACAGGTTCTGGGTAGATACATCCTTTTTGTGAGGCCACCATTCAACCCAAAGCGGGTAGTGTTCCGGGGGTCTTTAGAAGACATCTTTCCGAGTTTATGCCTCTTTGTTTCAAAGAGATCCTACCTATTCATGGTGCTCTGAGGCTTCTCCTTGTGCTATAGCTGCAAGCATTTTTTTAACGACTCTTCCTTTTTTCCTGTCTCAGGGTTTCTTAACCTCAGCATTATTGACATTTAGGTCAGATAATTCTTTGGGGTTCTTTTCTGGGGGGGCTGTCTTGTGCAGTCTAGGATGTAGGGTAGAGGCATCAGGCCTGACCTCTGTATACTAGATGCCAGTAGCACCTTGCCTCCCAGTTGGGACACCAAAACTGTCTCTAGACATCACCAAATGTCCCCTGGGGGGCAGAATCGTCCCCACTTGTGAAGCATGGCTCTATCCCCACATCACCCAATGAGGATGATAAATGTTTTTCAACTGAAAGGCAAAGATAAGAAAACAGGAAATTGGAGAGCACAGAGACAAATGTAAATTCTGCCTTTCCTGTACTCGAAGTGAAAGGAATGGATTTTTTCTGGCAAAACAAACGCAGTATGGAAACCTGCCTTTCTGACCCTTTTCTGGAGTGGACATACCTTAGACACACAAGGAGGTTGATGGTGGCATAAAGCGTATTTGTCCTAATGCGCCCCTCAGTGATATCCTGGAAGACGACTCCTTGAAGATGATCACAGCTCGGCTTGCTCTGCTACACCAGCGGGTGCTACAGGTATCCTCACATCCCTGAGGCAGCTATGGGAGAGCACAGCATACTGGAAACGCCTTTGGATACAGAGAGCGTGGGAATGCAGTTTTCCTTCTGTTACTGTTTTGTTTCAGTAGAGTAATGTGTCAGGGTAACAGCCTTGGGAGCCTATAGTTCTCACTTGAGCTGGGCCCCTGAAGGGTTTCAGGAGCTCTCCTCTGTTGTATTTCATACATTGGGATATCCGCTGTCCAGCCCCATAGGGAAAAAGGAAATGTGAAGCCTAGCTCTTCTCTCTGCCATTTGTAATAATCACTGCCCAGTTTTTCTTGTAAATATTTTTTGACTTTTTATAGTTTGAGTTAGGAGGGCAGAGAAAGGTGTTACACACTGATGGCCTCCTTCCTAAAACCTGTTCAAATGACAGGTGTTTACAAATGATGAAATTCTGCCTAAGGCTGTGCCTAAGGGAATGCTTAAAGTTGGTACCTAAGCCCCACCCTGCGAAGGTGGACTTAGGCTGCGGACCGCCTGTGACGCTCTTCTGCCCTGTTCTCCCCCCTCACTGCCCTCCCTCCCTGGTCTATCTATCAGTGCCCAGCCTGAGACATCAAGCTGATAAAAATGCAAGGTCAGCTGTGAGAAAGTCCCCAGGACAAGATGGGCATCAATTAATCATTCCCAACTTTCCTGCTTCATGAGTGTTGGCCTGATCTCCTCCAGCTGAATTCAAATCTCCCACCTGTGTCTCCATGTGCTGTTTCTCCTGTTCAGACCCTATGTCTTTGTCTATATTCTCCTCCCAATCAACTCCTGGCAACTATTATTTTAACTGTCCTCCTCCATGCCAGCTGTAGCTCCATAACGCTCCTGTCCCTGTTCTAATTTCTCTCCTCCATCCTAACAGAATTAGACTAGATGGATGGGTGATCTCCAAGGGCCCGTTCAGCACTAAGATTATGAGATTTACATGTTCAATTGCTGTGGTTGTCCCCTTCTTCAGAACAGTAAAGCTCCCCATCCACGTTTAATTAATGTTGAGGGTGCAACAAATCTAGCTCATTCTGTGCCTTTAATGGCCAGTTGACTGTGGGCTTGGTTTATCAAACCTGTCCAAATGACTAACTGAAGAGATCCCAAGCTCCTAACAGCTCCATGAGGCAAGTATTTACTTAGGCTAATGACCTCCATTCTACAGTGGGCAGAGCCAAAGACTATGAGAGCTCATCGCTAAAATATTATGATGATGGTTTGGAAATCATATGACAATGGGGCCATTTTAAAGTGTTTGAAATCTTACCATCCGTTTTCACTAAAGATGTCACTTTGTAATTTAAAGCTGCAAAAATATCAGCTACTCCCACAATCTTGAAAAAGCACCTTAATTACAGATATTTTCCTTTAAAAACCTTGTTCAAAATTCTATGCCAGAAAACAGAACTCATATTTAAGATTCTTTTAAAAAATGGAATCAGTACAGCACTAGGAAATTAAGCTATGCAAATACTTTTTGTTATTTATGCATTTTTGGTTGTTTGAGAGAACTGTTCAAAAACCTTTCTAAAAAAGGTTGGATTGGGATGCTTTTATTCTAACCATCTGTATTAGTTTCCTAGGAGCGGTGTAACAGAGCAACCAAACTGAGTGGTTTAAAACAACAGAAATATATTCCCTCACAGGTCTGGAGGCCAGAAATCAAGGTGTCAGCAGGGCCGTGCCCTCACTGAAGGCGCTAGGGGAGGGTCCTTCTTGGCCTCTTCCAGATTCTGGTGTTTTCCACCAGTCCTTGGCGTACCTGGCTTGTAGATGTCACCCTAGTCTCATGGCCATCTTCTCGCTATGTGTCTTCACATCAGCTTCGCTCTGTGCTTACCCATCTCTGTGTCCAAATGTCCCCTTTTTAGAAGGACCCCAGTCATATGGGTTAGGGCAGACCCTCATGACCTCATCTGAACTTGATCACCTCTGTAAAAACGTTATTTCCAATTGAGACAACATTCTGAGGTACTGGTACTAGGGGTTAGGATTTCAACCTATCGTTTTGGGGGAGGGGCACAATTCAACCTTTAACACTATCAATATCATTTTTAATGATAGGTGATATTTTGGTCACCTAAGTTCATATCTACATAGTCTTTAATTCTGCACACGTGTGTGAACAAGAAAATCAACAGCCCCCCACCCCCGGTGGAATAGTTTAGTTGATGGTATGGAATTTAGAAAAAAGTATTTTTTTTTTAAGTTAAATTTATCACTTTTCAACAACATTCGGCTGTTGTTAGATTTTCTTTTAGGTAACCACCATGCCACCTTGTTTTATTTCGTTTTGTTTTTTAAACGAATTATAGTTGGTTTACAATGTTGTGTTAATTTCTGCTGTACAGCAAAGTGACTCAGTTATGCCACCTTGTTGTTCATCTTTTCCCCCACCCTTTTGTTCCCTCCTAACGGAGCATCCAGTGATGCTGGCTGTCTTCTCTGAAATTTAACTGTTATTTTTTGCCTGTCATGTATCACTTCCTTTCTCTTGTCCTCCAGAGGGAGATCCTATAGCTTCTGCCATAACTCAGTTAAAGCTCCTTGAGGAGAGGAGAGTGTTTTTACACGGTTTTTTGAACCCATGCAGTTTGGAGCGTGATGACTGAGGCACAGAATATACTCTGTCTTTCCCTCCCCTTATCTCCTTTCCCTGTTTCCCTGCCTGATATTTTTGCTGTCCGTACTCATCTTGAAATTTAAAAATTATAAAATATTGCAGAGGTATTATTTCATAAGCTAATCCTGAAACTTAAAAATCATAAATAAAGTATTCCATCTGGACCAGGTTACTTTCTGTATGATGTTTTACATTTATATTTGGTCGGAGACTTTCTAAAATGCAGATTTCCTTTTGTAATTAGAAAAAACAAGTAACCAAATTAACCTTGAGCATCAAAGTTATAAAGTGTAAAAAGAAAAAATCCGGCATTATAAAGATTTGACCAAGCACATAATAATACAATACCTTTTGACAACTGAGTATAAAATGGAATTACACATAACCATAAATGTAAATGTGTTCCCTGAGTCAGAAAAGAAAGTGTAATTTATTTACCTTGGTAAATAGAGATTTCACATTGATGGCTTTTTTATTAGCCTTACATGTGTGAATAAAAGTATAATTCTACAGTATGGAGGTTCCTTAAAAAACTAAAAAAGTAGTTACCATATGATCCTGCAATCCCACTCCTGGGCATATATCTGGAGAAAACTCTAAAAGATAATGCACTGCAATGTTCATAGCAGCATTATTTATAATACCCAAGACATGGAAGCAACCTAAATGTCCACTGATTGACTGTTGAATGGATACAGAAGATGTGGTATATATATACAATGGAATTTTACTCAGCCATAAAAAATAATGAAATAATGCCATTTGCAGCATCATGGATGGACCTAGAGATTATCATACTAAGTGAAGTAGTATGTGAAAGACAAGTATCATATGATATAGTTTATATGTGGAACCTAAGAAAGTGATACAGATGAACTTATTTACAAAATAGAAATAGACTCACAGACATAGAAAACAAACTTAAGGTTACCAAGGAGGATAGAGGGGTGGGGGAGGGATAAATTAGGAGTTTGAGATTAACATATACACACTACTAAATATAAAATAGATAAACAAGAACCTACTGCATCGCACAGGGAACTATATTCAATATCTTGTAATAACCTATAATTGAAAAGAATCTGAAAAAGAATATATATATGTATAACTGAATCACTTTACTGTTTACCTGAAAATAACACAACATTGTAAATTAACTATATTACAATTAAGATTTTTTAAATGCTTAAAAAAGAAAAGTATAGTTCTAATCATAGGTGATTTTTCCCACAGGGAAGCCCCAAATTATTAACTTTTTTCCATAGCATTCAAAGTGAGAATGAACTCTGCCAGAAAAGGCACATTACTTTTTAATAAATACATTTGTGAAAAGTACCATTTTTCAAATAGAACACAGGGACTTATCTATTTTTGTGGAAAATGTATATTTCATAGTTATAGAGTATGCCACATCATATACATTCAGCCTAATGCTTGGAGAGCTCTGTATAAATATATCACATTTAGCTTTTTTAGAAAGAAACCTGTTTTATCGGGTTTTGACAAATTTCAGTTTGTCAAAGCAGTTTAAATATAGCCAGCATATTTGAAGATTCATAGGTCAGCCTCTAAGATATGATAAGCCTATGAATGGAGGTATAGATAGTATATTAATTACACATTTCATACACTGATAACCTTTTCCTGACCTTCTAAAATGACTGGTGTTTTTTAGACCCTATTCCTTTCCTCATGTGGGATTCTATTCTATATTTCCTTGCCCCAGTTATACATCCCCTTTTAAATTAACATGGTAGCATTTGAAGTTTTGAGTCCTTAATTATCATTCATCCCATTAAAATACCCTTTAGGGGCTTCCCTGGTGGCGCAGTGGTTGAGAGTTTGCCTGCCGATGCTGGGGACACGGGTTCGTGCCCCGGTCCGGGAAGATTCCACATGCCGCGGAGCGGCTGGGCCTGTGAGCCATGGCCGCTAAGCCTGCACGTCCGGAGTCTGTGATCCGCAACGGGAGAGGCCACAGCAGTGAGAGGCCCGCGTACCGCGATGAAGAGTGGCCCCCGCTTGCCACAACTAGAGAAAGCTCTCGCACAGAAACAAAGACCCAACACAGCAAAAATAAATTAATTAATTAATAAACTCCTACCCCCAACATCTTAAAAAAAATACCCTTTAGATGATAAGTAATAATCTATTTCCTCCACTGGTTATCAGAGTTGTTATTTGGCAAATAGAAAGTATATTTTCTTCTAGTTCCACCTAGAATTGTTGGGTGCTATTTGGATGAGGACGGTGATTTCCAGCCAGATCTTCCAGATATATGCAATATAATTTTCTGAAGATATTTAACAATAGAAGGAGGTCACATTTTCCTGAATCTTACTGATATGATGGCGACCTTAGCCAATATTGAGATATCATTGTGGGGGGGGTGTGGGTGTGTATATATATATATAATCTGTGTGCTAAGAGCTCAGCATGCATTGCTCTTAGACTCTTATCAGGGCTCCTATTTGATAGACACCATCTTTATCCTGATTTTGCATTTGAAGAAAGCTTGTCAGTATTACACACCTGTAAACTTGGTGGACTCCAGATTAGATCTCAGACCTCCTGGCTGTACCGCATGTTCTTAACCTTCTAACATAAATATTGAAGAGCGGGATGGGGGACAGCAACCCCTCTTCCTCCCCTCCCCCTTGTCCGTCCCTTTTCCTTTTAGCTTCCACATACCACCTGAACCACTGGAAAATTCTACCAAGCACTCACTGTGAGTTATTTGGTCTCTCACCTCTCTCTTTGTTCACTTAATTCTAACTCACAAAGGTTAGTTTATTTCTGTGTGCTGCCTTTTCCACTAGCATGCATGTTACAAATGCAAGTTAGGACAAGAGGCTCACTGATATTTTAACACGGTGGTTCTAGAATCTGTTAGATCATCGGATTCACTTGAATAGGCTTTTAAAGGTGGAAATCCCCAAATCCCTTCCATGCCTACTGAATAAGGATTGAGCCATTGGAATTCCTGCTTTGAACATGAACTTTGGGAAAGTTCATGAACATGAACTGAGCACTGGTGTCAGTCATACTTTGTGGGAAAGGATCCAAACATGGGCTGTGAAAATAGTGCATCTAAGGCTAGAAGTACTGGAGAGCAGTAAGAAGAGCAGGCTTGGAGGAACTGGATGTCGGGTGGGTTGAGGAGATGGAAGATGGGAAATTCTGCTTTGATGCTAGTGACCTTGAGCGATGGTGAGGCATCCTGCTGGCTGTCCAGTGGATATTTGAAGAGGCAGTTCAAAATCTTAGTGGGGATAGAAAAGGAGAGGGAAAGAGGAGGAAAACAGAGCAAATGAAAGTGAAAGAGTGAGGGAGAAAATGAATGAATATGTGGATGAATGAATGAATTATGGACCATGTAGGTTTGGAAGTGGGGCTTAGATTGTTGGCTCATGGGGAAGCCATTTGTGCCTTGAGTCCTCAGTGTAAAGGAAGAGGCAGCGGTCTGCTCTGTGGTTGAGGTGTTAGGACTCCAGTGTCCTTGGACAAAGCAGATAAGAGATGCAGGGTTTGGAGTTCTGAGAGGTTAAGCAGGTAGGCTGCTCCTTGGATCTATGAAGAGCTTTTGGCCAAGGCATCTGGACAGCACTGAGTATTTGGATATGTGAAGCAGGGAGGTTGGCACCAGTGGGCATGACATGAAGGAGGCATAATGTCAATCCTCGTGTGAGGAACAGCAGGAGGAATCCAAGAGAGAACGGAAGGATGAGTTCCAGTGTCCATCTCGTGGTGTCCGGCAGCACCATGACTTCTGAGCCCAAGACAAGGGTTGCTGCCTGGGTCTGGGGCAACTTTGCTGATGTCGATGGAGAATATCTCATGGGCATGTCTGATTCCCCAAAGTGATACAGGTTGCATGTGCTGAGGCTTATTCCCAGGTGTAGCTCCTCCAAAGAGTCATGGCCCTTCCAGCTCTCAAATTCTGAGCAGAAACATTGGAGCTGAGCCGGGTGGTGGTTAGAGGGTTCCTGCATCACAGATGCATGGCGACCAGCCCAGTTCCTTCTGGCCATCTTTCAAAGACAAGATTTGGAGATTATCCACTGCTGTGTGTGATCTGAGCTTCTGTTCCCCATTGCATTTTCTTGTCTCTTTTCTCCCTTCAATTATATGATTAGTTAAAAGCCAACATTTTTTCGAACCACTTATACCTCTGTTGGCAGAGGTACTACCAGGTGGTAAGTCAGAGAGGGGGAAATTTATAGACTGTCATTATGATATGCAAATCAAGAAAAACATACTTCAGAGAAAAATACAGAGCTAACATAGTTAACATAGAGCTAACATAGATGCCAATAGCATTCACCTTTTTATTTACTTATTTATTGATTTTTGCAAAAAATACCAACATCCCCTCCAACTCCACCTGAATATCAGTGACTAACCTGGGTTAACAGTTTCTTAATTCTGAATACTCTGTGTAGCATGGTTAACGTAGGCATATGGCAGATCAAGAAATGATCTAAATAAATTTAAATTTGGAGGAAGAGGAGAGAGAAAAGTGAAAAAAGGAAATTAGATGAGCAAATGGTATAGGAGAGGCAGTCATGAAAGAAAGATTCTGCAAACTGTGACAGAGGTATGAACAGTGTGGAATTTAATGACATGCATTAGATTTATTATTATTATTGCAAAAAAGCAGCAATTAACCAGTCGTCCATATAGTGAATATAAAACAGCGGGCTGTCAACACTGCGTGTTCAAAAATTCACATTTGTGTTTCTCTCATGATAACTTTTTCTTGCAATTTAAAATCAGAGAGAGTTTGTTTTTCATATGCCTCTGGAGGGGGAGGTGGAAAGGATGACTTCATAAACCTTTAAGAAGTCAAAGACGTTGAATGAAGACATTTTCTCAGAGGGAAACAATGATTGATTGCTTTCAATCCTTCACTTCAAGTTTTCAAGAAACAGAAAGCATAAGGTAAATCATATTGACAAATAGATATCAGGTGCTGACTGTTTGCAGTGCGTTCTGTCAGGGAAGAAAGGGACATGACAACTCAGTTGAATCTTATGTTCTAGTTGACAAGGTAAGATTTATGCTCCTGCAAAAGTAATAGTAATAGTAGTAGTGCTATCCCAGGCCCTCTGTGATTAAGTGCCAGTGTGTGACATCAGACAGGGGAGCTCAGAGCAGGCAGACGGGATCACTGACCATGGACCAGACAGAGAAGACAGGGCTCAGATCACCTTCCATACCAGGGTTCCTTGCCTTACCGGTATTTTGGGCTGGATAATCCTTTTTTATGACAAGGGTCGGGGAGGGAGGAGGCTATCTGCACATGCCCGTGCCTTTCCCCCCTAATTATGACAACCAAAATGTCATAGGCATTTCCATATGTTCCCTGGAGCCGGAGGGAGGCTATTGAGCTGCTGGTCGAAACTAACAGCAATTGCTCAGCTTTTGGAATTACCCACATGACAGGAGCAGTTGCATACCTATTACATTACTTAGGACATTCAAACAAATATTATTTTCTGTGCTAGTTTTTGTTTAATAAAGTACCATGCAAATTATTTAAACTTACAAGGAATTCTAGAGTAGTTCATCTTCCTATAAATTCAGCAAAGTTTAGCCATCTGGCATTTCATCTACAACTTCTGTATTAATAACTAGAGGCAGTGCAGAGGAGTTTTGGAAAATGCTCTCTGGGTGCACCCTGTCTCTGTGTGTGGCCTTGGGAAAGTTACCTAAACTCACTGTGTTTCAGTTTCCTCTTGGGAATAATTGTGATGCCTTCCTGCAGATTCTTCTGACGAGTGAGTGCAGATAACACTGTGCAAGCAGCCTGGTCTGTCATAAGGACTAAATGGGTGTCACTATTATTTTACTGTTTTAATCGCAAACTTTACAAATCAAGTGTATTCTGGTAACTGCTGTATTTTAAGATGAAGACCATACATGGGCTGGGAGACTCACAGAATTCATTTGTAAATTTGGGGCCAAAGGCATTTGCTAAGGGAAAAGGGGGCTTAAACATTTGCATACGTTTAAAAACATCATTATTTTAATATTTGGCATCTTCTAAGTACCACGACTGTCCCTGCCCCAGCTATGGTTCTGCCCAGCTGGGCAAAGGGAGCCTGGGCAGGCTGTTGAGACAGGGGTGATAGCCAGCTTGTCTCTGGGGCTGCAGGCTGAGCGCAGACTCCACAGGAGGGTGGGCTTGACATGCGCACCTGTGATTAGCAGGGAAAGTGTCCCTACCAGACACCCAGAGTTGTGGCAGAGTCCTTGCTTCAGTTGGCTATTGATTGGTGCCTAAGACAACCGCAAAACTTAGTGGTTTAAAACAGCCATTTTATTGCTATTTTGCTCACAATTTTGTGAATCGGGAAATTTCAAAAGCCTAAGTTGGGGAGTTGGTGTATGACCAACATGGCATCAATGGAGGCCCTTGCAGCCGGAAGTTCCTTATTCAAGCTGGTTTATCCACTACTGTGTCTGCACTTCATTGCTTCTTGGGTTACCTCTCTCTCCCCTCCCCTTTCTGCTTTCTTCTTCTTCTCCTTCTCCTTTTCCTCCTCCCACTTCTTCTTCCTCCCCTCCTTCTCTCCTTCCCTCTCTCCCCACTCTCTGTCCCACAGCCCCCAGCTCTTCCCATCTATCTCCTTGCCTACCCCTCCTTGTCATTTTATCCCCAGGGGACTCACCTGCTGCTCTCAGGACAGTCCTACTTCTTACCTGGCAGCTGGCTTCACGAGGCAGGAAGCTAGGCTGTCAGGCCAGTTAGGACTGAGCAGGGAGCTAGCGGGGACAGGGCCACTTATATCGTATTCTATTGGTCAAGCAGTCACAGGCCTGTAGGGATGCCAAGTGGTGGAGAACTGGACTCCAGTTCTGGAGGGGAGATCAGCAGGTCCCATTGCAGAAGGGCCTGTGGTGGGGAGACACTGTGGAGCCATTTGTAGGGCTCATGGTCTGCCTGTCTCTTTAAGGCCTATGTCCTGTGACTCCACCTCCCATAGATTCTGATCTCCTTGACCAAGGATCTTCATTTTTAACAAACACCCAGAGGTGAGTCTGATGCAGGGAGTCTAGGGTCAAAAGCAATTATTTCAAAAATTGATGGGAAGAAATACTATAATTTCTGTTTCTATTATTTTTATATAAAAGTAAGTAGCATAAAATGTACTAATATTAATATGCAAGGTGATGGCGGTGCCCTCGCTTTCTCAATATGTTAAGCTGCTGACACACGTCGGGGTCAGCTTCTGGGGTATCCTGAGGGAATCATGGACAAATGGGGAAGGATTTTAATTTACAAGTGCTAGGAAAGTGAGTTTTTGCATTATGCTATTTATGCGGTAGTATCTTCATAATGTTTTGTAATGAAGTGTGGAGGGACCATTACTTTGTGTTCCATAGAGAGGTTCCATAGGTACTTAGTGGCAACATATTCTTTTAATTGTCATATTAATATAATATATTAAACATAATTAAACTTAACGTATGTATATACAAATATATGAATGTGTGTCTATCATCTCTCGACTGTCTATTCAATATCTATCCATTCATCTATTTATCTATCAACTATCTATTCAATATCTATCCATTCATCTATTTATCTATCTATCCATCTATCTATCCATCCTTTTTAAAAAGAAAAGTGGTCCAAATTTGCTGAACTTTATGTGATTTTTAATAGTGTGTTAAATAGGTGTTTTTGGAAAAAATACAATCTTTATTTCAAGAATGAGACAGAATCTGCTTTTCAATAAAAACTAATACAATGGAAAAGTAATTTTTTAATCAGACACTTTAAAACAATTCCATCCTTACAGGAATCTGTGGTTTAAAATGAAATAAAAGGGACCTCCCTGGCGGTCCGGTGGTTAAGATTCCATGCTTCCAATGCAGGGACACAGGCTCGATCCCTGGTCAAGGAACTAAGATCCTACATGCTACACCGCATGGCCAAAAAAAGAGAAAGAAAATGAAATAAAAGTGTCACTATAATAATGGCCTTATTCGTACTTTAGATTTGGAAATTTAGAAAATTCTTTTTTTAACATTCTTATCTACACTTTTAACTTGGTTGTAAAACTTCCAACTGGAGGGCTTCAGTGTGCTTTGTGCTCATTTTAAACTTTTCTTATGAGTTTTCAAGCAAGAGATTTTAGGATGGAAATGTACTGGCAAATTTCAACACACAAAAAAATCATCTAATCAGAAGATGGGTTTGAAAGAAATCAAAATTTAGTAAGAATAGTCAAGAATGCAATTGGATTTACCCATCTGTTTGAGATGTCTACTTTAGTTATAACAGTTTTAAACTAAAAGTCAAAATAAACTGAATATGAAAACGAACTCTCTAAACAAAATTTTAAATCACTGTATCACTATATCATAAATTATTATTCCAAGATTTTAAAAAACTTGTTCAGTTAAAATATAAAATAACATTTGTTCTACATAATATCTTTCACTGTATCTGTATGTAATTCTTTTAAAATGTAATGAAAATATATATGTACACATGCACAGTTGTGTGTAGAATATGTGTGTATAATATATAAATGATGAAATATATACTGATAGAGAGTAAATGTCAAAAGTCTTACTACTGATGAGAGTGTATGGGCAAAACATTCTGGGAAATACTGGTAGTCATATTAAAAATGTTTTGTGAACATCACAGATTGGTCTCTAGGAAGCGTAAACAACTGATTAACTTTGCTCAATATTATGTAACAACCTAAATGGGGAAAGAATTTGAAGAAGAAGAGATACATGTATATGTATAACTGAATCGCTTTGTTGTCCACCTGAAACTGGCACAACGTTGTTAATCAACTCTACTCCAATATAAAATACAAAGTTAAAAATAAAATATTACTGCAGCTAGGGTTCTCTTTCCAGCAAAAAGCCACTTCATTTAAAAATAATTTTTAGACAACAAAACCTTTGCTTGGAGAACACGATTAAATGTTCCCTGCTTTTTTTGTTTACTTTGTTTTGTCATTTTTACTTTTTTCAAATATCACATGGTATTAATTAGATCTAGTTTAAAACTTGTGAATTCCCTACTGCCAGATTAATTGTAATCTTATCAAGACTACTTTTCGGTTCCAGCCACTTCATTATGCAACCTGTTTTTGGGAAAATTGGTTTTTAGTTTAATGTTGGAAAAAAGAACACCCTTATTCTTTTTTTTTTTTTTTGCGGTACGTGGGCCTCTCACTGTTGTGGCCTCTCCTGTTGAGGAGCACAGGCTCCTGACGCGCAGGCTCAGCGGCCATGGCTCACGGGCCCAGCCGCTCCGCAGCATGTGGGATCTTCCCGGACCGGGGCACGAACCCACGTTCCCTGCATCGGCAGGCGGACTCTCAACCACTGCGCCACCAGGGAAACCCTCTTATTCTTCATTTTAGAAAATGAATTTCGTTTATGAGACTGTGTTTGCTAGAAATACAAACACCATTGAGAATTGCATTGCATTTATTTTCTCCCGTTTCATCACCCTTGAAAGAACATGTACCTGTGCTGGGCATCTTCTCTTGCCCCTCCCAGTACACTCTCCCCTTCTCCATGGGGCCCTGCTGCATGGACCACTTTCATATTGCTGTGCCTTCAAGCTTCCGGTTGGTTGGATGGGGCCAATGGAGAAGTCACATAGAACTTGGGTAGACAGGAGAGGGAGGCCAGGGTTATTCCCATAGCATTACCTCAGACTGACTGTGGCTTTTGACCAAAGGCCAGCTTCCCAAGGCCTCAGATCACAGAGCTCTGTACTGCCTGGCTCTCTCTTTAGGGACCCAGTATTCTCTCATTGTCCGTCTGGGCCCCCGGTAGCCACTGTGGACTCTGGTGTTTCCTTCTACCCACTCACATTTTAACTTATAGTCCTCTTATTAAGCTTTCCTCAAATTATCTCATGTGATAATGTCACATATTTCTTATATGACCCTTGATTAATAAAGTATCCCATAAGGGTATTTTATGATTTTCCCAGGTTTAGAAGTATTTTAATTCTATTTTAGAACACAGCATATACATCATGTATTTAAATTAGTCTTATATTATTTGCTAGTTATCCCCATCCATCAAGGTTTTGAAGAGAGACAGAGATTTTAAGAGTCTACATTTTTAATTGAGTTGAATAGGACAGCATTTAAATTTTTTAAGTTAGGGTTTGAGGAAAAAAGATTTTCAAAGTGCTTTGCCATATTTGATTACAGCAAGAGTTGGTAATTTTTTTTCTGTAAAGGATCAGATAGTGAATTTTGAAGCTTTGGCAGGCCATGTGATCTCTGGTGCAACTGATCAGCTCTGCCATGTGTTGCAAAAACCAACCACAGACAATATGTAAATGAACTGAGATGGCTGTATAAATAAAACTTTATTTATAGTAATAGGTGGTGAGCCAGATTAGCCTGCTGGCTGTGGTTTGCTAATTTCTGTACTAGAGTAACACAAGGTTGGGAAATGGATATAATTCCTTTCAAAAGCATAGACTTTTTAAAGGCATATAAATTACAAAGCTTCACAATGGATAAAATTATAAAAACTTTGCCACTTAAATTATTATTTAAATTCTATTTACAGAAAACTCCTAGTTATATTCGTCTAAAAATAATTACAGTGTACACAGAAATACTTGCCTGTAAGAACTACGTATGTATGAAAAGAACTTGAGTAAGTGCCTAGTTTGTTTGAATTGAATAATATTTAGTGTATTGTGTGAAGCATAAAAATAACATTTGATACTTTTGCTGACTCTGAAACCACTTAACAGCTATTTAATTAACCTTAGCAAGTGTGGATACAGACGGTATTTTTCAGATCATGCTGATGTTTGAGTTACATATAAAAATGAATGTCCTTATTCCTTTTCTCCATGTGTGCATGTGTGTTTGTGCATGAATGCACGATCCATTAGTTCCTGGTCTTCTGCATTGCTGACCCCTATGGAGTGTGTGCTGTCTCCTTCACTGTAAAGGGTGCATGCAGAACAAAATCAATGGGTCGAAATGGGCTTGCATGTGTTGACTGTAACTAAAGAAGGGGAATGTGTTCAAAGATTGAAGGGTCCAAAATCAGAGTACGGGAGGACACTGGCCCAGACAGATCTCAGGAGACTCACGGATTGTTTTCTTCTTGGCTGATTGGCTCTACTTCAGGTGTTGGCAGACATCAATTTACTGTTTTGCAGTCTTTGTGGGTGTGTGTGGGTGTGTGTGTGTGTGTGTGTGTAAGAAATAGGAAGAAGTTGAATATGAACATTTGAATAAATGATTGTTCAATAAATGGTGATCGAAAGCAAAGGACTAAGGAATATTATATTTGGAGTGAAATAGGTTAACTGTCCATGCCTGGTCCAATCAGCTAAGACCAGGAAGCAGACTGCCCATGTCTTTCGGGGCCACTCTTTGAAGGAGTATTTCCCTGGCACTGAGCATGGAGAGCTGAGAAGACCCCCAATGTCTATTCTGTTGCCCAAAGCAGTATGTGAGAATTCCAAATAAGGCCACAAAAATGGATCTGACCCTTTTTAACCTATTGGACTGGGTGGTAGAGAGAAAGGTCTACTTTATTTTCCAGAGTCTATGGAAAATAAAGCTATCAATAAAATGGTAGGAAAAGACTATTCTATATATATATATAATTTTTAAAAATAGCTCTTTAAGAATTGTAATTATTTGAAAATTTGACTTTATGTTGATACAGTCAGGTGAGGGTAACCCACCTACATGCAGCACACAGGTACATTTCAAATATAGCTTCATGAGAAATCTCTTTGTAATTTCTTTTCAATATAATATTACAGGTAGAATTGTAGCACTTTAATTTAGCATCTGTATTTGGTCAGGATGGTGGTATAATTCTCTATATTCTTGGAAGCTTTATACAAAGAGATAAGTGTCATTTAGTGCAGCTCAATAGAAGATTTGCCTCAAAGCTTGTACCTTCTCCCTCAGTTTTCTTGGAGGCATTCATGTGTTTTGATGGTATTTCTTCCACTCCCCATGAAGCAGCCCCCAGCAGAGCGTATGGGTCATGATTCCTCATAGGGTACCACCTCCTCAGGGGGAGACAGTTGTTCTGAGACCCCCTGGGGAGTGTATTCCTCACCTGCGCTCCTGAGATCAGCCCTCCATGCATCAGAGGTCACCACTGCCCGCCCAAGATGACTGTTTGGCAGAGAGATGGATCAGGTAGCCAGAAACAGCTGTTCTGGAAACTAGAGAGATGATGTCTAAGTTTGGCTTAGAGAAGAACCAGGCCTGGCTGGTTTTGAGTCTCATGACTCATGGCTTTAACAGGGCGACTATGGTTTGAGTTAAACGATGTGTTTAATTTGGACATTAAGATGTAGAGAGACTAAGTAAGGAGTTCCTTGTTAATCCCGTGTTTCTTTGGAGGGGAAGAGTTCTAGGCATTTTGGCCTTTCAAGCCAACTCACAGAGGCCGCCATCTTGGCTGGTTCCCATCTCAGTGACTGATGCTTGGGATCCCTTCCCAGATGGTTTGCAGAATCCAACACCACACGATGGAGGTAGGTGAGTTGCATCCTGAAATGCAAGCATTTTGTGGGCAGGAACATTTTTTGACAAGAGATGCTCAGAATTCTTACTAGAGTGGAAAGCATCTTAGGCTTAGTGGATGGAAGGCAAAGGAAACCTGTGAGGAGGCGTAAATGCTTCTAATTAAAGCCGGGGTGGAGGCTGGGGAAGTGTTGGAGGCGTGAGGAATTTAGCACACAACTACAGATGTTTCTTTCTGCCTTCCTCTCCTTTGGTGTTATTATTAGAATAGAATTATTAGGAAACGTGAGCTTTCTTGCTGGACCGGCTGTCCCAGACTGGCCGAGCGTATCTGGCTGGCCGAGGGGGAGCCCTCTTTCCTGTGCTACCATCACATTTCCTGAGGCTTGGCTGTGAGGACTGATCCCTCCTCCCCCAGCACTGGAGTAGAACTATAATTGAAGCAATGTGTGGTGCGTTGGCACAAGGAGAGCTATTTATTAAAGCGTATCCGTTTTGAACTGGTAGGCTTCTTCCAGCTGAAAACTGCAAGAACAAGGAAGAAGGCTGTTCTTCATTTCACATAGAAGCCCCCTAGTTTCTCACTAGCCCATGATCAGGGAGTCTCTTCTATTTGTGATTTTCTCAAAATGTGACCCTAAGAAAGAGTTCTTGAGTTAGAAAATAAAGGAAAACAATTCCATCACTAGTGATTGTTAATAATAATTGATAAATAGGGTCTAATTTGAATCAACCCGATCCGTCCTACAAAAGGAATGGAAGTAATTATATTCTGGTCTTTCCTTATTCAAGGGTTCAGTGCTAACTCCCATAGGGTCATCTTCTGTACATAATTCATTCAGGATGTGTCAACGTCGATACTTTTCAGGCAAGCAGATCTAGGTTTGAGTTTACATTATGAAAATGAAGGTCTTTGGCTTTCCCCTTGTCACTATTAGTTTCTTTCACAATTCTATATTAGCTACTGTTTTATTCTGAAAATGATTGCATTGCTAGATATTCATTACAATGTGCTTTCATGTGGAATTGGAGTATTCAATCAGGAAAACACATTTGATACGGACAAAATCATTACATACATATTTTTACTAAAACCATGGATCGTGTGCATTAAGGTGTATAGTAATTAATTCCATGCATCCCACGTACTGTGTTAGATACTTTGACCATGAAAACAAGGTGAAATTTAAGCACTCCTCGAGATGGGTAAGAGGGAGCTGGGGGAACCACTTGGGGGCCGTCACTGGAGAGAGAGGGGCATGCCTGAGGTTACACAGGTTCTATGTAACCATGAGCATACCCAGGGCAGTCGCTTACAACTTACTAATTTGCCTGTGTTGTGGGATTTGGTTGAAGATATGTCGGCAGGGGCAAGCTGGTCAAGTACCTAGTTTTCCCAGCCAAGGTGTGTGGTAGAGAGAATTCTAACTGGCTCCCAGCATTCGGCCCCCTGGTGGACATTCCCTGTCTAATCCTCTCTCCTTGAGTGTGGACATCATTGTTAAGATCATAGGATTCACTTCCATGATCAGGTTACCTTACATGGTGAAGGGATTTTGCAGATGTAATTAACACTAATGAGTGGAGTATAAGTTAATCAAAAAGGGATATTATCCTAGGTGGACTTGACCTAACCATATGAGCCCTTAAAAGGGACTCCAAGGTAGTGCCAGATGCTCTGCTGTTGACCTTGAAGAAGCAAACTTCCATGTTGTGGAAAGGGCCACACAGCAAATGTTGATGAGCAGCCTCTAGGAGCAGAGGACCTCAGTCCTACAACCACAAGGAATGGAATTTTGCCACAGCCCTTGAGTTTGAAAGAGGATCCTGAGCCTTAAAAGGGATCTCAGTGCCAGCTGACACCTCGACCTCAGGCTGGTGAGATCCTAAACTAAACAGAGTTAAGCCACATCTGGACTTCTGACCCACAAGAACTGTGAGCTAATGAGTGGGTATTGTTTTAAGCCTCTAAGTTTATGACAACTTGTTAGAAAGCAACAGAAGTCTAAAACAAGAGTGCATTTGTTTTCTGTTGCTGCTGTAACAAATTACCCCATAGTTAGTGGCTTAAAACAGTGTAAATTTTTTATCTTACCCTTCTGGATATCAGAACTTCAAAATGGGTAAAATCAAGGTGTCAGCAGGGCTGTGTTCCTTCTGGAGGCCATCAGGGACAATCTTTTTCCTTTTGCCATTTCTAGCTTCTAAAGGCTGCCCACATTCCATGGCTCATGGCCTCTTCCATTTTCAAAGGTAGTGATTTCATCACCCTGGGTTCTGCTTTCTCCATCACACCTCTTTTTCTGACTCCGACTCTCCTGCATCCCCCTTTCACTTACAAGGACCCCTGTGACTATATTGGACTCCCTGGATAATCCAGGATAATCTCCCCATTTCAAAGTCAAATGATTAGCAGCCTAATTCCATCTGCAGCCTAAATCCCTCCTTTGCCATGTAACCTAATGCATTCTCAGGTTCCAAGGGTTAGGGCATGGACATCTCTTTTCTGTCTACCACTGGGAATTCAGGTTTTATGTCGTGGAATGGGGACGCACACGTGCGACATGGTGGAATATGTGTTTCAGAAGGACCATTCCGATGGCATGGCAGGGAGCCCAGTTGGGAATTCCCTTCTCCATCTGGCCAGGTATGACTGCCAGAAAGTGGGTAATGCCTCAGTGTACCTATGGTCCTTGAGATTACACTATTTCTGGAAATGGTAGTAAATTAAGTGGATTTAGCTATAAGTAAATGTTGTATAATGTATATTTCCCTTAATACTCATTTCACAAAGAAAGAGAGTGTGTCATTTTGTACACATGTGTTCCTTTGATTGAAAGTTGTGGGAACATGCATTTACTGCATTTCCAGTCACTGCCTTGATGGGGTCCTGGGTCCCCTTCGCTTGCCTTATTGAAAAGCCCGGGGACAAATCCATGTCTCACTGCCAGCATGACCACAGGCCTCACTGCTTGTTCTGGCTCCTCATCCTTCCCACCTTCATTTTCTCTTTGCTTCATTTTTCTTTTTGTACTTTCCACTATTTGTTGGGTCTTCGAAATTTTATTTGTATTCATTATTGTTTTAAAAGTGTGTTTGGGGCTTCCCTGGTGGCGCAGTGGTTGAGAGTCCGCCTGCCGATGCAGGGGACACGGGTTCGTGCCCCGGTCCGGGAGGATCCCACGTGCCGCGGAGTGGCTGGGCCCGTGAGCCATGGCCGCTGAGCCTGCGTGTCTGGAGCCTGTGCTCCGCAACGGGAGAGGCCACAACAGTGAGAGGCCCGCGTACCGCAAAAAAAAAAAAAAAAAAAAAGTGTGTTTGACATTAATCTGTTTGCTCCAGAGAATGAACCTTGTTTGACCTGAATTCCGATGATGCTCTGGTGGTCAAGTGGGAAGGAAATGAGACACGAGCCGTCTCTCACTTTCCTTAAGAGGCCCCAGTATTCCGAGAGGTTAAGTGACCTGACAAATGTCAAATAGCTGTCTTCTCCCCTGTCAGGGACAGCAGCATTTCTTGATCTCTTTTAATCCAGTTTCATGGTTCTCTTTACCTTACTGTTTAGAAATATTTGTAAGAATCTGGGTATTCCTTAGTTACCTCTCCATAGCTCTGTCAATCAATAAATCAGTAGAAAATCAATTAAATATTCAATAATATGGGGATGGGATTTACTTGTCCTGTGAACTAGGGTTTCTCAACTTTGGCACAGTAGACATTTTGGGTGGATAATTCTGCATTGTGGGACTGTCCTAGGCATTCATTCTACTATGGTTAGCAGCATCCCTGGCCTCCACCCACTGATGCCAGGAACATACCCCCTCCTAGTGTAACAACCAAAACATCTCCAGACATTGCCAAATATCCTTAAGGGGACAGACTCATCCCCAGTTGGGACCACTGGTATAAACATATCCGAGAATAGCAGGGAAAACATAGTTTCCCTAGGAGCTGTTGGCTGGATTAATTTAGGTACTTGAATGAGGTGAAGAATATTTTAATTCCAGTAGAGAGACATTCTGTGTTAGAGGGAAAATGGAAATTTTATTCTGATAGAAGTAAATAGGCCATTATCAAAGTATAGTAATTGTCTATTGCTTTTGTATTTTGTTATTTTACCAGGTCAATCTGGTAAAGGTAGATTTAAAGATCATTAAATATTAGAAATTAAATTTTGATAACCCATCTTAATTCAGTAATAATAATATATTTGAATTTCTCATCTGTTAAATGGGGATGACAAGGGCACCTACCTCATAGCATTATTGTGTGGATTACATGAGACTTACAAAGTGGCTTTTATTTTGCCCAGAAGCTCTCAATTCATGTTAACTAATATTATCAACCAGGAATCGGGTTAAGTTAATGAAGAGATTTTTAAATTATAAGGTATAAACACAGAGACACATCCACATATAATTATATATTTATTTATTTTAAAAACAACTTCACATTTCCTAGTACTTTCTTCCTAAGCAAAAGTTCCAGATAAAACAAAGTTTCATCACCTTGTCCTGGAGAAATCTCTGTATCTGACTAGAATGAGTCCAGGCTGATGTTCTCCAGTGGTTCATCGAGGGCCAAGCCAGGAGCGCTCAGGCCGACCTGAAAAGGTGTTTCAAAGTGAAGGCTGCGTGTCTTAGCAGCCAGGACTTGCTCCCAGCCCTCTCACACTTTCTTTTCTGACTAGAGTCTAGAGACATGGTTGTGATTGTTTCAGGTTGACTTATGAAATCTTACTGCTCAAGTGTCTGGCCATCTACTTCTGAAATTTTTCATTTCTGCATACATTTGTAAAGTTATTGTGTTTGGCGGGGGAGGGTCTCCAAGCCCCCCTCCCCCCCCAGCTTCCGTCGTTCTCCAGGAGAATTCATAGGACCCCACACACAGCTGTGCTCAGGGCTGTGGTTCCTTATGGTGAAGGATACACAGCCATGTCTGTGGAAGGAAAAGGCACAAGGGGAGAGTCCTGGGGAAAACAGGCGTGAACTTCAATTGTCCTTTCCCAGGGGAGCCATGAAGAATGGGCTTCATCCCTCCAACAAAAGATTGTGAAAACACCTGTGAAGTGCTGTCTACCAGGAAAGCTCATTGGACTCAGTGCCCAGGGGTTTTATGAGGGTTGGTCGCATAGGCACCCTCTGCCTGGGACCTACTAAACCTCCAGACTCCTTGAAGGAAAGCAGGTTTCCGCATAAACCACCTTGTTCCATAAATGGTTTAGGCACAGTGAACCATTCTTCTTGGGAAATGGTGGAACCCCTCCTGAAATCCAAGCTCCCAGATACCAGCTGAAGGCCAACTTTGCAAACAAACAGGCCTTTCTAGGGATCACAGTCTCAGATCTGCTCTACGAACTCCTTTCTGTACACTTATTAAAAGGGGACTTGAGTTCATTGTCATGAGGAATTTAATTTAATAGCACTGGATCTCTGAGTCAGAAAAGACCCTTAGAACTACCCCTTACTTTATGCCCATGTAGATTTTTTATATTTTAATCCAGCATAAGTAGAAGTAGAGAATATATGTTGAGAAATCCTATACACATTTATAGAAACCTTAAGATCATCTTTTATCATACAAAATCTTGCATTCTATATTTTATGCTTTTTTTTTGCTAATATTACATGGATAATTGTACTTAACGTGTTTATAGTCTATTTTAGTGAAAATACAAGAGTATTTTCATGAACATTATCTCCTTTGAACTTTGTATCACTGTTTTTTAGTAACGAGGGTGTTTATTTTTTTTCCATATTTCCAGATGAGCAAACTAACTTAGACAGGTTAGACAATTTGCTCAAGGTTACATAGCTAATAATAAAAAAAAAAGAGCACACAAACACTGTCCTTATATTTCCCTCTGAACTCCACAACTTTCTCTAGTGTCTTGTCCTGAGTCAGATAAGGGTCACACCTGCAACACAATAGGTTGTTATTAGCATTATGTTTTTGTTGTTGTTTCTTTCATGCCTACCAGAGATAGTATTAAACTTTCCCTTATGTCATCTACCTGCCTATCTCCTTTCCTCCAACTGCCCCCAAGGTGTCTCAAACTGGGGATGGGGATTCTATTCTTGGCAGTTTGTTGCAGGTGAGGACTTCAGGTGATTCCGTGACATAACAAATTTGAGGCATGGGGCTCTCAGCTCTTCATCTAATAGTTTTTCTCCTGGCACAGTTCCCTCCATGCCTGGCTTTCTGTGATGATTCCAAGGGATGCATTTTTGGTAGTTCCTTTAGTCTAAAGATTGGATCTTACAATCTAGAGGGAAAAAAATGTGTTTTTGCTTAACATCTCAGAAGATAATTGTATGATGCCAATGTTGTACACCTTACTAGCTTATTTATCATGAAATTGTCATTGTCTCTAAAACAGGTTGAAATATACCTACTTCAAAAATAAATTAGTATGTTTAAAACAGAGATAAATATACTTTATCCCCAAATTATTAAGCAATTACAAATCAAACAGTTGGGGCTGACGCATTATCTATATACAAGGTAGCATTTTAAAAATTCATGATAAATTGCAGTAATCTGTTGAAGTGTTGAAGGTGCTTATTTATAAAGTGTGATATAAATGAAATTTGCCACAGCAGAAGGAAAGTAAATTCTTTATTGACATCCAATTATCTCTTTCCCTCACTTCTAGCTTCAATATGTCCTACCTCTGCAGCAACTCTTACTGCTCAGGGACAATAATATTTATTAACATGCCATTTTTAGTTCCATTGTCATTAAGAATTTTTACATTCCGGGTCAGTGTCATCACATTACCAACAAATTTTGAAGTTTATTGCAAAACAAAGGATAAGCAGTAAGGCTTACATTTCCTTCCCTGAGAGTTCCATGACCTCATTTTCTGTGTTTTCCTCAATGAAAGGGTGGTCTTACCATTGTCTGTTGAATCAGCCTTCCAGACTGAATTGCTAACTGTGCACATCCTCCACACACAGAAAATGTTTTGCAAGTTCACTCTCTAGGTTTCTAACCTCAGCCTCTCAGTATTTTTACCAGTGATTCAGATTAGGATTTAAATGATGTGCTACAAATATTTGTGTAAAGTCGAAAATGAATAAGTTGACTGACAGTTTTATGGTCCATTGGTGCTTAACAGATGAAATCTTCCAAAATAATATTTAAAAACAAGAACCGATTACGTTAATCAAGAATAGGAAATAGCATAGGTTTTTCAGGAAACACAAATCAATAAAATTTACATGGCTCTAAAAAAAAAAAAAGCAATCATGTTTGTCATTAATCAATGTACAATATTATGATACAGAATGTGTTGCCTTAGCTTTTTTGTAACAAATCCTATCATGTCTGAAGTATCATGTGTGTTTTCAGATGTTATACTGTTTAAAAATCTTTTGGACAAAAATAAGGAGACTAGCATTATGAAATTCTGTGTACTTAGCAGTTTAAAAGTTTATCCACATATTTTGCAAATCTTGTTTCATCTACTCCCTTAACCACTTCTCCCACACCCACCCCTAGCCACAGATTATTCTGAAGCAAATCTGAAACATGTATATCATCTCCCAACATTTTGGCTGAATTCTATATTTTTGAGTCACAGGCAGTCGGAAAGAAGAGAGAGGAAAGGGACCAGAATAATAAGAGGAATCGGATACCATATTATCGGAGAAATGAGAAAAAGAACTTGGCTATACTGGTCTGGAGCATAGAAGACCCAGGAGGACGATTTAGGGGTCCATAAACAAGAAAGGGACAATCATGTGGAAGAAGGTTAAGAATTTATCTTCATGTCTCTAAGGCGTAGAACCAGAACTAATAGGTAAAAGCTATGGGGTGATCGATATCAGCTCAGTTAAAGAAAGAGCTTCCTACAGCCAAGTGGGCTGAAGATTCGATGGACTGTCACAAGAAACTGATGTTTTCAGCCAACAGGATTTATCAAGTGGATAGGGCAACAGCTTGGCAGCGTGACATAGAGGGGCAGGTAGAAGGGATTTAGGTGAGATTGAAGTCACATGGCTCTCTCCAAACCCAAGAGCCTATGAAGTATGGTTGGATTCTCAGCTCAACCTCTTTATAGTTTTATGTAATAGGAATCTAATCTTTTCTGAATATGAAAGCCAGGTAAGAGCTTCATCCTACTGTTTGTAGTGTGGGTACCTAGGGAGATGGAAAGATCCTAGTGTTATGAGCCAGCAACCTAGCAAGTCACCTTGATTCTACCACTTTCTAGCTGGGCAGTGTTCAGTGAGATATCTCCCTCAGCCTGAACCTCAGCCTGCTAATTTTTAATATGGGATTTTTAAGGAGTTCTCTGAAAATTTAACAAGGGGCCGAAATTTAAGTCTCTCTCCTTTCTTGTGTACTCAGTTAGTTGCTTGATGTTCAGTGTTTGAACTTACTGTTCAAATGTCCAGAGCCTCTGAAACCTTGCATGTTAATATTGCTTTGATACAGTTGAATTTGTTGAATTTGTTCAGCAGTCTGACCTGGGGGTACAATGATGAGTTACACAAGGTCTGTTCAGAGGGAGGCTAGAGTGTGGCGGGCATTCTGGGATGGATCGAATTCTCTGCATCACTCTGGGAGAAACAAGGATATATTTAGTCTGATCATGCTTGTCTCCTCCTATCGAAAGAGAGTAGTTGCAATAATTTCACTGCTGTGATCTTCCTACATTCTTTCTCAAGAGGGTGGGAAGAGGTTGCTTTAAACATAACATGTCGTTTTCTAGTAATGTCTTAAGGGACCTGATAAAAGTGTCCACTGTAGCCTAAAATTACATTAAATAAGAAGGGCTTATTCAGTGAAGCATTACATCATTATATTGATAGAGACTTGGTAAATGTGTAGTAGTCACATTCGTGGAGACATAGCCCTCTAGAGATTGTCACAAATGACAGAGTATCCCCCAAATTTTATGTTTCTATTCATCCTCTTTATTAACAGTATTTACAAGTAGAGGTTTGCTAATAGATTCTGTTTATAGGATACTTAGAAAGTACAGAAACCCTCTCAATGCTTTGGAATGTGCCCTGGTGAACTCTGACATTCCGAGTTATCTGAAACATCCAAACAAAGCACAAAACTGTGGACAAGGTGGTTCTCTCCTTGGAAACATCAACCTGTGTTCAGAGACTTGAAGGATCCAGCTTCCCCTGTGATGCCCTCAGGGAAGACGTAGAGCCAGCAACATTCAGAGCTCACACAGTGAGCAGTCGAGCACTGATGTCCTTTGTTCACCAGCAGGTTGGGAAATGTAAGATAAGTGGGTTTTTTGGTGGAGGTGGGAGAAAATGTGGGAGAGGCTTGGAAGGAGGGGCTGCTGTGGGAAGAGGAATACTAAAACTTAGCAATTCCTCTTTAGTCGTCCTCCGCAAAGCACTGCCCTTCTCCTTCCCACATTTTTCAGATGCCAGGCCCTCAACATGAAAACACAGCGTGCCAGTGGAGTGCCTCACATTCCTGCAAGCGCGTGGTGGTGAACGGACTCGGGCTTGCTGCTCCCGTGTCTGGACCCCAGACATTCAATGTGGGTGGAAACGAGTCCTATGAAGGTTGGAAGGAAGCTGAGGGGGCAGCTCAGTTGAACTTCATTTAGCCTAACCCTGGAGGTGATGTCTGTTTAAATTGCCTTCTTTCACCCTAATGGTGAGAAAGGAGATCCCCTGCCATTGGGGTCATAGAGATGGCTGAACACAGGACACCCAGCACTGGACAGATGAGATGATAACAGTTTGTGAGTCACGTGTACTCACAGCTGGGGTAGGAAGACACTGCGGCCACGCAGGGCCACACTGGGAAGAGAGGGAACAACCGGGGCTGTGGGAAGCAGGCTTTATAGTATCAAAGGGTGGGGTGCCCCTTGGGTCCCCCAGGAGGATATGATGGGCTTGTTTGAATAACCATGTGGGCTGACAGGGAACTGAAGCCGCGACACAAGGATGAGCAGGAACAGTGCCTGGTCCTGTGATAGGAGGGTCGTTTGGCCAAGGGACCTTGTTCACTGGGGCAGAGCAGAGGAGACCTTGGCAGTGACACCATTCGAGACCCTCCAGGTTTCCCCTGGATTTGGAGGCAGCACATAACAGTAGACCTTAATTTCAGGCCTTACATCACTACACTCGAAAAAAAAGAAAAAAGAAAAAACGCACTTCTTTGCAATCCCAATGGACCACTCACACATTGTTTTGGTCACTCAGCTCATACATTAATACTCTTTCCCTACTTTTCTATTCCTAAATATTAAAGTGTGTATACATTACAGTGGAGAATCCCAAGAGTCAGATTAGAAGGAATTTTAGATCAAAGACAATCTTATTCACCTTTCAGGGGCTCCAAATAAAGGATAAATTACTTAGTAGATAAAGACACTTGATTCTCGGCCACAGGCCACCCTCCTTCACTTCACTTCCCTCCACGTTCGAGGCAGCAAATCTTGAGAACATCACATATTAGGTACCAAGGAAGGTCCTTTTAAAGGACCTTAAAGAGATATTGTCGTTATTGAGAGGAAGGTAGCTTTCTTTGTCCTCAAATAGGATATACAGAATTATAAAACTAGAGATGCACTTCCTTTCTTGTGTTTCCATCTCAGTCTCCAGCATCCACTGAGGAAACATTGAACGTTACCCACAGGTGAAGTGAGAGGGAGGGTGTAAATACGAGGATGCCCCACTGCTGACCAACCTGGAATCTCAAAACCGAGGACCAGAGGATATTTTCTACTCAAGTCGTCATTCATCTGACATCAGTTTTGAATTTATTTCCTTATAAAATGGTTCCCGGAATGTGTGGCCACGTTTTAACATCAAGTGCTGATTCTGGTACCTTATTCTGGGATTTTCTTAGAATGTTATTGAAACAAAATGTGTTTTTTACTTGGAGGCCCAGTGTTTAATGCCTTCCACATCCCTCTTCCTCATTGTCACCCTCTTAGCTTCTAGGTTACCCATTTCCCCTCTTCTTCCTGGCCTCTGTTTCTTTCTCCCTTCCCTCCTTTTTTGCCCCTGTTTCTTTCTATCATCTTTATCCTCATTCCACAAGTCCCATTCCTCCTGGCTTATAGGACTGTGTTGGGCAAATGTGAAATGTTCTCAAATAGGAAATAATAGACCTAAACTAAAACTTAAGTGATCTATTTTGAGGATATGTTTTATTCTCTCCCGGCCTTACAACATAATTCCCCGAAATAGACTTGAATTTAAGTTTGTTTACATCTTTCATTACTGACCCATATTTCCTAAAAAGAAAGTAGGCACATAGCCACCATTTGAGAGTTTCCAGCCCTACAATTTGCTTAAAGACAACAAAAGTAGATTTACAAGCTAAATTCACCTCTTAATCTCTGCAGGGGAGATAGAGAGAGATGAGGTGAGCATGTGTGTGAGAAAAGAGAAATCCTCATGGCACTTGAGGTTGTTTCTGCATATTAAAAAACACCAAAGTGAAAGAGGGAAAACCCATGCCAAGATGGACGTCTTTTAGAGCAGTTCATGGTTAAAAACCCAAGTGTAATCAATAGGAACAACTTGATTTTCACCATGTAATCACATGGTGGGGAACTAGGACAAGTCATAGGCATTAAAGAGCATGTTCTCTTATGTTTTGCAAGCTAAATTCAAGTCATAGATAAAGGTTAAGTGGCAAGATACATGTGTTCCAGTGTCTCAGTGAACCTGGGGGACAGAGTGAAAAAGCAGGGACAATTTTATTCTTTTCATTGTCTGATCTGTGTCTACTCACAACAATTCTGACATCAAATGAGGGGTACTTTTACCACATCAACAATTCTTCAACTCTCTTGACACCAACTGGGTTTCCTACAATTCAATTCAATTCTGACACCAACTTCCTGGAGTTCGCCAGACCCTTCAACAGCTTCAGGACTCAGCCCAACTAGACTGATACCTGCTTCAGAAAATCCAGGTTGTCATCTGTATTCTGACCAACAGGTGTAAATCAAGGTTTTGCACCAGCCCCTCCTCAGATTCAGTAATTTGCTAGAGCAGCCCACAAAACTCAGGGAATCACTTTACTTTTACTCATCTACCAGGTTATCATAAAGGATGCAACTCAGGGAGAGCCAAATGGAAGAGATGGATCAGGCAAGGCAATGCATCGGGTGAGGGTGTGTGTAGCAGAGTCCATAGTCTCTCCAGGCACACCACCCTCCCAGCACCTTGAAGTGGTCACCGACCTCAACCAGGAAGCTTTCTGAACCCCGTCATTTAGGCATTTGGGGGAGGTTTCATTACATCAGCATGGATGAATAAATCATCTCTGGGTGTTCATGATTTAACTCAATCTCCAGCCCCCCTCCCCTTTCCTGCAGACAGGACTGTAAGTTCCAACCTTATAATCACAGGGCTGCTTCACCCGGCAACGAGTCCCCATCCTGAAGCCATCTTTGGGCCCATCAAGAGTCATCTTATTAGCATAAATTCAGGTGTGGTTGAAAGTAGCTTGTTATGAATAATGAAAGATATTCCTATCACTCAGGAAATTCCAAGGGTTTTAGAGGCTCTGTGTCAGGAACTGAGGGTGAGAAGGACAGGACAAAGACCAAATATATATTTCTCATTGTATCACACACTGATAACAAATTTTCATGAATTGCTCAATGCATAGCACTCTTTGTTCCAGCTTTCTCCAAATATTGCAACAAGCAACTTAATATTCTGAACAGACTATTTTGGCAGATATCTGGTTTTTTTTTGGTTTTTGCTTTTTTTTTTGACTGAATGGATTTAGCTTTTCAAATCATTTGGAATTCTTTAAGCATTTGTTTGAAATTTTATTTTCAAATCTCCCGCAAAGCAAAGAACAATTTCTTGTCCACACACATGGAAAGATGTGTTACTATGAACCTTTTAAGAATATAAAAAGCAAACTGTTGCCCAGTAGCTGTTTGCATTTATCCCTTCCACTGTAGCTGTATTTCCAAGTTAAAGGCAGATACCTGAAGGATTAGAAGGGGATTAAAAAGGATGTTTCTTTAAATAATTAAATTTAATTAAGGCTCTGTATTAAATGCCATTTATAAATGCTTCTTAGTACTAACCAAACTTGGGTCTGCTAGCCTGATGCACAGGGAAGCCAATCTACTGACACCAGGTTGTGGGGAGGGAAAGTACAGTGTTTACTGCAGAGCACCAAATAAGGAGAACAGGCAGCTCATGCTCAAAAGACCCGAACTCCCTGATGGTTTTTAGGGAAGGGTTTTTAAAGGCAACATTTGGCGTGAAGGCTCCAGCTCATGGACCACCTTCTCATTAGTTGGTGTTGAGGGAACAGGGTGATGTTTCTGGAATCTTAATCATCAATCTTCTGGTTCCAACCAGTCTTGGGTCTATGTGTTGTGGTCAACGTGTGGTCACCATTCCACCTGGTTGGGGGTCTTATTTTCTGCAGAACAACTCAAAGATATGCATCATAAAGATTGTTATGTGTAACCCTGAGGGGGAACTAAGTCTCTGTTTTATCACTGAACTGTTGTTTAAGTTATCATTGCTTTTCTTTTTTGACCACTTTTCCTTTTGTTTTTTCTGCTTCCCCTCACTTCCCTAATTAGTAACTAGGAGACTAAATCCTTTTCTACAAACAGGAGATGAGGGACATGGAGGGGCTTTTGTGCCCAGGAAGGCGCCTCGGGGTTCTGCTCCTTTCAATCTCCCATTTTCTTTGATACTCTTTAATCCTGAGGGAAACAGGAATGGGACAAGGAAGTACAGTACAAGGAAGTATAGAGAGGTTAATCAACCTTGGCATGGGAACTCAGTTTTAGGCGTGCTCAGTTTCAGTACTCACTATGACCTTTTAAGATTTTTTGCTTCTTTTTATACCCATTAACCAATAAAGAATAACAAGGGAGAGAGAAATGAAAAGATTCCATCAACTCACATTGCCAGTGTTAACAAACTCAGGTTCGTCTGCCCACTGCTCACAGGCCAATACTCGAGAAACAAGTGTTGGTTGGAAAGGAAAGATTGCTTTATGCAGGAAGCCAGCAACCTGAGGAGAAGGCAGACTAGTGTACGAAAACCAAGTCCAAAGAGTCTGCATGACCATGAAAGTTTTAAAGCAAGAATCATCTGGGCGGGGGAGTCAGAGCCTTCATTAGCTTCCACTGTGTGCAGACTTTCTTCTGATTGGTTGGAGGTGAGGTAACAGGGCAGCGTTCTGGGAATCTTGTACTCAGCCTGAAGTTACCATCCTTCATCTGGGTGAGGGCCTTAGTTCCTACAGAAGAACTCAAAGATATTTTTACGTACATTCCTTGAGGAGCAGCCAGGACACTGCCCCAATGCCGCACTATTGTTTGTTTGTTTGTTTTAAGAATATAGATGTGAATTTTTTATTTATAATTTGAAATTCCATGTTCAGAAATTTATAGCTTGGACACTTAACACTCAGTAACTATGCCAATACAAATGTATTTAAGCTTCCTGACACTAAGTCAAATAAATACATACTTGTTAGGTAAAAGAAAAAAATATTAAAGTTACCCTGGAATTTAAATCAAAAATAAATATTAAAGATATATATGAATGCTGCTTGGAGAGTTCTGGTTAAAATACTTGACTGGAAGTCAGAGTTCAAAGTACTTTATAAAACTGTATCACTTGCTTGTCTTGTGCTATTTATTTAAAAACTTAATGTCCCATTTCTCAATCAGTGCAACCTCCTTTTTGCCATATGGCACCAGGATCAGGAAATTATATTAACATAAAAGCTCATATCCATTTTGTATTTGACTCGAGCTCTTTGATAATTGTTTTTTTCACTTTCTGGGGGTCAATCCAACTGGCCAGATAAAAACTATTAATCTAAATCAATAGCATAGTGCTGGCTGGCCTAGTGCCCTTGAATAAGTCATTTAGCTTCATTCTCTTGTCTGCACTATAGTTTCTTGACTTCTCCTCTTTTGTTTCTGCATCCCCTCCCTTCCCTGATTAGCAGCTGTTTGAATCTGCCCTTTGGAGCTCAGGGAAGGTCAAGGAGGCTGAATGAAGCCTGTTTGCTACAAACAAGAAACGGGGGACATGGAAAAGATTTGTACCTGGGCGGGTCCCACAGGGTCCTCAGCTTCATCAGGATTCTGCTCAGGCCTCTCCACCCCCAGGCAGACCCAAGGATAGTTGGAGCAAATGAAGAGAGAGGGCCCATAGCGGTAATGACTTGGGCCTTGAGTCTGCAAGTGGAGAAGACAGACTGACAGACCTGCTGTCCCTCCCCTTGTTTGGCAGGCTGCCTGCTTGGCTATCAGTGTTCGTTAGGTAATATAACACCATCCCTGAGACTGAGTAAGTTTGAGCTATACGTTTTTAACCCAGTAGTTAGGATTTTTATTGTGTAGTGAAATTTTTGTTCACCAAGCCCTCTCATTTAAGAACTAAAATGAATACATAGAGTTACACCTCAAACTAGCATTTGGGGAACCTATGTGATGGGAAAAGGGCAAGAGTTGTAACTTATCTAGAGATTCCAAATCAGCGTGAACATTTCTATTTTATTTTAGCGGTGTGACATTTGACAACTCTTCTCCTCAGTGACCCTTCTCAGCCACTTTTCAGTATTGAGTCGAAATGAGTCTTCAGCAGGGGCAAACCTCTGGGTTTTTGCTGTAGGTGCCGGCGGCTGGTCATAGGGTGCAGTGACATCACCCGGGCCCACCCTGTCCTCTTCCAGCCTTCTCTGCGCCTCCTGGGGGCCTCCACTGCCGTGTGTAGAGTGCTCTAGAGCCCACCTTCCTCTGCTCGCTCTTCTATAACCTACCCCTGCACCTTGTGGACACATCCCACTGATGCCTCTTGCTGCTGCCCCTGTCAAACATCTGGAAGCCACGGCCAGCACCACTGCCCGCCGCTGAAGGTCCTAGTGCCGGGCTTCAGAATCGCTAGGGCTGCCTTGTGGCTCACGTCGGGGGAGGAAGAAGGTAGGGGGCTTCATTTTTTCTAAACATTATTCACTGACCTCATCTGTTGCAAGGAGAAATTATAATCCATTTTTTAGAGCCATACAGAGTCTGAGTCCCTAATATAAACCACACAATTTGTGCTGGAGCTGTCTGTTTTGATGAACATTTGTAGATATGACACAGAAGCTTTTATTTCATTTGATTTGCTTTCAGTGTAACTTAATTTGGTAGGAAAAAAAGACACATATTATATATATATAGTTTGCCAGATATGTTGAGCTTTACTCTTTCCTGTTATAATAATTGTGTGGCTCTTTCTCCAGTGTAATAGTACGTGCACCATGTATCCTATTGAAAGCAAAAAGTGAACTGATTTTCATCTGTAGAGCAATCTGAATGTCTTACTACAGGCTGCTATGAGGAAGTTACAGAGATGACAGCTAAGAAGTTTTCTCTGTGTTTTTTACCTTGCAAAGGAGTTATTCTCTGATGCAAATACTCTTGCCAGATGCAAAACTCTTCAGGGCCAGGTGGTGATGGCCACCACCCTGGTTATGCCACACCCACTCAATGGGCAGCAAATCCATCAGTACAAGAATGAGCTTTCCAATGCTTAATGAAGACAGAAGATCCCAGGCCCAGTTACTACTGACTTACTTTGCCCTAGAGTTAATAGAGAGCTTCACATCCATCTCTTCACATCTTACAACAATCTAATGAAACAAGAAAAACAGGGATTATTATTCCCATTATATAGATGTGCAAAATGATTTACCTAAACTTCACACTCATCTTAAACCTATGGTCTTGAAACAAGGTCACGTGATAACAAATGCAATGAGGCTTTTTGCCTTAAAATTGTTACCTTCCAGGGGCTTCCCTGATGGTCCAGTGGTTAAGATTCCATGCTTCCACTGGAGGGGGCACGGGTTTGATCCCTGGTTGGGGAACGAAGATCCCACATGCCACGCCAAAACAAAATTTTATCTTCTGTTTGGAAAGTTTCTAAAGGCAAAGTCATTGTGCCTTCCTGAACTCCTAGATTCATTTTTTTCTTTCAATATTTTCTTATCAGGATATCCTATGTGGCAGGCAGACTTCTGAGTGCAGGGAGTAAAGGGGTGAGCCAGAGAGAAGGACTTTCTTCTCTTAGAAATTTGATAACCATTGGAGACAAACATTTACTCAATTGATAGTTAAGGAAAGTATTAGATAATCAAATGCAGTGATACAATAGGTAGTGTCTGTGGGGCTCTGTAGATAAGGTGGTCAGGAAAAGCCCACCCTTAGAAAGCGATGTTTGAGGTAATGTCTGAATGATGGGGAATCAGGCAGAGGTGAGGGGAGGAGATTTCTGGAAAGGGAGACCAGCAGATCCAAAGGAGCAGAAGAGGGCATGACCTTGGTGAGCCAAAGGAATGTAAAGAAGTTTCGAGTTACTGATTTCTAGTGGTCAAGGGGCAGAGGAATGGTATCACATGATCAGAGAAGTGGTGGTAAAATCTCATGAAGTGTATGAACAAGGCCAGGGACTCTGGGTTTTATTTTAAGTACAGTGGAAAGCCACAGGAAGGTATTAAATATGGTCTAATTTTCATATTAAAAAGATACTTTTTGTTGAGGTATAGAGAAGGGGTTATAACGGGGCAAGATTGGAGGAAGAACACCAGTTAGGAAATTGTTGCAGCAGTTTAGACATGAGATACTGGTAAAGAAATGGATGGGTTGATATCTTTTTATATCTGTTACAGTCAATAGGATTTGCTGGTGGCTTGGATGTTGGCAATGAGGAAACAAAAGGAATCAAGGATGGCTCATATATTTTTTACTCGAGCAACTGAGTGGGTAGTGATATGGGAACACTGTGATATGAGAAACAGTTTGGGACACACTGAAGGAAACCATGCATGGTGATTTGGATACATTCAGCTGGAGACCCCTTTTGATTATCCCATGGGGGGATACCCAAGGGAGGGTTAGAAGAATGAATAGTTCCTGGAAATGGATGAGGGTTAGAAGAATGAATACTTCCTGGCAATGGATAGGAATGGAGAGACATTGTACTGATGGTTTTCACCATCATGGGACCAGGTCATCGTCCTCAAGAAGGAAAGATGAGAGTGCCAGGCAGATGCCAGGGGCAGACCACCACTTGGAGGGAACACAGCAGAGGAAGAACCGAAAAAGGAAGCTGAGAAGAAGGAACTAGTGAGTGAAGAAGACAGCGTTGACAATAAGAGTCGAAGAGCGTGGGGAGAAGGTGGTTCTAGAAGAAAAGAGAGGTCAAGTCTCTAATGCTTTTGAGAAGTCATTAACAAAACGCTTAGACAGTCAACTGCTGTGATGGACGCTTCACTCTGTTCTGTGCAAGAACAACCTGCACTGAGTTTTCTTCATCGTAATGTCACCGTGCTCTGGCCATGTGTCTTTGTGTTCCAGTAACTCATCTCTCACTCCGAACAAGAGTGTTTCACGCAAGGGTCTTGGTTTGTCCTCAGTTATAACGGTAATACGACCGGCAGCTGGGCATGGACCCTGCCTGTTAATCAGCATGTGGAATGCAGATTCATGATTGTGTGAGCTATTGCAACTTCTTGTTCCATTCCCTTCCCAGAAGAGAACAAAACAACAGCCAAATCACAACCTCTGAGCCACTCTTATATCACTATAGCCTCTGTGTTCCCAAGCAAAGACAATATAAAGCTCAAAATAAACAACGTTTTGTCTTTACCTCCAATTCAGCTTCTTTTCTGAACAATAGAATACTTTTTCATAGCACCACCGCCATTTGAATGCAGCACCTCAAATTGATCTCAGACAACAGACTCAAGACATTCTGTCCACAGCACTCGATGTCTGTGGTATTTCCCATCTCCATTATGGAGCCTGTACTTGTACATTCTGCCCACTTCTACACCTGATTCTGCCTTATTCAGGCTTCTTGAATTTGGCCTCTTCGCTTTATCCTCCATGGGCTTACACTAAGTAATGTTCTTTCATGAGTTGTTTTCTGTTTTCTCATTTTTTTCAATCCGTTTTCCTCAGTCAATTTCTGAACTGCTTATCTGATCATATTCCTGACTTTGGGCAGTTGTTTGCAATGCTCCGTGCCTTAGTTTCCCCTGCCTTATACTGTGATTAATGTCTTAATGTAGGTAAACTATTATATTACTTTCCTACTTAAACCCCTTAAATGTAAACATGTCTGTTTTCAAACTGCATCATCTAAGAAACTTCACGGTCTGAATTTTCTCTCTTTCCAGCATCAAAGCCTGCTGGTCCCCGCCGTCCCTCAGGGCCTTCAGCCGTACAGCGTTCTTGCAGTTCCCTGACCGTGAGATGCCTTTTCACTTCCCACAGAACTTACACATGCTGTTGCCTTGTTCCCAGGAAGCATCTGCCCCTTTCATTTACCCGAGGAGCCTCCCTTTTTCCTCCAACCCTGCTCAGATGCGAGCCTGGCTGAGCTTCTTCCTGTGACGCTCATTTCCTCTACCCAGTGTCTTCCTTTCTCCATGCTTTCCCGGGGTACACTTTTACTTCCCAAGTTGTGTTATAATCACTCTTGACTTTTCTGTCACCTCTGCTAGGCTCAGAATTTCTAAAATGCAGGAGGGTTTGGAAAGGAGCCCGTTGGATCCCAAATTTTGTCACAGACAGAATATTCTTTGTCAGTAAAATATTAGATAAATAAGTTTACAAGTTGTAAACTGGGTTAGGTAGAAATATGACTGGATAGTTAACACTGCCTGTCTGGGGGAGGGGTGTGTTCTTGGCATAGAACTAATTACAAATGATTAAGGGTTACACAGGGCTTTTATCCATATTTCCTGTTTCACGAGTTCATTCATATTAAACACAGACAAGCCTCAATGACCGTCCTTAGTGTTGTTAAGCATCAGAAGAGAAAGTTTGCTTTGCCGTCTTAGGACTATTATGCAATGATAATTTTGTTTATCACTGATGTAATGGCAACGTAAAAGCTTCGCCCTGAAGCTAAGAGCTTCTTCCTCCTGAGACTCATCACTGTTTAAAGGAAAAGCTAGAACTGACAGAGAAGCCCTAGGGATGAAATGTAGAAACGCCCAGGGTCGGATATCTAGAAAAGGTGAAATTCTGAGGTTTTGTAGGCCACATTTGGACTTACTGCATCCATGTTTTAAATAGATTCGATTAAAATTGGGTAATTAAGCATTATATGTTGGTCAAATCACCCAGATTGTGTATTAACATGAACACAAATCTAACCAATGACAAATGACATTTGTCAGACCACCATAGAAGGTAAACCAATCAAAATGGTTATAAATAGATTGAAAAGGTCTTTGAATATGCAAAGAAAAATGATGAACACACTCAGACAGAGATAGTTCTCAAAACCAGATATCATTTCTAAATTTAAAAAGCAATTAAATATTTTATCATTGCTATTTGAATGTATGTGTACGTGGCTTGATTTTCACAGCTACAATAATCCTAAGAAAATAATTAAGAGACCTAATTATCCATCATCATAATCCATTAAACCAGTTTCCCTTGGGTGAGGGCACATATAGACGTGTACGGGAAAAAGTGATCCTGTTTGGAAAAACAAGTGAGAAAAAGCAGCTTTGCTTAATTATTCAGCCCAATCAGACCTGTAGGCCTCAGGAAATGAGGAGGGTAACTCTGTTAGCATCACTTATTTCAGGGATGTTAGGGCTTTTTTAGGGTATGATTGTGCTAGAAAATACTAAATTTAGAGCCAGTGCTTTATACAGCCTGTGTGATGGCTTCCGGAGGAAGATTTGACTTCCCCCTTTAATGGTGGCAGTGTTGACAACCTGGGGACCATTTAGGAAGACTCTGCAGGGCTGGGTCCTTTGGTAAGAGGACAGCAAGGGGAATCTTGAGACTGTTTGGACACAAGGAAGAGTGACATTCTAGGAGAGACCAGTTAGGCTAGCTCCCAGCGAGTATAAGCACCCAGGAGTGCCCCAGGCCCCGTGGTTCCTTGGGATTATATACACACTTATCCTCTCATATATGCTCTGTGTCTTACCTTGAATATTATTTCAAATGAGTTTGAATAATTCAACAGAATTGCAGAGTGATAGACTATTCTCAATTAAATTTATTTCTGTGTTCTCCGTGCCCTTTCAGAGCTCAAATGGGACTGGCAGGGGGATGCTTGCCAAGGCGTTCAAATGAATGAGTATGTATGGTATGGAGTCAACGCTGAAACTAGGAATGGTTTTGTCAAAATCTCGGTAAAGACGGAGTGAACAGGCATCATCTATTCAACCAAATCATTTTATTTCCCATTTTCCCACCAAGAGCCTTTCTTCTTTTTATTACAAAGAGAAAGCAACACATTTTATTTCCTCTGAAAAGTTCAAAGCAAGCAAACTCCATCTTTGCGTAGGACTCTGGTGAGGCAGAAAGGCATCAGGAACCTGGGCGGTCCTAGTGCCCTACTCTCTAAAACAAGGGACCATAGCCCATGGGCGAACATCAGAGATGCTAAAGCCAGGTGGCCTGGGTTCAAATCCCAGATCATCTGCTTAATAGCTTGGAGAACTTTGTACGTTGTTTACCTTTTTATCTACTATATAGGATGAACTTGATACTAGTGCCTGCTTCATGTGACTATTGTGAGGGCAGGGTGTTGGAGTGATGGGCAGAAGAACAGCAGACATCATCCCCATCAGGAATTCTAGAATATTTTCCCCAGTATATCTTTCTGGCAGGTATTTGAGGGTGTTTTACTGTCACTCATTGTCTGATTCCTGGTTTCTGCTGTTGTATTGCTCCTCTTGTAACATTGTGTCAGCTCCAGATTGACAGCTTTTTGCATACATGTTTGTCTGTTGGGTCTGGCTGAACTCACTATGCTGATTCAAAAGGTCGGCAGTAATGAATTCGTTCAAAGTCACAACTTGAAAAATCAGTCAGGCCCAAATTGTTCCCTAAAAATGGCATTAACTTTCCTCTGGTGATATTGAGAATTATAATAATTGAAACCCAAGTATACCTGAAACTCCAGCGTGAATTCTGAATTGGGCTGATTAGGAAGTGAATAAATATTTCACTTTTTAATAGCATGTTTCTTTCTCAGAATTTTCCACATATGTGACAATCGAAGAGAAATCTTCCTAACAGACGTGAAAGCTTAATCTTTTCTATTGTATTTTCCGTATTTTTTCCACTTACAAATTTCAACTTCTTGAGCTTTATTAAATGTCCTGTAAGTCAAGGGTTATAAGTTTTCCCTCATTTTTCATTTCCGTTTGTGTCATTTTTTTTATATCATCTCACTTGCTTATCTCAGGACGCAGAATTCTAAGCAAATAAGTCATTGTGTGACTTTGAAAAAGAATTTCTTTTACTGAACTACTATGAATTCCTGTAATGTTAGTGATACCTTTCACCTGATGAAAGGTTTTTCTGGTTGTTGTTGTTTTTTCTTTAGGTGGTTTTGAAAAACCAGAATTTATTACCAATGAACTAAAGTATGTTTGATTCAAAAGTATGATGATCAAAGCATCCTATGAATTTGGTTTTTTGTCAACTACTTCTCTATTTTGATAGTAGATTTATGGCTCTATTGTGTTTTACTTCAAACGGCATTGTAAATGTAGTGTAATTTTTCTAAGACGGGAGTTACTTGTGGGGTGGAAAGAAGGCAGTCCAGAATTGTGCACAGTGCTTAGCCCAGACCTAGCCAGAGGAGTGGGTGGAATCAGTTTCATAGTATAGTTTAGGCAGATTTGAGCTACTGACGTCCACCAGTTGTCTGGCCAGGTGAGTGGGCATCTCCCTCCCTCACATCTACTTTTTCAACAGGCAATGCTCTTCCCATGACTAGGTGGCTGGTCACTCAACACTTCTTCTGTATCCCATTGTCCCTGCTTATTTCAGGCCCTCAACGTCTGCCCTCTGGTTGCCTGCAGTGACCTCTATGCCAATCTCCTGTTCGACTACCTCGCTCCTTTCCAGGCCTTGTCATATCCCCAGAGACTTCTTTCTCAATTACTGATCTCACCGTGCCAACATCTCGCTTAACATCTTATCTGTGGCTTCCTGTAGTTCAGGAAAAACATCTGAACTCCTTGGCATGGTTCGTGAGGCCTGTCCTGAGCTGCATCCAACTCAGAAATCTACGGCCCTCTCTGTTCCCCGCCCCAGGGACTCAGGTCCTCACACAGACACACACTTTCTTCCCATTCCAGGCCTTCATAATGGCCGATTCCCCCCCTTTTCATGAACATCTGCCCCTCCACTGTCAGTTCCTTCACAGTCAAGCTCAAACCTTGCCGTCCTGGGAAACTTCCCTTGATTCATCCCTAACCACACGTGGGTCAGGCGCTTTCCGCGCTCCCCAAACCACTGCAAGTATCCCCCCAACAGACCTTGCATAACAGAAACTGCATCTTTCCTATGTACAGGGACCAACTCAGATGTCTGGCAGAAACATGGAGGTGAATTTCTTCACCTGATGACATTAAAATCATGTGTGTGTGTGTGTGTGTGTGTGTGTGTGCGTGTGTGTGTGCGCACGTGCGTACGTGTGCGCACAGCGCATATGAGTAATTCATGTGTAATTATGTCTGCATTCATTTCTCTATGGCTGCTGTAACAAATTAACACAAACTTGGGGACTTAAAGCAACAGAAATGTATTCTCTCATAAAGGCCTCTCTCATAGAGGCCAGGAGTTCAAAATGATTGTTATGGAGCTGAAATCAAGGTGTCTCCTGGGCCGCACTCTCTCTGGAGGTTCTAGGGGAGAATCTCTTCTTTGCCTTTTCTAGATTCTGGTGGCTGCATGCCTTCAGTCTCAGCCTCGTGGGCCACATTGCCTGTTCCTTGCTGTTTGTCAAATGTCCCTCTGCCTCCCTCGTAAGGAAGCATTTGATTGTATTTAGGACCCACCTGAATAATACAGGATAATTTTCCCATCTCAAGATCCTTAATTTAATTTAATTTAACATCTGCAAAGTTCTTTTTTGCCCTACAAAGTGACATTCATTGGTTCCAGGGAATAGCATATGAATATCTTTTGCAGGGGCCATTATTCAAACCTACCGACAATGCCCCACCTCTAGACACACATGGATTTGTGTTTGTGGATGCTACTCAGAGCCATAGAGATCAAAATCAAATTCCTTCACACAAAGCTGGGTAAAGTTGCGACACCTGGCAATTAATCACCAACTCAGGCTAATCACAGAGCAAAAGATCTACTGAGAACAGATGGAAAGGGGTAAAGGAGAACTGAGTGATGTTTATCTCAAGTTATTGTAAAATTATAACAAAAATATCCATTTTCAATCCAAATATCGTAGACATTGCATATGTCAGAAAAATCACCAGCTCTCATTCTGATACTTGAGGCACTTTTGGCCTTGTTTACGAGATAGAGCTCTTTCTCGTCAAAGACTTTAGTAACAGTTATGATAATATTCCCCCTGGCACATAAATAAACTGATTATACTATAGAAGAGAGACAAATTTTTGAAGAAATAAATGGCAAAATCACACATTACTGTTGAATGCTAAATTATTTATTTGATTGCATAAGTTCAAGCAGGTATTCATAAAATTATGAGACTGTTAAATATTAACTGGGAAGTGAATATATCAATAATGTTCATTAAGTTCTCCTTTAACATTGTGGTAATATTATCAATAATGTTTCTTGAACAGAAGTATATCACCCTGTTACACATTTTATGTAAAATAAGAGAGAAATGAAACTGCCCATATTATAAACCAGAAAACAAATTTTAATGTTCATTTCTCTCAGCTGCAAACTAAAATTTATGGAACTGATGCTGAATAAGGCTGCTAAAAAGGGTTTTCCATATATTTTGTGATCTGGCAAATAGATCAATATGTTCCGAAGTTGAAGTAAAGTCCATCTTTGTAGTGGTAGGGTGCATCTCAGGAAGCAAGCGTTTATAACGTGAATAATAAATAAATTATGAGTGGCTCGGTTTGTATAAAATAACTCCCCAGTAAGGATCCATAATCTGGCCTTTATAAGTACTTCAGTGAATCTAGTAACGCATTCTAACTCAGAACCATGGAGAAAAGGAACCGGGTATGAAGTATTGTTTGTTTTCATGAAGCTAGTTTCAAAAAATGATAGAAAATATTGATGGAAAAATTAAAAACAAACATCCATATATTTACATTTATGTTGACTATTAAGGTCACAGTTCGTGTAGAATGCCTTCATTAGGACTTAGCCAGAATACAATAGAGGACCAAAACTGATCAACCCAACAAAAGTGACCTTATGCTTCCAGCAAGAGAAACCTAGCACACACCATCACAAATGTGTCTTGAAAAGACAAAAATATTTTTTAACATCAATAAAATAAAACTCTAAGTCAGACAAAGAATTACAGGGGTCTACATCTTTATTTGCTGCATCTTCATGCTGTGGTTGCTGAAGTCTTTTTCTACGTCTGTTTCATGTTGCCTCAAAATAACAACCTTGGTCCTTCATGTTATTTGTGAGATGCAGTTCCTTTTGAATCTTTTAACTGTATTCCTAAATAAAATCTTGTTGTATGGCTGGGAAACTCATTCCTGCATCAGGGCCAGAATTGTTTCTTTTCAGTTTCCCAATGGATCTAAAATGTGACTGCCAGTAGTCAAGTGCTCTACATAAGAATGCTTTGGTCAAAACCATACTACAAATTTAGCTTTGTGAAGACACTTCCAACACAACATTAATTACACAAAGTTGTTTACCCTTCCAGTCGACTGAGGTCCTACAGAGCATCCCATGCTAATATGCTGTTCCTCCTATATTTTTACTTTTTATTTTGCAAGACCTCTTGTCATTGTCCTGTAAAGTCTTCAAGTAGTGTTATAAAGCTCAGCTTGGTCTGATATTTTTCATGACTATATAATCAATTTATTCCTTTCAGGGTACTTCTCTGCATGTGCAGAATAAATGTTATATTAGCTACAATGTCTGATTTTAAGTCAGTTATTATATATGTATTTAATTTCTAGTGAACATGACAATTTTTGTTGAACATAACAAATTTTGTGATGTTTGAATTGCATCATCTGGGTGATTGAGGATGTAATTGTATGTTTGAAAACTTGGCATTAGAAGCAACAGTTTTCAGACATTTGGGAAATATTCAGCTAGGGAGCTTGTCCTTGAGAAGTCAGTCCACTTTGATTTCAACACTTTTATCCCATGCTTGATTGATTTTATATACAAACACTTTAGCAAATTTATGTATAAAAATACTAGTCATTTCTCTAGTAATTAGATGCTTTTGCCTACATTGAGGCTAACAAATTGGACAATATGCCATTTTTCAAACCAAACCCTCTTGGATCCATGAAAATAATTTCTTTGAAACTAAGAGCAGCTGCTCTTACTAGGCTTACCTTCCAGCAATGCTTTCATTGATGGCAACATTTTGGAAGGATAACAGTTGTTTGGTGCATCAGTGTCTGACAATCATAATTCTAAATATTACACCAGATATTATAATGTCCTTTGATACTGGCCTCTTTCCTAATGCACGTTTTTTTCACAAAATCATCTAGAGGGGCTCACTGATGTTCAGGAGTAGGGTTATTAGAACTCATTTTCTGTTACTTTGTTTTTTCTCCATCCTCAGGTTCATTCCAAGCACTTTAAATTGTTTATCAAAGATGCTTGGTTCCTTAGAACCAAATATGCTTCCTGGAGCCCCAGAAGTCTATAGATGCTAAGGGATTTTATGCATGGCATATGTTTTAATTCTATTTAAAAAGTAATTACATTAAAGTATACCATATACAAATTTTTTTTTTTTTTTTTCTGTACGCGGGCCTCTCACTGTTGTAGCCTCTCCCGTTGCAGAGCACAGGCTCTGGACGCGCAGGCTCAGCGGCCATGGCTCACGGGCCCAGCCGCTCCGCGGCATGTGGGATCCTCCCGGACCGGGACACGAACCCATGTCCCCTGCATCGGCAGGCGGACCCTCAACCACTGCGCCACCAGGGAAGCCCCATATACAAAATTTTAAGGCATTGGCGGTCCTCAGTGAAGCAACTTTTATTGTATATTACCTGGATAACCTGGTATTGTAGAGCAGGGAATAAATTGCTATCATTTCAACTTCTACTCCAAATTAACTGAGATTCCAAGGCGACCTTATTTAACACTACTTAATTTGTATAAATCAGTATTATTTCAAAAGTAAGCAGCCGAAACGACTGGATGCCGAGAGTGCTATGACTCAGTGGTCACTTGGCCTCACATTTTTTAAATGATTTAATGCTATCATCTTGCATTATTTTTATAACAAGAATTTAGTAAATACCGCTTTTGCATTCTTTTATATGAGATTATGCATAAGAATTTACTTAACAAAATGAGTCTTCTGCAGAAAAAGTGTGGAAATCCATGCTCTAGTGCTCTAGTGGATTCTGCACTGACCTTGGTGTTTCTCTTCCTGTTGTCAGGATGCAGGGAAGGGTTTGGAAGAGGAATCCTTGCAGGGCATCCTAGTCTTGCCCAGCCAGCTCAAGGGCTCCAAAGCCTCACCTGTCCCTTCCACTTGGGGGCACCTGGAGCCACTTCCAAGGCTGCGCGTGGAGAGCATTCTATACTCATGCATTTATTCAGCAAGTGGATTGTTGAACAACTGAGTTCTTGTGTGTGAAGCATTGTTCTGGGCCCTGGGGACATAGAAGTGAACCAAAAGGACAAGATGCCTGTCCAAGTGGAAGCCACCTTCTAGTAGGGGGTGGGGAGAGCAATTGCCATTTGTCCTACATAATTATATAGGCCCCAGTGAAGAGGTAACGCTTGAGCAAAGACATGCAGGAGGCACAGGCATTAGTCGGGTGTGGGTCCCAGAAAATGGGACTAGCTGGTGCACAAGCCCCAGGGAACAGGTCTGCCTTGTCTGAGGATCAGACCAGGGTGTGGGAGTGAGGGTACTAGAAAATCAGAGAGAGAGAAAATAAGCGGCTCGACTTCACAGAACATTCCAGATGGCTCTGGCTTTTACTCCAGGTGAATGAAGGGCCCCTGGAGGGCTGTGGCAGAGAGGGGATGGTATCTCAAGATCCGTTTTAAAAGCACAACGTTGCACTGTGTCAAGAGCAGACCGTGTTCTCATATTCAAGTTGTGTAATTTCACAAAATCAACCTAAGGGTTTTATATCATACCCTGGCCATACAGTTATTAACTCTAGAATTTCATTAGATGAATCATGTCCCCTTTAAAATCAATACTAGGACCATGAACGGGTCCAGAGGCTTTAAAAATGAATACATTCCATGACAGGGGAATCGATGGCTTTTATGATTAATTAATATTTACTGAATGCCTACAGCTCTGACCTTAGATGTGCACACACTTCTGTGCTTTTGGTATATATTTTTCTAAATTATGGGAAAAAGAAAGAAAGAAACTGTGACAATCAGTAATGAAGGTCACTTACTTTGACAATTTCAGTGAAGGGAGAGTGGTTTAGAGCCCAGGCTTCCTGCCAAGTTACCAAATTTGAATCTTGGTGCCCTACTTATTATTTTTGTGGCTTTTGGAAAGTGGCTTAGCCACTGTCCTCATCCGGAATATTACCGTAATGGTATTTTCCACATAAAATTATAGGGAGACTTATACATGAGGTAAACGTACAGAAAGCACCTAGCGCTGTGGTTAGCACATAACCAAAGTCTTACGAAATGTTACCAGTGTTTTGGTAAGACTTGGAAGCTAATTTGCAGCAAAGCAATGGCCCTCAGTGTGCTATCAATTGTCAGTTTCAGAATTCGTTACGTCACGATGTCTGGCTGTCTGTACTGTGTTGAATGGGATCCCTCCAAAATTCATGCTCACCTGGACTCTCAGAATGTGACCTTTTTAGGAAACAGAGTCTTTGCAGGTGTAATTAGTGAAGATAAGGTTTTACTGAATTGAATGGGCTCTAATTCAAATACCAGCGTTTTCACAAGAAGAGGGACATTTGGACAGAGTCACACAGGGGAAACACCATGTAACGGCAGAGGTGAGGACTGCAGTGATGCTTCTATAAGCCGAGGAAGGTCAATGATGGCCGGCAGCTACCAGAGGCCGAGAGAGGCCAGGAAGGGATTCTTCTCCCTTGGAGACTCCAGAAGGAATCTACTCTGGCTGATTTTAGACTTCTAGCCTTGAGAACTGTGAGAAAACAAATTTACATTGTTTAAAGACCCCCAGTTTGCAGTGCTTTGTTACAAAGGCCTTAGGAATCTGATACATTGTCTGCTCAATTAAAAAAACAAAAAACAAAAAAAAACAGCCCTCAATTTAAAAAGCCCAATTAGAAAACAAAAAGCCCCAATGAGCATTTCACAGGTTGGCAGCTCCACCCAGCAGTGATCAAAGGAAGTTTGATTTGGTATCATTCTGTGAAAGAAAATCTTGGGCTTTGATATAAGGATTTAAAAAATAGTTATAACACATATTTATGGGACTGTCTGAGGTTAGATATTTCTCTAATGTTGGATGACTTCAGTTTTGTAAGAATCAAAAAACAGTAGTTAAACGGTAAATGCTGGAGAGGATGTGGAGAAAAGGGAACCCTCTTGCACTGTTGGTGGGAATGTAAATTGTTGCAGCCACTATGGAGAACAGTATGGCGGTTCCTTAAAAAACTAAAAATAGAACTACCATACGACCCAGCAATCCCACTACTGGGCATATACCCTGAGAAAACCATAATTCAAAAAGAGCCATGTACCACAATGTTCATTGCAGCTCTATTTACAATAGCCAGGACATGGAAGCAACCTAAGTGTCCATCACCAGATGAATGGATAAAGAAGATGTGACAGATATATACAATGGAATATTACTCAGCCATAAAAAGGAATGAAACTGCATTATTTGTAGTGAGATGGATGGACCTAGAGTCTGTCATACAGAGTGAAGTAAGTCAGAAAAAGAAAAACAAATACCATATGCTAACACATATATACGGAATCTAAAAGAAAAAAAATGGTTATGAAGAACCTAGGGGCAGAACAGGAATAAAGATGCAGACGTAGAGAATGGAGTTGAGGACACGGGGAGGGGGAAGGGTAAGCTGGGACGAAGTGAGAGAGTGGCATGGACATATATACACTACCAAATGTAAAATAGATAGCTAGTGGGAAGCAGCCGCATAGCACAGGGAGATCAGCTCGGTGCTTTGTGACCACCTAGAGGGGTGGGATAGGGAGGGTGGGAGGGAGATGCAAGAGGGAGGAGTTTGGGGATATATGTATACATATAGCTGATTTACTTTCTTATAAAGCAGAAACTAACACACCATTGTAAAGCAATTATACTCCAGTAAAGATGTTTAAAAAAAAGCAAAGGCAGTAGTTAGAAGATATGATGAAAGTCCCTTCCACTTCTCTGATTTGGAGGCCACCAGTAAGAATGACATGGACTTGCCTATATTCGCCGTGGGCATGAGTGCAGGGGTTATGGCAAATTGATATGAAAAGTGAACGAATGCACCAAATATCTGCTAAGGAGTAAAGGCAGAGAGGCAAACTGGACAAATCCGTCCAAAGTGACTCAACTCTACCCCTTTATGTCTTGCGGGCCCTTAGTTCCCCGACCACCAGGGATCGAACCAGGGCCCAAGCAGTGGAAGCGTGGAGTCCTAACCACTGGACCGCCAGGGAATTCCCAAGTGCCACTTGTTTTGAACCCATCATGTGTGACCACTAAAAGCCATTAGCAAAGAAGATGCCTTTGCTCAAGGATAACTAGATTGACACTTGAGTCAGGTCACATAAAAATCACAATTGTTTCAAGTTCTGACTCGTTTGCACTCTGCTTCTCTTTTGAACACATACAGTCTCACATTCCCCGGCAATTTGTTTATAATCGCCATGACAATTTAACATTCTCCAGCATTTCACAGAAATCCATGCCATAAGAATATGAATGCAAACATATTAAAAAAAAAGCCCTCAGGTGGTTGTTAATTTTTGGCACTGTGTAATTAAACTAGTTTTTTTTTTTTTTTAATGTTATCTTTTGCCAGTATCTAATTAGCAAAGCCATCTGCTGCAAGAGTACTGGCCCATCTGCCTAGAATGTTGTTCTCTTCACTTTTATGAACAGTATCTGCCTTTGCTGGTCCCTGTCTAATTAACTTCTCTCGCTGCAGAATGTGGTAATACACAACTTTGTTTATATACTTCCGAGAACTGTGGATTTATATGTATGTAACTCGATCATAAAAGGAGCCAATCTTTTTCTTTCTCACATCTGATTTACTCCTGAGATCCCAGCTCTGTTTATCATAACCTGAGCAAATGTGTGCACACAACAGGGAGGTGTGTGCTGTGTCATGAAACAGTAGGTGCTTCCATACATCCCCAGGGTTTCGGCAGGTATAAAATGATTTCCTGTAAACCTACTCACTTTCCTTTTAGGTCTGTCCATAGCACTGTCAATTCCTGAAAGTTGATGATGTTGTTAGTTCCAGTGTTCCACTGGATTCTGAGATGAACGTGGCTACTGTAACAATGAAAAGGACCACAGATGCATTCTCAGATTTAGCATGATGTTATCTAGGCTGATGGAATTCACTTATATTTTATTGTAGACTAATATCTGATGTGTGCAAACATTATCTGTATGTGTGTTTTTCCTTCTATCACTCATTATCTATCAGTGTCTTGCACTTAGTAGGTATTTAATGAATATTTATTAAGTGAAAGAGAGAATGGTGAGTGCATTTGCGTAAAGCAACACCTCTGCAAATTATTGAATAGCACAGATGTTATTTCTAACTATTTACAGACAAAAAAAAGCTGTGCCACAAACAGGAAACTCTGTGTCTTTTAAAACGTTGATGTTTCAAACTCATTGCCTTTGGATATCCAAGTAACCACATTGTCACTGCTACGTGTCTGCTGTTGAAAAATATAATGAAGGGGATAATAAAGTAAATACAGAATGGAGTAGAGAATTAAGGTTCCTTTTCTCTACTAGGCTCTGGTGCAATAGAAAAAGACAAGAGATGACAAAAATTAAAGATTTAATCCCCAGGATAGAAGATCATGGGTGTTGCACTGAGATCTGAAATGTAGAATGTAGAACCCCTTAGCCTTTGTTTTTTTGGGGGTTTGTGTGTGTGTGTGCGGTACGTGGGCCTCTCACTGTTGTGGCCTCTCCCACTGCGGAGCACAGGCTCCGGAGGTGCAGGCTCAGTGGCCATGGCTCACGGGCCCAGCCGCTCCGCGGCATGTGGGATCTTCCCGGACCGGGGCACGAACCTGTGTCCCCTGCATCGGCAGGCGGACTCTCAACCACTGCGCCACCAGGGAAGCCCTAGCCTTTGTTTTGACTGTCATAAACATAGGTTTGGGTGAGTAGAAAAGTGTCTTAGAAGGAGTCAACCAGAAAGATGGCTTCATAAATCAGCAGTGGGATTTGTTCCAAAATTATGATGCATGAAAGAATAACAGTGAATCTCCATTGAGAATAGAACAAGAAGGCTGGATTAAAGAAGTTTAATTGATTAGAATACATCTTGTGGAATAAAGAAAAGTTGTGACCAGTTTAAAACATAATCTAATTCAAACAGAGTAATTGAGTAACTTTGAGAAATCTGGTACTGGAGAGTTCCATTGATATTCATATTTCTCTCTAGAGAAAGTGTTTTTCTCCATTGCTGCCAAGTGGTCAAATAGGTAAAATCTAGTTTGCTGAGTGAACAGACAGTAGGTGATTCATCTGGAACACCCAGTTTTAGGCCAATCTTGAAAAGACACATTTTCCTACTCCATTGTTTTTCAAATTCTGTGACATCCAATCACATGTGTTCAGCTACAATAGGTAGTTCAGTTCCATTCTTAACATAATTTCCCTTTATCCTGCCTTCTAGTCAGGTAGAAAGTGAATCAACAGAAAAGCTATACAATCATGGTCTTTAATTAATTCTGGATTTGAACATTACTGGAAAGTTGATATATTGTAATAAAAATGCCTCAAGAAAGTAACTTTGCTACTTTTAATAACCATCTTCAGAAAAATCTATAAGATTTTTCCTACTTTCTGTTAGCCTAATAAACTTGTGTGAGCAGTTGCTCTTTCTGGCGAAACTGGATAAAGCAATGAAATATCTTTGAGAGCTCTCACATTTTTTTCTCTTACTATCCCCTTCCAATCCTTGGCCAGTGTTTATCTTGAAAATGCAAAGGTTACTTGGACATTAGGCAGACTTGGGAAGCTGATTGTTTGCCATTTCAGCAGAAGGATTTGAAGAATTTTGATGGCATTTGATAAATATTCTTCTTGTAACTCTGGAACTAACTCTGCCCCTTGCAGCTCTTAAGTTTACTGAAGGCAGCATTACTATTTAACTTTCAACAAAATCAGTAAACCAGTGAGAGCCACTAGGAATTCCTCATTATCTAAATCATTTCACTTAATAATTTTCCTAGTAATTATAGAGCACAAATTCCTCCTTGTAATATATAACTCTAAATCCTCTTGATGATATATAAAATCCAAGTTATTATGGGGTGTACTTTGCTAAAGAATGTATCATAGTGTATCAATTCTGTTTTGAGTTTAAGTAAGGGCGAAGGCATGAATATCTCTTTTTAAATGAAAACAACAGAATGAGCTTTTATACAGAGATCTGCTAAAGGAAAGCTCCACTTAGAATAACAGCAGTGAGCTTGTTTTATCTGTGCTTCATGGGGATATATAATTATGCAACTGTACATGAAGTTCTTATCTCTTCTCTGGAGGTGTCATCACTTCTCATAAAAGTATCTGTCATTCTAGTAAGGAATTCAAGTCATTTGTTTGCATTAGATGCTAATTAGCTGTAACCTTATTGTTGCCATTAAACATTATGAACAGGAAAACATCACAGGAAGAATGAACAACTTCTCTTATCAGATGTTGACAGAGACAAAAATCTCTAAGTCTGCACAAGGGAAAAGAGTTATAGTATTGTTTCTGTTTGAAAGGCACTGAAGTGGTTCTCTCTAGAACACTTTTCTTATGAATTCATATTTGCCACGTAAGATAAGATGCAAGATGCAGCGTTTTATGTTTTAATCTCTGTTATGTAACATTCTTTGGAGAACAGTAGATATTAGATAATGGTGTTAATATGACTTTGTTATTCTCAGTTTAGGAGAATTAGCAAAAAACAAAAAACAAAAACCTTCTTTTTAGAAGTAAGAGTGAAAGCATTATTCTCTTTCATAATATTTGACATTAGTGTTTTTTGGCTTAGTTTAGTTTATCGTGTAACAATAGTCCAAATTAAAAGCAAATTGTCCCTCGCTTCGATTTTTTCTGATAATGATTTAACTGGTTCTTCAGAAATCTTGAATTCTTCAGAAATCCAACTCTAATAGTAAGATAGAACATAATTGTAATAACAGGTGGACGGAATGGAGAAAACATTTTTGCCCTATAAAAGTCCACATTCCATAAAATAATGGAAAAGATAAATATCTCAGATACTTAAATCTTTTCAAAATATGATTCACAGTCTCAACATATTGGCCATTAATGTTTGCAGGTATCATTTCTTCCTGTGAAGTAGGTGCTGTATGTTACCTTAACTCATCACAGGTCCATTTGTGGGTTAGCATCAGATGTGAAAGAATGCATATCACACTGATCAGCATGAGTTAGATTTGGAAAGTGAGGGAAAAAATTTTAAAGTCATGGCTCTAAGTATTTAGCCAGAGCTAATAACTGTATAAAAATTATTGGCATTGGGAGGAAGTAGTAGATGGGCTTTTGCGTGAGCTGTTTATTTTATTGACTATTCATCATTTAAATATGTCTTTGGGGAGTAAGGATATGCAAAATCACTCTTGCTTCATTATCTGTGAATATTGATAAATGACAGACCATTAAACTGAGATATACACCTCTAAATGAGAATTTAGATCATTTTGTTTCAAGGCTTCTCTTTTCAGCATCCTATGAATCTCTTCCGTAGTTTTACTGAAATGAGTGTTTCTGTAATCAGTGAAGTAGTCACCAACTCAGGGCGTGTGCTTCTCTCATAGTGACTAGTTTTAAAGCACGTTATTACTGCGCAAATGAAAATACTTAGGGGGTGAGTCCTTTAAAATGCTTCAGTTTGAAAGCTCAGTATAAACCCACATAACTGAATTCCATGTTTTTGGTGTAAATTCTATGTTAGTATGAAAATATTGGTGCCGTGGTGTGCCCACCTTACCTAATCTGGTTACCAATACCTTATTATTTTTTTCCCTTTTACTCATTCAAAGTCCTTTTATTCAGTTGTTGTCGTTTTGGTGTTTCCTATAGGCTGTGGAGTGGGAGTGTGACGAAGCAACGAAGAAGGCCTGTTACAGCAAAGGCAAGTCCCAGGTAAGGAAGATGCCATTATGGGTAGTCATCACCTTTTTGAGGGACAGTACATGGAACGTTTAATATGAAGGCTATTCCCGCTTATGATGTCATGGAAACTGAAAAAAGAAGCAAGATTCAAAATATATGCACAGTAAATCCTCCAGGTTTTAACACTGAAGCAAGAGTAACAACAATCAGCTCTTAGGATTCAGAACATATGATCAGGTCTAATTTCACTCCCAGTCATTAGAGTAAGATAAGAAATTAATTGGTTATGATGTCATTTCGAAAGATATGGGCTTGAGTTTTGAAAATACTATTTTAATTTCCCCCAATCATATCTTACAGCTAACTCCAGAAAGTAACTATATGATAAATATAATTACTGTATCAAAACTGATTTGAGTTTTTTTTATAATTCATCTTAACATGTCTTTAAAATAAGTTCTCTCTCTCTCCATATGAAACTCTACATGGCCAAGTTCCTAAGGAAAGAGCAGATTATAGCTAACATTGGAAACACATTTCTTGAGCTACTGTGCACATTGCAGGCCTACTTTCACACGACTGGTGGCCTCAGAAAGAGACATGAGTCTCTTTTCCAAGGAAGTCTGTGTTTCTGAGGAAATCCCACTGGATCATCTTGAGGAAACGTTTCTGCAGCTGGTGCATAAGCTCATTATGTCTCATTCTGTTAGTGATCATCTTTTATTGGAACGTGGGCCTTTCCGATGTGAATCACACTTTGGGTCACCGAGTAAAGCAGACTCACAGGGAGCAGCAAAGAGGGCTCACTGCACAAAGTGTGGTCCCAGGGCCAAGGGCTTGAGGAAAAATACAGCAAGTGGAGAGGGCGCTGGTAAAAGATCCTTACACCACCTGTGTTTGTCCAAGAGGGTTACGCACTTTATTTTACCCAATTTCATTTCCTGTTTCTTTGTCTTTTAACTCAACAGTTTTGAGAGTCAGACATGGAGGCAGGTCTCAGCAAACTTAGTCGTTGGGTTTCCCAAAACTAGGAAAGAGTTAGGAAGTAAAGAACTAGGCAGAAGGAAGGAGAGAAGGAAGAAAATGCGATCTTAGCTAGAGAAACACTTGGAGACATTTTACAAAAGCAGAAATTGATGAATGCTGTTTATTGAAAGATATCTAACCTCAGAAGGTACCTCTGAGATAAAGCATCAGAGGCACAAGAAGATTTAAAAGTGGCACCAGGTTCCAAAGAATCAGAATATCGTCTCTTAAATTACCCCCCAAAATAAATAAATCAGTACATAGTAAATTTATTTACCTCTATAACAAATTCAGAAGAGTTTGTATAAATTATGTATGAAGCCTTTGAAAACGTTCTTCCTATTTGGTTTTTCCTCTCCTCCCTGTAACGCTTACATGTTTGATATGACGGGTGGATTCCTGCCCTTTTTTTTGCTTCTCACTCATCTCGGAGCACAAGAAATTCTTCAAGTAAGACCCCGGTAGTGAGGAGTGAAAGCTAGGGAATCAGATCTGCCTCGGGGGGGAGGGTGGGAAAAACGACTTTCTTTCCTCTAGCAAGATCCACTGATGGGAAGCATTGGCCTCTCTCTCCAAAGTTCTCATGCCAACACTGATCCCTTTGTCTGGCGACATCAGTGCCCCCAGGGTCCCTGGGCACCGTCTGTGACCTCATTCTGCCCATGCTTTCTTCTCCCTTTTACTTTTCCTCTTTTCTCTCCTTTCTCTTCTTGTCTTCATCTTCCTCTGGTACTTTAGGTCTTCTTCCTCCCCTTCCTTCTTGCTGGGGCTGTGATACACCCACAAGCAGCACTATTCAGTTTTGGGAAACCCCGCCAAAATCTTTGTGGACACCTGCCTGTCTTAAGGCCTGTCTGGGGACATGTGTAGTTGGTAGCCCTGGGTCAGGGGGTGGCTGGGCCTCCCTTCCCTTCCAAGGCCCCATCTAACTGTTCCTCGCCCGCCTTGCCCTACCCCGCCCTGCCTCCCTCCCCCATCTCCCTGGACTTTTGTGTCCCCTCTCCTCAGGGGTTCCTGCCTGACCTGTCCCACCCCACTCCGCATCACTTCTCAGTAGCCATTTGTATTTCCTGGTCAGGCTGCGTTTTAGTTATTCAGCCCCCTCCCCTGAGCTGGGCCACATGAATTCTTGTTGACCCCAGGACACAGCCTGTAGTGGCTGTTTGACTCCACTCCACTAAGGAGCGAGCAAACACGTAAGCCTTCATCTGGCTTCTGCCCTCACCACTCCCGATGCTGGAGCTACTTCTTGTGGTGGAGTCTGTCCTGGCCTCTACCTGCCGCATGCCGGTCATTCCTTTCACCCATCATGACAACCAAGAATAACCAGGAATGTCTCCAGACATTGCCAGACAGTGACTTGGGTGAAAATCCCAGTCGTAATTCCCAAGATGTATTGTATTGGCAACTTTTACATTGTCTATTTTGAATTTTGCTCTCCCTTTAAGAGTACTTTCACATTTCATCTAGATCACACTTATTTATTCATTTCAAGGGCTTTAAAAAAATGTCCTCTCTGTGGACTTCAGTCTCCTGTGTGTTAAAGGAAAACATTCAATTACTTAATCTAGCCAAGGTTTCTCCTGCTAATAGTCTATGAGTCTACAATTTTAAAACAATCCGTGTGGTAGCCTTATACTAGTAGATTATTACTCCTTGGGGTGAAAAGTTGCTTCTGCTGAATCAAAATTGTCCCATATTTTTCCTTAAGCTGTGATCATTGGTTGTTTGATGCTTAGAAATTAAGCAAGTAAAAACCAGAGAACACACAGGAAAGGCCATCTTTCATGCCTATTAGGAATATATCTTTGATTCACAGAAGGGACAGATCATTATTATACATAATTGAGGTTTCCTGATACACAGAAAGAAAATGAGCAAAACAAACATTGTCAAAGAAAATCGTACCTTTAAGTTCCACATGTTTCTGGTTTCAACGGGCTAAGAACAATGGCAAACCTCAGTAATTATAAATCGATTCAAACTGTGTTTGTGGATGGGATTTTTTTTTAAAGATGAATACGTTAAGACAGATGAAGATGAATTTCAAAGTGCCAATGTGAGAAAGAGAAATGGCATATTCTTTTAGGTTGCATGAAGTACATTGATAAACTCACAGACGGTTTTGAACAACCTACGCTTGGTTGAAATAGAATTCGGTTTTGTAGCAGAACCATGTGCGATGAAGTTCATGTGCACAAAATGATGTGATAGGTCTATGAAGGCAGCAGCCTAGGCAGCGCTGCTGGGCTGGTCCAGGGCTGGTGAGAGCAGAGGGACATCCAGGGCTCTTCATTTTCTGTTACTAGTTCCTTTCTCTTATATAGCATCTCTGTGGCTTTCTTAAAGTGGCACCTGGCACAGCAGCCATCAGAGACCCTGAGCCCAGCTCCTGGAACACAGAAGGGAAGGAAACAAACAGCTCCAAAGGTCTAGCCCCTGAATTCAGAATTCATTCAACCCCAATTTCCCTGTTCTGACATTTCAAGGAGCCAAATCAGGAGACATTTCCATAGAGTCCATTTGACTGAAATGTAACATCTCTTTGGGGGAGTGGAATTCAGATTTTCTTAGTAGCCCTGAGTTTAGAAATAAGAATTCAATTGTTTTCTATTTTTGTTGGCGTTAGAGTAATATGAAAACTTACACACAAATTTACAAAGTTTCCCTTCTCCCTGAAATAGAGTAATGCAAAATGTGACATCTCAAAAATGCGAAAAATGCTAGCCATTTTGTCTGAACTCATTTGTTCCTACCCTAAGAAAAGCGGTCTGTGCTTCTCCACATAATGCCTTTTACTGCAGAGCCAAGAATGTGGAGCGTGGATGAGGCGCTGGGCCTTCAGGGTGGTACTGCTCGCGCCCACTCAGTCCTCTGGGGAGAGCATTCCTCCGCGGGCTGCAGAGGGGAGAAGAGAGAGGGCACATTTCTTCGTGTTCCCCGTGTTGCTGGGACCGACACGGACATCATTTCACGTTCAGTCGATTAAAATGACCATTTAGGGAATCAACGTCAAGAAAATGTAGCCAGATCTTTGATTTGGGCCTGTGTAGCAGAGGAGGGAGGACGGAGACTGTCAATTCTTGGTGAGCTTTGAATTCTATTTTACTTAAAATTTTCAGCTCACTTGGGAGAAAAGGGGTGACTTGGCCTGAAATGGCTTAAACATCCTATCTATGAAAACAGGAGTGGGAAATCTGTGTTGTTTACGGATTCAAAAAGGTTTCATAATAAAATCTGTTGTATTTAGTTATTTTTGAAACATCACTCTAGGCATTGGCTTCTAGAAGTATTTAAATGTGTTTTACACAAATGTTATTTTAAACGTAGATAGTCGATTCTCTTGTGATCTAACAAAAGCTCCTTGTCTGCTTGGGGTTATTATGTCTAAGCCAAAGCCCTTCCTACCATGACCTTTAGGAACTTTACAGAGGAAACACAACCAATTATTAAGGGAATGAAAGAGCTCCTTTATGCACATATTATACTTTATAATTTTCAAAAGATTCTCGTTTGTGATCTCATTTCAGTATTTTTAACACCAAGTTCCTAGAATGATTTTGCAAGTTAGTGGGAGAGTTTGGATTAGAATCCAGTGCTCTGTGTATTGCTCTTCCTGCTGTGTCCTGTGGTCCTGCTTCCCAGGTTGTCAAATTCTGCTCATAAACAGGTAAATTCCAGAGAAGAAAAACATGATGCCATCCCGCCTGGGAACCTGTGATGTAGGGGGTGAAACAACGTTTTCATCCAAGGTGCCAATATTTGGAAAGCTATGAGTTAACTGGTGCAGGCAGCACACTACAGAACTGCCTTTATTCTGTATAATTGCTCCAAAAACGGAGGGTTCTTTAAGATCAGATACTAACAACCTGTGCAGATTACACATACCAAATTTTGGTTCATAAAATTGAGGTTCCTTAACAAGTTACCCTTGGAGTCAGAGCTCAGTTGAAAACAATCTCAGTAGGTAAATAAATATATATAATATACTCTATTAATACACTTATATAGCATACACTCTTTTAATATATATTCATATATATGTGTATCCGTATATTTATAGTTTTATAGATATACATATAAATATCTATATTTATATATCTAAATATGGACATCATAGTATGTCTATATATTTATATAAATGCTTCTGTAATATGTATGCATATATATTCATATGTAATATATATGTCTCCTATATATGTATATATGTCTTATATATGTGTGTGTGTGTGTTTATATATATTTACATCTGATTGGATGGTACGGTTTTTCAAGATCCACCAAGATCCACAGTTAGTCTTTCTTCAAGCAGAACATCTGTTTGGGAAATAAATATGATGAAGTGCTGCAGGGCAAACCCAGTTATTTCATGAAGAAAATTGTCCCCAAACACATGCTGTCTCTGCTGGGGCCTTGGTCTTATGTCCTTGAGATCAAGTGGGCATCGGCTGTCGCATCTAAAAGCTCTTTTGGTGAGTCAGCAACTGTGCATGTCAGCTATCAATTCAAGCAGGAATTGCTTCAAAGTCAAGGACAGGTTGACCCACCGGTGGGACTGCAGGCACAAGCAGGTTATTTTAATATTTAAGTGCTATTATCAAAGTGAGATAGATGAGTTTCATTGTAACAACAGAAGCCATGTGCTGGCAGGCTCCCGGGACCCTTGGGAATGTGCACTGTGTCTTCCTGGAAAACTGGAATTCCTTAAATCTCCTTATGCCATTTTTGAGCTACAGAAATGGGATAAAAGCAACAAATTCTCAGGTGAGATTCTTATCATGGACATTTAGATAAGCTCATTTAAAAGATAAACCTAGAGTAGAACCTCCTGAAAGGACTTCTGTGTTATATTTTAAAACACGTGGTCCAAGCAGTACTTCTAGTAGGTTCAGGTAACCCGTGAAAAGCCCCTGTCTGTAGCAAAGACTGACAAAGTGATAGACTATGGATTTTCCCATAGGAGAATTTGGATTTGGGGATCACCATCATGAGGAGACTCAGTATTACAGGGCCTGGCACTCAGCCATTTCCTGTCAGTCTTAATTTTTTTTTGCGGTACGCGGGCCTCTCACTGTCGCGGCCTCTCCCGTTGCGGAGCACAGGCTCCGGACGCGCAGGCTCAGCGGCCACGGCTCACGGGCCCAGCCGCTGCGCGGCACGTGGGATCTCCCCGGACCGGGGCACGAGCCCGCGTCCCCTGCGTCGGCGGGCGGACTCTCAACCACTGCGCCACCACTGATTCATAAATTGATCTTCTGCTCCAAAGCAAAGTACTTCTGCTTTCTTTCATTTCTGTTTTTACGCTCTGTTTTGCTTGGACTTTCTCCAATCTCTCATCAAAAAAAAGGAAAGAAAAAGAAAGTTGTTATTTTCAATGTATTTACTTGCTTAGGATTCACATCCAGTCTGCTTCTAGATAGAATCAGTTGAGCAGTTTGTGAATTAACCATGAGGGAACATTTAGGGGAGTGAAACAGGAAGGGGCTGAGCTGAGCTGACCCAGACTGTCGGGCGAATGAGTTCAGCCTTGGACAGTTAAGAAGAAACACGGAAGTACCACCCTGCCTCCAGTGGTTCCTCCTGTTGGACACAGAGGGTGAGCAGAGCTCGTCCAGCCTCACTGGTGATGGGACAGAACTCTTCCCCCCCATCCTCTTCTCTGTTCCCTCCAACCTTGCATGCTGGGCTTACCTAAAGCGTTACCCTCCTCAGGCCCCACTTCCCGTAAGCAACTACGGCTTTCACGGAGCTGGTGATGCCTGCATCCTCTTAGTAAAGACTGCATAAGCCTCCATGTCCGATTGTCCTGTTTCCTGACATTTACCTGCTTCCTTCCCTACATCCTCACTCAACATGAGGGAGCCTATCAGCATCGGGGAGACCTTTCCCAGAGGGTACAGTGTATTCTCGTGATTTCCAGAACATACTTTTTAAATTCTCTGTCCTAATTCTTTAAAAAATTTTTTTTGATGTGGACCATTTTTAAAAAGTCTTTCTTGAATTTGTTACAGTATTGCTTCTGTTTTATGTTTTGGTTTTTTGGCCGCGAGGCATGTGGGATCTTAGCTCCCCGACCAGGGATCGAACCCTCACCCCCTGCATTGGAAGACGAAGTCTTAACCACTGGACCGCCAGGGAAGTCCCTCTCTGTTCTAATTGAAATAATATTGTGCCCTCCCTCATTTACTTTTCTCCAGGATTTTTTTTGACAACCAGTTGGATTTGTCCTTCTGCTCTGACACACGTCAGCATCCTGGGTATCACATCCCCAGCCATCTTTCTAGTTCTTCATCAAGTTTGTAATGGGCCTTCAGGAAGGTTAATGACCTACAGTCCTGTTTTCACTTTGTCTTTCTTTTGGGAGATTAAGATAAACACCACATCTGTTATCTTTATTGTTTCTCTTCCCAAAATTGATTAGAGGCCCTTGCTTTTTCTTCACCAGGTCCGTAAGACTCAGCCATGAGAGCACGTCTTTTCAATGGGGATGATTCTCTTGGAATAACTTACCCTCGGCCAAGTTCACGGTGATATGACTGCCTCTAGCACATTTCTACCTGTGTCAGTCTCCTGCTTTAAAAAAACAAAACGCGAAAAGTTCTTTTATGTTTTGACTCATTCTTGAGAGAGTTCTAAAAGCAGCAACAGAAAACAAACAAAATCTCCACATCTCTCCACTGTCTGTAATTTTCTCTCATTCTTTATTATAGTGTCATTGTTGTGTCTGCTTTGTCCATTCCGGCCATCAAGAGCCATCTCAGCCCTGTGTTCCCCGAGTTGTCTTTCTGGAGTGCCCTCAGACGCCATTAGGTCTGGGGTTTCCACCCTGGCCTTGATCCTGTCTCTGCAAACTCTGTGCCCCTCTGCTGTCTGAGGCGGTACACCCCTCCTCTGTGTTCTCCGAGTGAGAGCTCCCTGACCCTGGGAAGGGATAACGATGTGCCTTTTTGATGTCTTGGTTTGTTCTTTCTCTTCAGAACTCTCCTTCCCTTTCCCCAGGTATAAAAGCAAAACAGAACAGAACAAAATAAGCCTCCCCATCAGGTGTACCTTTCTCAGTTACTCAATTTATTGTCTTCCTTTGACACTCATTTCTTAATTCGTCTAATAGTTAATTTCGCTCTTTCATTCTGTCCTTTTTTTTTTTCCTCAAAGTATCTTCAGTTTAGCAGCCAATGATAATTTGTTGTGTTTTTTTTTTTTCCACACACACACACACTGTATTTTATTTTTACAGGAGATAAATAGACTGACACCAAGCATTGTAAATGGATGACCACGACAAAAGCAACAATGATTGCAATTACCAAACACGAAACACACTCACACTGTGTCATAATATTGACATTCAGTCCAGGAATCCTCCACTGTAACAGCTCCTTCACTTTGCAGTGAAAATTGATTGGTATATTTTTTGCCTCTGAGTCCTCGTGGGATTTTTCTTTTTATTCAAACAGAAAGTCACAAAAATTATGATCATCCTCATCAGGCCACTCAGTCCCGTGTAATTAATTTTTTTCGTCTTGATCTTTTGTTGGCACTTTTATGAATTCATCAGTTTCCCATTAGAGTTCAGAAAATGCTTCTTCATTCAGTTCAGCAGTACAGTCAGTTACCAGAAACCTGTACTTGTCAGAGTCTTTTCCATGAATTCCTTGAAGATGAAACCCTTTTATAGGAACATTTTTGCAAAAGCATCAGAGTATACCCAGAACTGTCTGTAAATGACAAAAGACTTAAAAATGACCACGGTTAAAGATTGGATGAAAGTTCATAATAATGCAATTGGCAAGGAAATTTAGTTATTTCTGAGATATACATTTTAAAGTAATAACTAGAATTATGACTTATAACATTATACCAGAACATATAAGATTTTTAGAAATTTCATGTAATGTCTGAAACATTTATATTAACGTATTTCCATACAAAAAAATCAAAGAAAGTTTAGTATTAGTTGTTTTTTTGTTTGTTTGTTTGTTTTTTTAGACTGCAGGATAATTTGTTGCTTTTATTGTTAGTAGTAGTATTAGGAAAATTATCTACCTTTGATATTTCACTTTACAGTTAGAAAACAAATTCAAATATTTTAGCTCATTTTATATCCACAGCTAGGCCATGCCACAGGCTGAGTTATGGCAAATCAACATTTCGTGGAGACTGAGGCTCCATTCCACTGAAGAGAGCATTGCTGTGCCATTAGATCCAGATCCTCCTGATTGGGGAAATGTGTGTCAAACCGATATATCATCATGCAGCATCTTCTAGGTCTGGTTGGTTGGTCAGTCACCATTTCCTGTTCATTTGCTGGAGTCTGACTTTGCCCTTTCACACGGAAGCAGGAGGGACTGAATTATGGAAGTAGTTTCCTTACCTGTCTCCTGAACTGCCATATCACATCTCTACTAGCTTCCACATGGTCCAGAGTGGTCCTTCATTTACAAACATCACCTCAGGTCAAAACTGCATGCAGTGGCACAGGGAGATCAGCTCGGTGCTTTGTGACCACCTGGAGGGGTGGGATAGGGAGGGTGGGAGGGAGACGCAAGAGGGAGGGGATATGGGGATATATGTATATGTATAGCTGATTCACTTTGTTATACAGCAGAATCTAACACACCATTGTAAAGCAATTATACTCCAGTAAAGATGTTTAAAAAAACAACAACTGCATGAAGTAAAGACATAAAACGGTTCCTTCACATTCAGAATAAAAAGTAAACTCACTGGTCTGGCACACCTGGCCTGTGTCTGGCTCCCCAGCTTATGTCTACCTCTTCTGTACATAGTGAAAGCACAGTGCTTTCTCCAACCGTGATGCCTTGTCACAGTCCATTCTTTCTGCTGAGAATGTGTTTTCCCTCCTTTGCTTGGTAAAATCCTGCAAGTGTCAGGGGGTACCTCCTCAAGGAAGCCTCACCAAATCCTACTCTTCCTTTGAAACTTATCTCAGGTGTCATCTCCTCCAGGGAGCCTTCCTACACCTCCTCCCTTCCCCTCTCCTCTGGAGCTAGCAATATGCTGTTCTCCGGTGACTCCTCATTAGAGTACGTGGACAGCTCCGTGTATTTTAATTTTGCGCTACGGGCCTAGATTGTGACTTTTTCCACAGTCTCTGCCAAAGAGTATCTAATCAGTAAATGCTTGCTGGCTGAATGAATGAAGAGCTTTCTACCTGAAAGTTCCTGCACTACTATGACCATGTCCTAGACTTATATGTATGTTTTGCAACCACAGAAAAAAAATTCAGCTGTGAGCCATCCCTCAGCATGAGCTTTCATGCCTCTTGTTCCAGACATCCTTGACTTATTAGTTATATTTTAATTTTTCATCAAATAATCAAACATGTTTATAGATTCTTGCTGTGTATGCATTTTGAGAACTTTATGTGAAACTTCTTGCAATTTGGAATCAGAGTTTCACATGTGACCCTAGCATCTGGAGAAGCATTCACCATGTTTTTTCAAGTTCCTGGGGAAGTTTTCTAAGACACTGTTTCATGAGCAGTGTTTATTTATTTTCCTAATATATGTCAAAGGCAATTTAGGGCTCACACTGTTATCAGCTACAACTCAAAATGAAAGCCCATTCATCAAAAGAAGACACAAGCTTTGAGATTTTAACTGAACGTATATTTATATCTATCTTTACAAATATCCTCGATTGAGCAAGTGTGCAGAGAAAGTCAGACTATTTTAGAGTTCTGTTGTTATTTTTTGGTCAGTATCTGAGAGGATTTTTTGGTTTGTTTGTTTTTACTGGTTAATTAACATCTAATCTATTAACTAGACAAGATGTATTCATATTCACCGTTCCTCTTGCGCTCAGGCCTCCTTAACAAGTTTCTTGTGATTTTTTAATTTTTTCAGGAGGAATGTCAGAACTACATCCGGGTACTGTTGGTGGGTGGCGACAGGTTATTTACCTGTGGAACCAACGCTTTCACGCCGGTCTGCACCAACCGCACGGTACGGCTTCAGGTGGAACTTTGACAGATTTTAATACCTGGAAAATCCAAGCGTTCTATTAAAACCCTAGTTTTAAACGTGTTTCTATTCTCCAAAGAGTTGCTTTTTAATTTTAAAAAACATCTTTTGTCAAACTGAGTAAATATTTGATGTACTGATCTATTACTAATAACACTATTATATAAAGAACTGGTAATAATTCTAGCTTGTTTAATTAAATTTAAATATGCTTTCAGACTATTTCTACCAGCTTATTTCCCACCAGACCCTAAACATAATCCTAAACGTATTCTTATTTCTTTTTCTTCTTTATCGTAGGGAGGCTGTTAAGTATTAAAATAACCTAAAATTATAATCCAAGTGAAGAAAATACAGTTTACAAATTGGATGAGAAGGGTGTCAAAAAAGTAAAGCAAACTAGCAAACAAATGGAACCCTACGAAAAGTAAAGTTATATGCCACCCTCTGTCTTTTTATTTTAACCTGTCATTATTGACAGGGGAATTTTCAGCATCCAGGTCTTATATCCGTAGAACTGCCGGGTTATCAGAGCACACGTGTAATCTTCCTAATATGGGATATTCATTTGATCTTCCTCCAGGAACATGATGAAGAAATATCACTATGTTAATTTCCTGGTTACACACTTTCTCTCAAGACCTGAGCTTACCATCCTCTTTTAGTATTCATTATTTTCAAATAACATTCAGTTATTGGAAAGAAAGGGAGGATGTTGATGATAAGAAGTGATGCTCACAGAGAGATCCCTAGGTACCATGGCCTGTCCGAAGCACCTTACAACTTCATCCTCACATCCACCCTATGTGGTGCTTACCCTTTGGGTCACCACTTTATAAGAGTCTAAGGCTTAAAGACTTGAAGTAGCTTACCCGGGGCTACACGTCTAATAAAGCAGGCAGTGTATCTGAGCCCCCCTGCCTAACCCCTCTGCTCTTGTATCTCAGGTAAGAGTAAAGAAACCAGAGGAGAGCAAAGATTCCCTCCCCATCCAAAGAACTTTTCTCATTCACTGATTGTTCAGCTCCTCAAATGCTGGATTCCCCCACTTGACTGCAAGGCACTGAGTTGCCTCTCTGAAAACTAAAAACTTAAGGCTTGGAAATTTGGACTACGTGGTGCTAAATATCCATACATCCTTACCCATGAATGCAGTTTTGGGCTATTCATAATATTTTGATTCACTTTTATTGATAAAATTGTACCTAATTTTTATTGCAATTTGTATTTCTATAAATATTGAAGTTGGGTTTTTAAATTAAAGTGGAAAAATCTGCACTGTCCCATGCATTATAAATAAAGTCATAGACAGTAATCTCCCTTCATCTTTTGTGAGTATCCAAAAGCCAGAGGTTCAGTAACTCTCAAAGGAGGATGAGAGAGGTTGATCGGTAGATTGTCTAAGGATGACCACCGTGTACTGTTCTCATCCATGCCAGAGTGCAGAAGTTTGTCACATTGTATGAGCCCCAGAGAGTTTATCGTGCTTTATTTGCAGTTTGGGTGGATGTGCTCCATTAACGCTCTTAAAGGGGTTTCCTGGGGGATAATTTGTCTCTGTCTCGTCCTCACATCTAGCTGAGTAACCTGACGGAGATCCATGATCAGATCAGCGGCATGGCACGCTGTCCTTACAGCCCTCGGCACAATTCCACGGCTCTCCTCACGGCGGGCGGTGAGGTCTATGCCGCCACGGCCATGGATTTCCCTGGACGCGATCCCGCCATTTACCGAAGTCTGGGCGTCTTGCCCCCTCTCCGCACCGCGCAGTACAACTCCAAATGGCTCAACGGTAAGTCTTACCTTCACTCCCAGTTTCCCCTCTCGTTGGTCTGTGATGCCCGGTGACTTGGTGTTCAAAAGCAAACTGTCAACGTTTCTAAAAATAAAATAACTTCTTCATTTTCTAAAGAAATCAAAATGTACCCGCTTTTGGATTTCAGTATGGAAAGGTATCAGATGGCTCTTTGCCAACTCGGAAGAGAAGTGATATTCTCCACACTTAGGACATGATAATAAAGCTAATGGTGATATGAGCGTTCCTCAAACTGAAGCTGCTTTTTCATATTATTGTTTGCAGTTTAGGAAATCCGATGTCATGTCAAAGATATCTGTAGCCTCATGTGCATTCTTTCTTAACTTCTTTATTAGATACCTAAAAAGGGAAATTACTAGCGTTTCATGAAAGTTTCAGGCAATTGTGTAAAAGAATGTGTTTGGCTTTAGGTAGCTCCAAATAACTTGACCAGTTTTTTTTATTTAATTTTTTATTTTATATTGGAGTGTAGTTGATTTACCATGTTGTGTTAGCTTCAGGTGTACAGCAAAGTGATTCAGTTCTACGTATACATGTATCCATTCTTTTTCAGATTCTTTTCCCATATAGGTTATTACAGAATATTGAGTAGAGTTCCCTGTGCTACACAGTAGGTCCTTGTTGATTATCTATTTCATATAGAGTAGTGTGTATATGTCAATCCCACACTTCTAATTTATCCCTCCGCACCACGTTTCCCCTTTGGTAACCATAAGTTTGTTTTCGAAGTCTGTTTCTGTTTTGTAAATAAGTTCATTTATATCATTTTTTCTTTTAGATTCCACATATAAGTTGACCACAGTTTTTTAAAACAGGGTGTCAAGTCATACAACTGGAAGGTCAGGGTAGGTGTCTTCAAAGTTGCTCACTTCAATGACTCAAGAGTTAGTAAGGGACCCAAGTCCTGTCACTACTGTCTCTGCCACCCACAGTCTGTCAGGTTGGTCCTCAGGCTAGCTCTGCTCATGGGTGCAAACCTGCGGCTACAATTCCTAGTACTGCACCCAGACATGACAATATCCAGTGGAAGAAGAACCACGTTCCTTGTGTCCTTTTTTTAGAAGAAATCAGAAACCCCCAGAAGACTTCCCTTGAATCCTGGGCTAGAACTTGGTCACTTGCTCAATTAACAAATAGAAAGTGATTCCAGCCACCCAAGTTGAAGTTAAAGTTGGCCAGGTACTGAGACCTGCCAGCTGAAATTCAGCCCTCTGCATATGGGTACACACACACTAGCAAACACAATGTTATTGATAGATGTATGCACCATATGTAATCCATTCCCTCAGTCGTTTATTGGATAGTTCGCATAAAGATGAAATCTTATAATTGCCATGATAATATTTACTGTTTTGAGCTTTCAAGTCCTACAAAGATTTACTGGCTTTTCATTCAAGTACCAGCTCATTATTGTAGACCTGAGTTTCTCACCTCAGCACTATTGATGCTTTGGGCCAGATAATTCTTTTTTGGGGGGGAGGGAGTTTGTCCTGATTATTGCAGGATGGTTAGCAGCAACCCTGCATTATACCCACTAGTTGCAATAGTATGGCCCACCTCCTGAATTGTGACAACAAAAACTTTGTCCAGAAACTGCCAGATATCCCTTGGGGGAAATATTGCCTCTCTTTGAGAACCACTGGTTTAGAATGATCACTTACGCATATTTATGCATATGTGTGTATATATACACACGAGCATTTTGTCAAATAAGATAGTCAAACCAGCCATCACAGTTTGCCTTTAAAAGACTCCCTTGTAGAGAAAAGAGTCTTCATCCAGTTGCTTCAGCAAGTTGAATGACTCCATGGGCTTCCAAAGGGCAACGTGAATTGTTTTCTCAAACCAAAGCACTAACTAGATTCCCTAGGTTAACATTATTTCTGTTGAACTGGTTTCAACTGGACCTTTCGACTCTCTGTGGAAGGTTTCCTTTCCGCTCTGATGCTTTCTTTCATCTGTGTAGCTTAAAGTTCTTTCTATTCATTCGTTGAGTTTTACTGGCCAAGCAGTTTCCAGTTAAAAATCAAAATGACTTATTTCCCCAGCCACAAGCATTGCATTTAGAGTTTGCTGAAAGCAAAGTAAAAATTAATTCGGAGTACAATCTCTTTCTTTCCCCGGAAGCGACACCCTGAAGAATATCTTGGGAAAATAATTCAGGTTATGGCATGAGTTAGAAACACTGTTTCTTTCCATGTGACTTAGATGCCCAGGCTGATCAGGTGCTCAGATGCTGTTAACCTTCTGGGTGCAATCTTTCCCATTTGAGAGTCAGGTGATGTCATAAGGACAGCTGAAGAGCTCACCCAGGGTTTCCACAGTCACTGTAGGCATATATGTCCTAAAATCATAAATGATATTATCCAGCAACTGTGGTGATTGCAAGTAAGTCCAAGGTGAGCATGGCGGAGCCGCCACTCTGCTCACGGTGTCATCATAACTCACATGGCACTGAATTTTCCCGCCGTCCTCAGGGAGTGTCACCCTCTTGTTCCCCACCAGGAAGGCCCTCACTCCCAGGGCAGAGCACAGAGAGCCCTGAGGCTCCCAAGTTGAGTGTTGATTCCCTCTCCTGTGTTCTCTTGGGACACTTCCTTCTACTGAACCCTGAGGTATCATTTCCACCTCTGATTGGCCCTGGTTTTCTGCTCTGACTCTCCCTCCAGCATAGATTCTGGCCTCTGAGCCCCACTGAGCTCTGCTTCTGTGCCCCTGCTGGGCCCGGATGCAGGGACATTTATTCTCACTGTTCTTGGAATCCACACTTTTCCTTCCATCTGCCCTTTGACCAGACACCCTGTCTCTGTTCTTTCCACTGTGCTCTGGAGTAATTTTCTTTCTTTACTGGAGGTTGGTGCCTTACCTGTTATCCTTTTTTTCCATATCCTTAAATTTCTTGCTCTCTGGTGATAATCACCATCTTTTTATAAAAATGCTCAGATCTCCTCCCTCTTCCATGAGACAAAGACAAAGAAACGCAATGAAGCTAAAAACACCCTTAGTTCTGCAGTATCCAGGAAGGGTCCTATTTCCTGTGTGATATTAGGTGCCCACTAAATGGAGATCAGAGAGTTAGATTTGTTCTTGATAGAGCTTAGTGTCGGAAAATCCCAGGGCTGGTGTGCTAAGAATATGCAGACTATGACCTGCTGAATGAAGAGGTACAAGTTTCCACGTGGGGTTGGCAGGCAGCTTCCTCAGCATCCAACCTCCCGTTTTGGGGAAGTGAAAACCCTGGGGCTTTGATTGAAGGTGCGGTTTCAATACACTCACGCAAAGAAAGTACAGTCACAAGGTTTATTACTTGCAGATCCCAGAACCCAGGCCCCAGGAGCTGGGGAAGGGCAGCCCTCCATCCCAGGTCAAGAGCAGGAGATAGAGAGAAGGGTAGCAAACACCTATTAACTTACAAGGTTATCTGGGCAGAGGTCACTGTCTTTTCGTGGGCTCAGTGATCGTATAAGAAGGTAGGGGATGGAGGCTTTGGAGGTGGAAAGTCCTGCCGGCGAATCAGTGCTCACCCTTCAGGATGCTGATTTGTCTCAATTCTCGGTTTCCTCGCTTGCAAGCTGGAAATAACTTGCCACCGGACCTGGCGGTTGTGAGATAAAAAATCAGACCATGAAGATATGACGAATATTGGTGGCATGCAGCAGGTACTCGATACATAGACGTAATTACTGTGAACTCCCCAAAGTCTGATACGACATCGGATGCATAGTGGCAGTGAGTAAATGTCTGTTGGCTGAGTTCGTGGAGGAACATTTTGGGCTGTGGTTCCTGATTACTGACACCTACCAGCCTCTTGTTTCCCATCTTTCCTGACACTGACAAGCCTCCTCTGTGCTTTCCCCACTGTGCCCCCTGCTGCCCCTCTGGGCTGGACTCTCCTGACTGCCGTGTCCTGCTGCTGCCACGTCCAGGTCCCCCAGACACCTTCACCTACTACACAATCCTCAGTACCTCCAGGTGTTTACAGGGCTCAGGGTCCCCGGGAGGCCATCACTCAGCTAACAGCTGCTTACAGGTTATGATAAGCAGAGCTCCTGTCTTTGGTTTGGACATTTACCAGTTTTCTGCCAACATTTCTCTGTTGACGAAAGAGAACTTTCTCGGCAGGGGAGGTGTGGGGGATAGCACCTGTGAACCGTGGTCAGCAGAATTTTTGTTTTCAGCTTCCCTGCTGTGATTAAATTGTGTATAGGATAATTTGCCTGTACAGGGAGGTAGACCCTTTCCATAATTGGGTTAATTAACTCGTACAGGGCAAGCTCATGGCATGAGCGGTACAGCGGTCGCTAGCGTTTCTTGTTCGCCTCTGCCAGCCCTGTGCCAGGCATCTCCCTCCTCAGCCAGCAGCTAGGCACCAACCAACTTCACTTCCTCAAGCCATGCCTTCAGCGACATTTTGGACGCTGGCTGTGTTTGTTTTGTTTGTTTCCTAGGGTTGCTGCCACGAAGTGCCACAAACTGGGTAGCTTAAAACAGAAATGTGTTCTCTCAGAATTCTGGAGGCGAGAAGTCCAAGATCAAGGTGTCGGCCGCCCGTGCTTTCTTTGAAGACTCCAGGGGAGGGCCCTTCCTCACCTCTGGTAGCTCCACCGCCCTCAGCATCCCTTGGCTTGTGGCAGCAACACTCCAGTCTTTCCCTCTGTTCACACGGTCTACTTCCTGTGGCTCTGTGTCCTCATATGGGTCCTATGGGATTAGGGCCCCCCTTATCCCAGTATGACCTCATCTTTACTAATTATATCTACCATGACCCTACTTCCAAACAAGGTCACATTTATAGGTACCAACATATATTTGGGGGGATACAATGCAACCCGCAATAGTGCCCTAATCAGGAAACGCTCAAATGTTGAAATCTTAAACTTCTGTGTCTTATTTTCCAATGACACTGTTACATCTCTTTCTGTGTTGTGGGTGAATCCTCTGGCCACACTCAGTCTCCTGGGCTCAGCTGTGTTCTCCTCGTTCTCGACAGACAGTGTTCCCTTCTTGTTCCCAATAAAAAGCATCAGAAGTCATCAGGTAGGGCTCAAGGGATTGCTGTCTTCGTCCAGGGCAGAGCCGGACTGCACCCGTTTCCTCCTTCCATGCTCCAGAGCACTGGGGTGGACAGTCCATCCACTTAAACTGTAGCCTTATCCACTGTGCATCCCTCCTCCACCTCGTGATCTCTGGGGAAGGGGTGCCTCTCTCTTAGGCAGCATTCTAAAGTGGATTTCATCCCCCTCATTCTGTGTCTGAATTACTGCCTCAAAGGGCTGCAGTGAAGGCTTGGCAAAAATCAGCACTGTGACCCTCCAGAGAAAGAGAAGCACACGGCACAAAGGATGCTCTTCAGAATGTCAGAACATGTAGACAAACATGGCAAGTCATGACCCTTCAGGGACGCAAGCCTCTGGGGACCTCCTTTGCTTCAGGGCTACTCTTCAGGCAAGTGGTGACATCAGGCTGTCCAGGGTGACGTCCTGCCAGGATACAGAGAGCCCTGAGTAAGGACCTACCAAGCCTCTAATCTTCCCGCCACACCTCCCAGAGACCCAGCATAAATTGGTTGGCAGGGTTCCAACAACCTGCCCTGAGCAAGCTAAGTGCCTTGGATCTAATACCAGAGCTCCAGGTGCATTGTCTTGTGATACCACCACCATTACAGCTGTCCACCAATGAGTGGGTGTCCCGCCTGTGCCCCTGCACCAGTGCAGCAAGACCCAGGTGGTGGCCGTGCCATCGGCTGTCAGCAAGGGCTGACATGGAGAGGAGAGCAGGGCTGGCTATGACACCTTCATCGGGTTTTCTCTTTCCCAGCCTGTGTGATCTGACTCCACTGCTCCTTTGCCCACGTGCCCTCTCAGCATCCTTTAAGGCGGAGTGCGCATTTCCCTGGCTGCACTGTGCTTTCCTCACCATGCTCCTTCCCACGTGCTGTTTATGCTGTTCTTTCTTCCCTTGAGTTTTGCCTCATCCGTAATTCCTGCTCCTCCGTAGTAGCTTCAGTTGAAGTTGCAGTTTCCCCAAGACTCAGTGGGTCCCTTTCATCCCTTCTTGATGGGCGTTGTGCATGGCTGTCTTCACCCCACCATACTGGAGCACGTGGCCCCTGTCCTGCTCCAACCCCGCTCGCGTCCCCATTTCACCTGCAGAGAAAGCTGAGGCAGTGCTGGCCATCCCCCGATGCTTCCCTGTGCTCTCTCCTACCCACCCTTGCTTCTGCTTTAACCTCTTACATGCATTGCCACTGGCTCCCTCCTCTCTTCCAGGGATTAGAAGACGTTTTCTATAAAGGGCCCGAGAGCAAATATTTTAGACTTTGGATCCGTATGGTCTCTGTTGCAGCTTTTCAATTCTGCCATCGTAGCATGAAGGCAGCCATCACCAATGCATACACGCATGCTGCGTGCACATACAACTTTATTCATAGCCAGCAGGCAGGATCTGCCTGAGGGCTATAGTTTGCTGGTCCCTGTTGTATCTGGAGAGCTCTCAGCCCCAGGCAATCCAGCTGGCCAGTGGGTTTAGCTCCGTTGTCTTTGCTCAAATGCCGCTTCTCAACGGGACCTCGCCCCTGACCACCTTATTTGAAACGACCCGCTCCTCCATCTAGCCCTCTTGATTCCCCTTAGCCACGTTAGACTTTTATCCTTAGCGTTATGCTTTTAGTACTTGTCTCCGTTCCTCCACTAGAATGAATGTTCCCTAATGGCCAGGCTTACTTGTTGGTCACTGATGGATCCCATATACTTTCAACAGTGCTGGACACATAGTAAACACCCAATACATCATTTTTGAATAAATGAACTAATAGATGAGTAGTTTACATCTTTGTTTTCCCCACCCATGTGTTTCTGAATTCCTTGAGGGCAGGGATTAGGTGGGATCCATTTTTGTGTGGTCAGCATTTCATATAGTGCCTGAAACACAGTTGAGGCTCCATCAATATTTGTTGAATGACTAGGAGATAGGCACATTTCATAAGTAGCAGAAATATGAATTTTGTTGTTAACAAAGGGAATGTGTCATATTAGTTGCAACCCAGAACTTTAAAAATATAGATTTGTATGTTTGAAACTGATGCGGGTCCAAACATTTAAAGAATCTTCTTTGGCCATTCTCATTTGGACTCCCATTTTCAACCATTATGTATTCAGTTAGTTATCAAAGACAGTATGATTAATTGGATAGTGTTCTGGAGGAACTTGAAACATTGAGTTATATGTTCGGTCACGACTATAAGTTTCAAAATCGGATTTTTTCCCCTGTGCCAAAATCGCTCTTCAAACAAACTTATGTGTTTAGAGAAGTACCTTAACAGCCTTAACGCATTAAAATACTAATTGTTAATAACCCTTATTAAATGATTATGGTAAAGCAGGGTAATACATGTTTAATGGTCTATGCTTAAAATAGAGAAGCTGTAAAACTTGCCTTCAAGAAACTGGCAATCAAATCGGGGAAACAGTCAACCCATGAAAAGGGAAAAAAAAAATACATCTGCAAATTAGCATTGTACAGATTGAACTTGTGGGTTCTGGGGGAACTGCATGCTTGCACATGGACTAAAACCTCGATAGGAACTTGGAAAAAGGAATCTGTCAGTGAGCTTTCAGCATGGACATCTTTGGGGGCCTAATCTCACTGGCAGGCAGCAACCTGCTTATTTTCCTTCCCTGGAGGCAGCTTTTGTCTCTCTCTTGGGTTTTCTCCACAGAACTCTGCTGCTTCCTCCCATTCTCTGAGATTCCAGGCTTGACCTCCACCTGGAGGAAAACACACTTGAAATCCATTGTATCTTTTATTTTATTTTATTTTTTGAGGTACGCGGGCCTTCACTGCCGCGGCCTCTCCCGTTGTAGAGCACAGGCTTCGGGCGCGCAGGCTCAGCGGCCATGGCTCACGGGCCCAGCCGCTCCGCGGCATGCGGGATCTTCCCGGACCGGGGCACGAACCCGCGTCCCCTCCATCGGCAGGCGGACTCTCAACCACTGCGCCACCAGGGAAGCCCCATTGTATCATTTTTAATGAGCTGTTATGTTTCCAGTTAAGAAAACTCTGTAACAATCTCAAATTCTGCTGGTTTGAAATAACTCTATTGATGTTACCCACACATTAAATAGACTCTTTGAGGTCTTTAAAATACAAGGATTAACCTAGTGATTAAAGATAACTTACTTGGAGGGAGAAAAATCCTTCTGTGCTTAACTCAAGGAAAAATAGTTTCTGCTTATCATGAAGACAGGTGCTTTGTGGAGCTCCCTGCTTCTCCCTGGGCGCAGACACCACTTCTTGGGGGTCCAGACATGGCCAGGCTGGGGTGACCCTGTTGGGCTCCATCCTGGGGACAGTGAGATCACTTTGTGGCAGTCTACACAGTGCAGTCCCTGAAGGTGTGAACAGTCTGCACTAGGCTCTCCCTGGACAGACCAGATTTGCTAAAGCAGGAAATTCATAAATGCAGGCAGTTCCCAGATAAGCAAAATAAAGACAAGAGGGGCCTGGGAATGAAGTGCACTTGTTTAGGAAATCTGTAGTGTTTACCAAGGAAAAGAAGCTAGGTAAAACCCAGAACAAAAATCACGATTGTGTAGTCAGCAGCCTAGTTTTGTACTTTACCAGACAGCACCTGGGGAGATGCTTTCAGAGGGCTGTCCTTGTGAACAGTGGGCTCTGTTCAGTACTGCAGCTGAAAGGCTAACAGCTGACAGCTGACTCGTGAAGTTTCAACTTGTGAAGGTGATGACACGTGGACTTAGAGCATGGGAGCAAAGTTGTGTGACATGAGACCCAGCATGACGAGCTGCCCTTTTCTAATTTTCAGGCTTGATCAAACCTATCAGAGGGCGTTGGGCAGATTGTCTGTCTTGTGTGGGATGGATGTAAACACCCTTTGGAAAGAGTGTTGTAAACCAAGTCTGATGATCTTTATAGGGTCAGAAAAGAGTTTAAATAAATGGCCTCCTTACATACCATTTGCCTGTCTGTGCACCTGCTGGAGCCTCTGGTACATCCAGTTGTTACTCCAGGTGCAAGGGGGAGTCACAGTGGCTCTTTACAACTTACCAGGTGGTTGGGAGTCTCCATATAGGTGTTATCTGAACCAGGGTTACATGCTGAAGCATGCACAAGCTAGGATTTGAAGACAGATCCTTACGCCTCTGTGGACTTCTGGCCTCCCCTTTGTTTAGTCAACATCTTAGGAAATACCGCCACCATAAGCTGCCTCCGTCTCTCTCCTGATGTCCACATTTTTATGCACAAGTTGCCATGGAAGCGGGATCCAGGGACTTTGGAAATAGTGGCCGGTGCTTCTTGATTGGTGAAAACTTGCAAAAGGAGATGGAATGAGCTGGGGTTATTAAACCCAAAGAAGAAGAGCCTGTGGGGTTATTTAACACAGCCCTTTATGGACACAAACATCTGGTAGGTGACAGGAAGGAATCAATTCTTGTTGTGCTCTTTGAAAATAGTGTGTTCTGTCCTGGTCATTGAGTGCTGAGTTCCTGAAACTTGAGCAGCCACAGAATCCCTTTAGTGTTGTGATGAAGGCTCTATACTTGCCAATAAGTCATTTTGTCACCGAACTCAGGTTCGGCTGCATGTTCCTCAAGAATCCAATACTGAGAGACAAGTGTTAGGTAAAGGGAAAGATGACTTTATTGAGGAAGCCAGCCATTCTGGGGAGAAGGTGGACTCATGTCCCCAGGAACCAACTCCCACTCCCCAGGTTTTGCTCAAAGATTAAACAGGGAAATGAGGAAGGGGCCACGTGCTGAGGAGAGAGTTGCAAGGTACATGATCAACTCGTGGATCTTTTTCAGATTGAGTGGTGGTGAGGTAGCCAGGAGTCAACATCACTGACCTTCTGGTTCCACCCAGTCTGGGGTCTCTGTGCTTGTGAGCAGCGTACAGTTAACTTCTCCCACCTGGTGGGCGTTTCAGTATCTGCAAAACAGCTCAAAGGACATGGCTCAGAATATCATCTATAGTCCTTGAGGAGGAAATAAAGGTCCTTGACTTTGTTTAATGGCTAAACGATTATTATTTTGTCTTGCTTGACTGTTTTCCTTTGCTTCTGTATTTTCCCATTTCTCTGATTAAATTTATTCTTTGGCCAAATTTTTTTTTTTTTTTACAGACAAGAGGCAGGCAGAGGACAGCGGGGGTGGGGCGTTTGTCCTGGGAAGGGTCCTGCTCAGTTGCAATTTGGACTTCCAATTTACACATTTCAAAAGAGAATGGATGGGGCTTCCCTGGTGGTGCAGTGGTTAAGAATCCACCTGACAGTGCAGGGGACGCGGGTTTGAACCCTGGTCTGGGAAGATCCCACATGCCATGGAGCAACTGGGCCCATGTGCCACAGCTACTGAGCCTGTGCTCTAGAGCCCATGAGCCACAACTACTGAAGCCCACATGCCTAGAGCCCATGCTCTGCAACAAGAGAAACCACTGCAATGAGAGGCCCGTGCACCGCAGTGAAGAGTAGCCCCGGCTCACCACAACTAGAGAAAGCCCACGTGCAGCAACGAAGACCCAATGCAGCCAAAAATAAATAAATTTAATAAATAAATTTATAAAAATAAAAGAGAATGGATAAATCCCACTCTTCCTTCCCCCATCAAGATATTATGACACCAGAGGCACCAACTGTATACACTAAGGCATATGGAGACCTGCGTAAAAAAAAAACAGATCCACACAAAGAAGATATGCCCCATTATAGAGAGCACAATATGCTATATAGAAATTTACTAGTACTTATATAACCACTCACGAAAATGTTTTGATGTTCATTGTCTAGACATCATAGCTGTTTCCTGGTGACAGTCCTGGATCACTCCTGACACCTGGCATGATTAACATTACTCCTTTTCCCTCTCAAAAGATTTCCAGTTTGGAGCATAAATCATATTGTCATCCTGTTTATAAGATACTCAGTTCTCTGTGTTTCAGTAAATTTGTCTCCATATTATTGTATTAAACTTCTTGTTTTCCCTCAGTCAATGGCCTCTCACATTTTTTCATTCACTGCTGAACATTGGATGGTATAATCTCTGTGTTTTTGTCTTCTTTCTTGCCCTGGCCCTGATCAGCTCAGGAGACGAAGACCAAGCCATCATACGAGTTTACTTATTCTAACTGCACAATGTTGTAGCCCAGTATTTTCTTTCAATTAAATCTTGCATGTTTTCCTCTTAGTCTTTAAAAATATTTTACAGGCATTAAAATATCTCTAAGATCTTTGAATTAAAGTTAATATTCCAATTTAAAAACTCCTTAAGTTTTACAATTCAGCAGGTTAAATGATTAATTCTGAAAGAAGAGAACCTATACATTTAAAATATAATCAAGAAAAAATAAACATGGTCAATGGAAACTTGCAGCTTTGAAAATGTTCAGAAATACATAGTCATGACATTACTTATAACTAATTGAGCCCTGGACTGTGTGATTTAGTCGAATCTTACAGGAGATTGGAAAGGCTGCCAGGGGCTTGATGCTTGGAATGGAGTGAGCCAGCAGGATAGAGAAGGATGTCTCTGGCCCTGTGAGCTAGAACAGGTGGACCAATAGCCAGTTAATGGAGCTCCTGTTGACACTGAGAGAGGGAGGATGCTTGGTGAGAGTTTGGGCTCCTAGGGTACAAGCTGATGTACAGGTGGCAGCTCTCATTTAGGAAGAGACAGCAACGTGTCCCTGTGGTACAAGTTGCTCCTACTTGAACCAGCAAATCTATATAAGTAAAACACTTTCAACAGATTATGGTCCCCTGAAGAAGGAAGGAGTCATGTTTGCCATGTTTCTCGTCCTCCTGAGATGATTTAGCAATGGCTTTCTTTCTGCCGGGGCCTCAGTGAGTGAAGGACCTGGGGCTCCAAAGCTCATGTTACTATGTCAGTGATCACTAAGGACACGCTTGGACCACATCCCACTCCCACCTTCACCTGACACTGCCACCACACACACGGAAATTTGGGTCATAAGCTTGTCTTTAAAACTCTTCAGTGTCTCTCCAGTGGCCCTTGAATTCCAGATTCCTCTCTGTGGATCGCTGGCCTGGCCCAGCCTTCTGCCGCCTGTCCTATTGATTCCTTCTGTGCCAACACTAGCTTCCTTCCATTCCTGGCCACCCTTAGGGTCTTCTCTCCGGCTGCTCTCTCTCCTGCTCTTGACCTGGAGCCCCATCCGAACCTGGCATCTGCCCTTTCCCTGCTCCCCTCCTTTCTGATTCTCGAATTCACCTCGCTGCCCTGGCCCCCATGGTCTTCTCCTCACTGTGATGGCTCATTGATCTGTGTCTTGTTTGTTGCCTTACAATGGCCTTGAGGGCATGGGTTGCGGAATACCTGGGGCCCAGGACAGTAGGACAGCCCCACAGTGGGTGGTAAGGAAGTACCTGGTGATATAGGTGCTCTGGCTGGCACGCAAGGCTCCACCTCTACCACAGACCTTCCACCATGTTTGGTTCCAGATCTTCTGAAAGGAACACAGACCCTAATTGGATATACAGAATGCAAATCTAATGAGTTAACTTGTTAAGTAAATACTGATGGTATGTTTACCAACATATGCATTTGTATTAATTTATATATTTTTGTATATGTTTATTATTAATTTATGTATTTATTATTTATATGATAGTTTATATATATAAATAAATAGTGACCTATATTTTGATGATTAGCGACCAAGTGGTACGCACTTGGCATGCATTGCCTTTGACTTTTCACAATGATACTACATATTGGGTATTGTTATCACCATTCTAAAAGGAGGAAACTGAGAATGTAGGTTGTTAAGTAATTTGACTAAGTTCATACAGCCAGTAGGTGGAAGTATTGAGCCATATATACATATACCTCAATCCTATACATATGTATGCCACACACAAAAAACATACACACACAAACATGTATATCTATCCATCTATCTATATCTATTTATCTATCTATATATCTAATCTTTTCCTAGAAATCTTAAGGAAAGGATTTTAGTATATCAATGGCTTTTAAACCACTTTTTACTTAATTTAGTTTTGGTTTAATTATCCCCTCTTAATAAATCTCTAGATAAAATTAGCTTTACTTTGGAACCCTCTGCAGCACATGTTCATGTAGCTGTGACAAGGGAAACTGTTCACAATAAAGAGAGTATCTAAAATCTAGGAATATGCACAGAAATGGTTTTCGTTGTAACCGACATCAACAAATTAGGGAACTGAAAACCTCTGGCTCACTGTGTGTCATGTCTAAATATTGTTTCCATTAACTCCTTTCTTTTTTGTGGACTCGCTTGCTATTTTAAAAACTCAGCCTGGCTTTATTTATGTTTCCCAAATTCTGATCACCTTTAATATATACATGTTTGATTACTCGTTATCATTATGTGAAGTTCTACTAAATAGAAATTATTAAAAAGGAAATCAAAAGTAAATCATGAGGGCTTCCCTGGTGGCGCAGTGGTTGAGAGTCCACCTGCCGATGCAGGGGACACGGGTTCGTGCCCCGGTCTGGGAAGATCCCACATGCCGCGGAGAGGCTGGGCCCATGAGCCATGGCCGCTGAGCCTGTGCGTCCGGAGCCTGTGCTCCGCAACGGGAGAGGCCACAACAGTGAGAGGCCCGCGTACCGCAAAAAAAAAAAAAAAAGTAAATCATGAAATAAAAATTATAACCATCATTTATTGCGAGGCTACTTTGTACCAGTCTCTTTAATCCTTAGGTCGAATTGTTGCAGGATAAAGGAACATTCCAGATGTCAGTGGTCCACTCAGGGTTTCAAGCTGGGATGGGCGGGGTCCAGCCCATACAGGCTCCACCCCACCATTTTCTAGTCTGCCTTTGACAGGTGTATCACAAGGTGGCCTTTGATTGCAAAATAATTTTGATAGATTTTGATGCTAGTAAGATTTTTATAGAGTTGGAAAATTGGAATTCCTTTCCTTTTAATGTCCATTTTCATCAATTTAGACAAATATTTCTATATCAAGAGCCTCTCAGTGATCTAGTCAGTCATCAGATTGGACCATTGAACCCGGTGCCCCTCCAGACAGATGCAGTAGGCATTGGAATAGACAGAAGACAGAGGGGAAGGATCCATCAGGATGTTCAGTGTTTGGTTTTACATGGTCAGAATCTTCTCAGAGATGTTGATACTTATGCTCTTCTCATTGTTCATGTTTATTTATATTGTGTTTCCCTACTCAGTACTCCCATCCGCATGGTCACTATTATGTAAGTCAATGTGCCAAATAAAAGTCCTCATAACACAGTTCTTCTTAAAACCTGACATATTTTGTAGAATACTCTGTAGTCCGTAACTCAATATGTTTAAAAACATGAGGGAAAAAACAGCTTTTCCATGCATATATTTGTAATAAGCTGACACATACTCATGTCTGTTTTTATTCTGAATTAGCAGCACCTTCTATTCATGTGTAGCTCTAATAATAATAATGAATAAAGAGCTCTTTCATGCACTCACATTCATTGTAGACAAGGAGGCCATTGACTGATTTATGGCTCGTTCATTTCACTCAGGAGTGACAGATACTAGCTTATGGTGAATTGCATTTTAACAAGAGACAGAACTTCAACAATGGAATGGAAACAATATGCATCTTATTATCCTGCCTGGTGAGATTCAAACATCCCCTACCTCCAGATTTAGATCTATAAAGGCAAGAGCTACTTGGCTGTCTATTTAACAATTATTTCTGCTTTTCTTCTATCTTTGGAAAAGGAATAGGATGCTGGCTGAGTTTCCAAAGTCTCGGGAGCCTCCTGATGTGACAGCAGGTCACCCAGTCAGGGCCCATCATATGCCTGCAGGACCACTGTGGGGCCGCAGGATGTGTTTCCAAATGTAGTTTAGCTCCCCAGCTAAAATGACCTGTAATATGTGGTGAGTTAGAGAAACACATACACTACGTACCAGGCACAAATTCTTCCCTTGTTTTCCCAGCAGAAAAAAATATAGTTGAGCATTTCTATCTAAAAGGCTCTTTGTCACCCTATCATAAAGTGGGTTTGCAGTGGTTTGGAAAGACATTGGAGGTTCTCCATGGAAAGAGGAAGCCGTGGGCTAATCTACTTGGCATGATTCAGTACTCCTCCCGTATGAGATATCTGGGTGAAATTGTTCAGTGGCTGGACAGTGAAAATGACGAACACAGAGAGAGGCTCTCATGGTCCCTGGAGGGCACTCCCGGGCTCTGGTGGGCATCATTGGAAACGTCATCTCTGGAGTTGGGGCAAACGCTTCCCAGCAATATTCTTGTTGAATAAGCCTTTGGATTGTTGGCTTCTTCTTCCTGCTCTTCTTTCTGTGGCATCCTTGATGTCTCTAATAGCTCCAGAGTAAACACTCATCCGGGCATCTGTCTTCCCCTCTGGTCTGTTCCCAAGCCCTCCTCACCTTGGTTCTGAGTAAATCCACTCACCACTTTGGTTTCTAAAGCATTGCCCAGAATTCCAAGTCCTGTTCTTGAATGTTGTTGTTAATGTAACTGATTGTTCTCTTGCAGTCCATTATTTTCTTCAGTGTAGTATAAGGGTACGTGTGTAGGCTGTGAGGTCAGATGGTCTGGATTTGGGACATAACCCAACCACCATTGCTGGTTGTGTGAACTTGGACAGGTTCCTTAACCTCCAGGATTTAGTGTCTTCATCTATGAAATGGGAGGAGTCACACAGTATCTCCCTCTATAATTCCTGTGCATTTACTGAGCTTATGAAGGGGGAGCACCCAGCTCAGAGCCTCACGCAAGAGTTTCGCACTCGACAGGGTTTTTAAACTATAGGCCAGCCTTGAGCTGGAAGAAACCAAGGCAGATCTTTTTACTTTTTCAGCTCCTCGACTTCCTACTCAAGACTTCCTAGATACTGTTTACTATGTGGTTTGCATGCTGTTTGTCCCCAAGTTAATAGCAGAAGTAGGTAGTCATGAGGGTGTTTGATAAACCCTGTGGACTCTGCCTCATACCTCGTCCACATGTGCTGGGACCTGTAGCTAGACACGCCTGTCCTGCATCTTCTTTCTTTGTTTTCTTCATTTTAGATAAGGTTTGTTGTTGTTGATGATGGTGGTTTTTTGTTTGTTTTCAGTACAAGGACCAAACTGCAGTCTGGTTATAAGAGCCTAGCTGCAGAACCTGCTCTGATATGATTTAGCCTTCTCTTCAGAATTAGACATACATGTGGATATTAGCTTCAGAAACGAAATACAGTTTTGTAATTGTTTCACACCTTTGCTTTTGGGATCTGCTTCAGTGAGTAATTCTCTTTGTGAGACTCACAGTGAACACAGGTTCAAAAATCCCCCAATATTTTGCTTTACTTTCCAAAAACACAAGCCGGAGATGTGTAACCTCCTGTTTTTGTGAGCGTCTTTCCAGGATATTAAAGCGTACTGTACAGTAAATATTTCTAACTTCCATCTCATACCTGTTAATGCAATCCAGGGTGTTTTGGGTTTCTTTTTAATATCCATTTCAAGTTAAAGCAAGTGATCGGACACTATGTTTGACAGTTTATAAATTAAAATCAGTTCTTATGAAATCCTCTATTACCTAATGTACTTAACATGACTTAAGAACAATATCATGGGCTGAAGAGAAAAGTACATGACATATACAATGGAGAATATTTGTTACATTTTTAGAATGTGAAGTTGAATTAAATTGAAGCATTTTGTGACGACAGCAAATATTGATTGAAATTCAGTTGTATTTGACTGAAAACTGGCTGTAGCCTTTCTGAACAGAATAGCAGGGTACTCAGTGCCACCTGCCTGTCAGCCTCTGAATCATTGTCTGCATTTCAGGTGAGCCTGTGGTGGGTGTTCCTCTTAACATTAATGGGTCATTTTGTAGCCAAACATATTTTTAGTTGTCCCGCCAATAGCATGTCTGTTGGTACAGTCTAATTGAATCTGGAATAATACAAGGCCAGTTGAATTGTCCTACAGAACTAATTGTCCCCGAAATATGTCCTTGTGGATATAGCTGTTGTGTATATCTTTCCATTAATTTTGAATGCCAAAGGATATTGTCCTATTATCCTAATTGCACCATAAATTAAGACATTTGCTAATGGAATGGAAAGCTCTTAGCAATAGAGAGAAGAGTAAGAATCAAACCTGGTTATTAAAGATCAGTATTAGGGCACACCTGTATCTGAAAGGGTATCATCCTTATTATCAATAGACTCAAACAGGAAGTTGTGAAGATAACACTTCCAATGCTATGAATGGAATTCAGTTGACAATCTATAATAAATTCCCGAGTGCCTAATGAGAGTGGTGATTAAGTAAAAGTTTGCCATAATTTTTTTTCATTTCTAAGTTCCTAATTTTAATCTAATCATGAGGTCAGAAAGCTTCCAGACAATGACTCCATCTCAGTACACTTCCCTCCTTTAAATGGATGCCCCAGACACCCAGAAATAGGAAGATAAGAATTGATCATCACATTTACATGGTCACCATAGTAACAGGAGTTGCTAAAGCTGATTCGGGACACTAACCTTATAGTTTCAGTTTTCACAAGTGGAAAACATTTTTAAAGTCCTTACTAAAAGCACATAACTTATGTCAAAGTCATGCTCGTGTATATAAGTAAAATCAAAGAATTTTGGTGTCTTCTACACGAACATGATACCAGACTCCTATATTCTGAATCACATTTCATGTTTTAATCTCATTTCCTCCCACTGTTTCTTTTTCTTTTCGCATTCACATAACCTTTATTATAGTATATTGAAATAATTGTTCTATTTTATTGTTATAGTTGCTAGTCTCTCACTGTGTCTAATTTATTTTTCCTTTTTTTAAAATATAATAGTGTTTATTTATTTTTACTTGTTGACAGTTTGCTTTATTTATTTATTTATTTATGGCTGTGTTGGGTCTTCGTTTCTGTGCGAGGGCTTTCTCTAGTTGAGGCAAGCAGGGGCCACTCTTCATCGCGGTGCACGGGCCTCTCACTGTCACGGCCTCTCTTGTTGCGGACCACAGGCTCCAGACGCGCAGGCTCAGTACTTGTGGCTCACGGGCCCAGTTGCTCCTCGGCATGTGGGATCTTCCCGGACCGGGGCTCGAACCCATGTCCCCTGCATTGGCAGGCGGATTCTCAACCACTGCGCCACCAGGGAAGCCCTATTTTTTCCTTTTTTTAATCTTCTATTTATTTATTTTCTTTTAAACATAGCAGTGTGTACATGTCAATCCCAAACTCCAAATCTATCCCTCCCCCACTGGTAACCACAGGTTCATTCTCCAAGTCTGTGAGTCTGTTTCGTTTTGTAAATCAGTTTATCTCCCACTGTTTCTGAAGATTATGTAAGAGTATACCAGTGAAGCACCATTTTTGCTGCCCATTTTTGGTGGTATTAATGTTATGTACCTAAGTGCTGCCTTAACTCCGGATGCTTATGTGTGATGTTTGGAATCACGCTGGCAATTCCCTGTCACTTAGAGCTCCTGTACTGAGTTCCACCCAGTGGCATAGATCACTAAGTTGCTCTTAGGGCTTCCTGTTTCTTCTATAAGAACCGTGGGTTTCCGCAGAAAATCAGGTCTCCTTGGAAGAAATACAGAGCAGGCAAGACACAAAGGAGTAGCACATGGACGTTGAGACTTTTCTTCTTTCCTGTTTTTTTGTTTTACCTTTTTACTTTATATTGGAGCATAGTTGATGAACAATGTGTTAGTTTCAGGTGTACAGCAAAGTGATTCAGTTCTCCATATACATGTATCTATTCTTTTTCAAATTCCTTTCCCATTTAGGTTGTTACATAATATCCAGCAGAGTTTGCTGTGCTGCCCAGTAGGCTGAGACTTTTCTTCTTTCCTGTTGTTTCTAGAACCAAACTTCGTGTCATCTTATGACATCGGGAATTTCACCTACTTCTTTTTCCGCGAAAATGCTGTGGAGCATGACTGTGGGAAGACCGTGTTCTCCCGAGCTGCCCGCCTTTGCAAGAATGACATCGGGGGCCGGTTCCTGCTGGAGGACACGTGGACCACGTTCATGAAGGCCCGTCTCAACTGCTCCCGCCCTGGCGAACTCCCTTTCTACTACAATGAGCTGCAGGGCACCTTCTTCCTGCCTGAGCTGGATCTGATCTACGGCATCTTTACCACCAATGTGTACGTAACTGGAAATCATTCCTTCCCTGCTTTTCTACTCCTTCTGAATGAGTCTACTGTTCTCTGACCTTTGAGGTTTACAAGTTGCTTTAAAAGTAATCTTTCTTCTTTTACTTGGCTAACAGCCAAAAGAAATTTTGAGTATGAATTAAATGTTACAAAAGGTGATGTGATTTCTGAGACTGGTATTAGGAAAATAAAGCTAATCAGAAAGTTTTGATCAATCCTTATGCCATGGTAGCATCAAATTGTTCTCTGTAAGTTTTTCCTTCCTGATTTACCAATGTGCTCTGGGCACTTTTTGAAATGCTGGAATGTGTTAGATGTCGTTTTTTTTTCCTATACACAAGTCATGTCACTGCATAATGAAAGCAGTGTTGTCTGGAGAGTTTGATCTTTGAGATAATGTAACTCTTACCTGGACCCCTGCTCATGTAGGAAATGCACCTCCTCATTTTCCCATAGCTGCATTGTAAACTATTGTTCTAGATGATGGCGAACTTAGGCATTTCTAGAATGATGATTCTACTTTTTAAATATTTTTGTAAAAAATTACAGTATTTGATTTCTTGTGGGAAGGTACTTCTGTTTGGACTAGGCAAAGCATATGAAGTTGCCTGTCTTTCATTCACTCTTTGTCTGGTGGAGTGTAGATTAACCCCATACTTAATGTCTGTTCTTAGCTGACTCCACAAGACCACACCCCACCCCCAGGAATCACAGAGGCTCTGAGCTCCACTTTTCTCAGCATTGGCTGTGGGCATGATGATTCTGCAGTGTGGGTCCTGCTTTGCATCACCTTTGAAATCTCTTATCTGGTGACCTAATGGTTTGGACAAAAGCCAAATATCTGTATCCAAAGTAAAGAATATGAATCAGGATGGGTCAAATGCGCCGATCCATGGGGTGGGACGACCAACCATCCGGGTTTGTCCTGGACTGCACAGCTTTTAGCACCGAGGACTGCCCTGCATCCTGGGAAACCTCTCGGTCCTGGGCGAACCAGGACAGTCGGTCACCCTGTGATGTTTCCTCGGCTTCCCCAGTCTTGCTAACTTACTTTTTCATCTCTTCTGCAATCAGAAGCTTGCCCATGAATTGCATTTCTGAAGAATCACTTTATCTGCATCTTACTTCCTTGTTCCTCTCCCCTCCCATTCTTCCTACAGCTGAGCTGAAGTGTCAACGTTCGCTTGATAATGACGTTTACTCGTGAAGGGTCTTCTTTGTGACATGAAGTTAGGAAAATTAGACTAAAATGGACGGCTCCCTCCCCGTCCCCAACCCCACTACGCCCATCTTTCCTGTAAATCTGGTTTTCAACCCCAGAGGTTATTTTCTCTCCTTAATAAGTTTCTTTTGAAAACAATCAGTGTATAGTTTCTGAAGATGATTTGCCTTCCGAAACCTTGTTTAAGAAGTAGTATAGGCTGCACGAGATGGATGTTCGCTTGCTCTGTTGACATCAGTTTTACACACAATGGGAGCTTGGCTTACTGAGCTGTTCATTCCCCTGGCTCCAGGCAAAAACGAGCAATTTAAAAAGTTATAAAATTACTGTGTCTGGGCCATTCCAAGAGGGTGGATAGTCAATTTGGATACTTGCAAAAATACCATTTCAGACTATTCCAGATTAGTTGTTCAGTGTTGCAAATGCCCATCATGTTGGAAATCATCCTATATGGGGCATCTATACTAACAGAAATAGAATTGCTAGACCTCCCTTTCTCTCTTGAATACTTATTGTCACTAGGTCTTGGGAACAACCTTCTGATCTTTTCATCTCTAATTCCATAATATGTTCTGCCTGGGCTCCCTCTCCTGTCTCTGTCTGGCTCTTACCCTCTCAGGAGGTGACCGCATTCTTGGTAAGACTTGCTCCGTATTGAAAGAGACAGTTCGAGGTACCGGTTATGTCCTGTCTCTGAATTGATAACTAAAAATGCCCTGGCTAAGCTTTCTCGGGCTTTTGCTCATAGGGTTGGTTTGTCCCTGTATATTCATCAATGTCCCTAGCACTGGGGAATGGGGATAAAGTTCACTCTTCCAGCCCATTCTGTCCCTAAGGCTGTGGGGTTTTCTTAACCCCTAGGGCATGAGTTGGGCTGCAGGAAGTGGTGCACTCCTGCCACAGAATCTCTGAAGGTTTTGCTTATTTTTTTCCTGGAAAGCTAAAAATGCTGGCTCTCAGATAATGTAGTAGTAGGAGTGGGGGAGGGCAAAACTTTTGATTTCTCTTCCCTCCTTAGGAGATGAAGAGCTAGGAGGAACTTCTCTACTTTTCTACCAGTGGCTTCCAGCAGATTAAGGAAGGAAACTCTAAGTTCCCATATTGTTGGGCTCACCAAGGGCCGGGGGGCTACCTCCACTTTTACCTGCCTGGGCTGTAAACAAGTAAAGAAATAAAACAGAGCATTAGATGAAGGCCACGTTATCACCATGACTACTGATAGAGGCCAGCTTGCGATATGTGACTGAAGGTCTGTTAGCCAAATGGGCTTATGACTACCGACCCCAGCTTTAAGCAGACGCAGCCCCAAGGTCACAGTAGTCTAGACCTGGGCTGGCCTCCCCTGCGTGCAGGGACAGGCAGGAGAAGGTGAGTAATGCACAGTTCTAGCAGGCAGGCCCATCCCAGGAAGAGCTGGGGAAAAGCTGGGGAGTCACTCATGTCCTCGCCCCCCACCCTTCTCAGATCACTGCAAGTTATAGGGCAGAGGGAGAACAGGAAAATGAGTGTGTGTGTGTTGGTTGTGCACATGGCATACATGTGCTGTACCGATGGGCCTCAGCTCACTGAGGGGCAAAAAGAAGTGTCCATCAACACCTGTCAGGGATGCTCAGGCTGGCAGCCACTGGGACATCCAGAGTGACACCAGAGACCCCACCCAGCCCCCTTCAGAGTGAGTGAACGCAGCGAACTGAGAAATGGGATGCCAGCAGGGAGACGATAAGTTTCTTCCCTTCCCGGGAAGAAGCATAGCAATGGGGTCAAAGGCATGAACCCCCGGGCCCCATGTACATTCTGCTTTACTTCCCCTCAGCCTGTGACTTGGGTTCAGTAACCTCCCTGTGCTTTGGTTCCTACATCTGTAAAATCAGGCTGGTCTCAGGGTCTAGAGGTTCCCTGTGATAAATAAGATGCTCCCTTTCAGGCACTTAGCAGAGGGCTCAGGGAGGTATTATTAACACTCCGCCCTCGACTGTCACCGTGCCAGGGCCAAGGCGTGGTCCCCTGGTCCCCAGGTAGAACCCCTCCTGTGGGCCTGACTGGCCGTTATTGCTCCAGCAGAGCTGTCTTCGACTTCTCGCTGAAGTCCAGTCACATGTCCAAAGGCTAATTCTTCCTTACACAATTTGACTTCTCATCTTCCTAAAAAAGAGTAAAATTAGCAATATGAATAAGTTCATATTTATCGTTTATCAGTTTATTTGCCAGCAGTGAGGGGTACGCATCTTCCCACCAGACTCTCTTCTCTGTGCTGGAGCTTCCAGAGGGAACACGCACCCCTGCTCTCAAGGCTCTAACCTTCCATGGGGGTGTTTTTTATTACCATCCACACAGAGCTGTCACAAAGAATTAAAAAATTTCCCTTTTTGGTACCAACCCACCTGGGGTTTCAGTCCAACTCCCCCATTTAGTGGCTGGGTGATTTGGGGCAGGTGTCTTGACCTCACTGGGTCCCAATTTCCTAACAATGAATTTCCCCTACCTTATGAAGCTTAAATGAGTTGGAGTTTGTAAAGCCTTTAGAAGGTGTCTACCACCTATTCAGTGTTTTTCAGATGAACCAAGTTTAAGGTAGTTATTTCCATTTTGGAGTTTCTTGACTTTTTCTTTGATTCAGGGGGGAAAAATGGATAAGTAGACATGTTATTGGCTAAAAGCATTAACACGAAATTTTAAAACCATAGCTGAGCTCACAATGCAGATTTATTTAACAACAAAAAAAATATTGCTGTTTCCACTTAGTAAAGGGCACGGGACTCTGAGAGCCTCTCATTTATAGCCGTCAATTCTGTACAGCTTGAATTCTAAATTAAGGCTTCAAGATGTCCTGTGTCAGTGCTGTGTCAAATGTTTCTCTCTGACCCTTTGAATTTAAAATTCTTTTTAAATTAAAAAATATATATAGATACATTATATATATATATATATATATATATATATATAT